>NC_043704.1:91970910-92014929 GCF_006229205.1 Suricata suricatta | reverse complement strand
GGAGTCAGAATTTTAACCTAGGCAGTCAGATTCCAGACTCTTCTTTGATTCAATATACTATACTGCCTCTGCAACATGAAGTTATGTTTACTTCCTTCATAGCATTTATCACATAGTTTTTTCTCACATATTTGTTAATATTTATTTGTTTTTCACACTTTGACATTTCTTCTAATGTGATAAATACTATACATCTTCTGTTTATAATTGCTTCCACTCTTGCAGAGCACAGGGTATTGTTGGGCACTCAATTACTATTTGTTGAATGAATGAATGAATGAATATAGATGCCACCATTATAAAAAATTGTAAATAGGATCTTTTTCATATATTTGGTAGTGTAGATTTCATCTGGTTTGCTACTTGTGGCAGCAAAATTCTGCAACAAAAACAAACCATAATCTATAGCTGAGAAACATGCAAAAAAGTGGCATGCATCATTAAAATCTTTACAATAATATACACCAAAATATAATTATATGATAGAAAAAGGTTATAGCAGGATTTCTACTCTTAAGGAGAGTAAAATCAATTTTAGGAATATTCAAAACACTTCCTGATAAATAATGGCACTAATCTGATGAGGTAAGCACAGAATTGATGTGTTTGGTTAATCTAGGCATTGCTTTTGGTAAATTAGTAAAAAAGCCATGATATGCATATCTGCCACTTTGAACATGTTATTAGGAAAAAAAATGTTAATAATTGTTTCTAGAGCCTTTATATCACTTATTTTTATATTTTAAATAACAATACACAGCTGATTAATTTCAAAATGTCTCCTTGTTGAGCATAAAACCATAAAGTTATGTTTCTTGTAGTCTTCCACATGACAAAACAATATGCACTTAGTTTTATCAGAAGCAAAACTACATGATGGATTTTAAGCTAATTTTTGTGCTAACAAATCTCCTAAAGATATGCAGCAGAACTCAAATTTACATAAAATTAAAGAAAGAATGCTTTAGCAAATGCAAATAAATGCAAAAAAGGAGTATTTTAATTTTGATTCATGATTAGTATCAACCATCACAGTGTGGTAATAATACAAAAGCAAAGTTCTGCATTCATTGTATAACTAATGATTGTAAGCTATTTATAGATTGAGAATTCTGATTAATTAATTTTGAGAAATATATTTATTGATTATATATCAGAGTGTGTTTTAAAATCTGAGATCTTTATTTTTTATCTAATGTTTTTTATTTATTTTTGAGAGAGAGACAGAGACAGCGTGAGCACGGGAGGGTCAGAGAGAGAGGGTGACACAGAATCCAAAGTAGGCTCCAGGCTCTGAGCTAGCTGTCAGCACAGAGCCCGATGCGGGGCTCAAACCCACAAACCATGAGATCATGACCTGAGCTGGAGCCGGATGCTTAACTGACTGAGCCACCCAGGTGCCCCTAAATCTGAAATCTTTAAAAACACTTTAGCATTAGAATCATATGCACTCGACTGCATGTATGACAAGCCCAGTGAAATGATTTATTTCACTTGGTGCATTATTAATTATATGAATTGACTGTTTAACCTTTATTGATGGGCATTTCTTACTCAATGTTCAACTTAGAAACAGAAGCAAAAGTTATTTTATTATAGAAAAAAAGATAAAAGTTAATCCGAATGTAATTGGTAACATCATTTTACTATTCATGATTAAATATCCTTGGCAATTTTCAAGTCTTGAAAGAGCACTCTTAGTTTTAAAACAAAAATTGCTAAATCTGAACACTGAAACTTTAAAGTTTATCTCTGCATTATTATTGGACCTGTAGCATTTTGTTGTTTCTTATATTTGGATTATAGTGCAATTTTAAATTTATGTTCATCACTTATTTTTATAACACTGAGTTGAGTTTTGATGTGATCATGGCATTTGGAATTCTTTTATTTTATTGAAAATGATTTAGGGGTGCTCTGTCAGTTAAGCTTCTGACTTCGACTCAGGTCATGATCTCACAGGTCGTGGGTTCATGCCTTGCATTGGGCTCTGTGCTGACAGTTCAAGACTGGAGCCTGCTTCAGATTCTGTGTCTCCATCTCTCTCTGCCCTTCCCTGGCTCACACACACTCTCTCTCTTCTTTTCTCTCTCTCTCTCCCTCAAAAATAAATAAACTTTAAAAAAATCATTTAAAAATCCATCAAATCCATTCTGATATCCAGAAGGTATTTTTCTTAAAATGTTGGCCATGCTGGTGGCCTTCTTTATGTGTGGTGAAAACTATGGAGAAGATGATAAATAATTACTTTCTATGAATCTCCATTTATTATTGTTTACATATGCCTATAGATTTTCTGGGTCAGTTCCAATTTCAAATATTTTTCCTATTGTGATTATAAGTTACCCAAGTAGCCCAGGAATTCCAATATTTTGACATGGTGAAATATATGTTACATTTCCAATACTGATCCTTTCAAATGGAAGTGGAATAAAATTATTTATCAGACTGTATGTCCCAATATTGGGTTTGAAAACTGTGACTACATAAAATGTTTCCAGAAAGTATTGGGTTGAATTTTCTTTTGGTGTCAGAGACTCTGCCTTTAGGTTCTGTAGTACTTAAGTGGGGAAATTTCTTTCAAGCAGGTTATCTTGTGAATTTCAAAGCAATTTTGTTGTCTGCAGGTCCTTGACGGCAAACGTAATCTTACACACTTGACATTTCCTTATGACTGTGAGGAATATTGGGGTAGATCTTTTAAATCCTCATGAATGTAGAGCTGTAAAAAATGTTTCCCATGCTGGCATATCTCCCACTCACAAGACGGGACATATATATACCTAATATAACTGATAGTTAGGTTTCCTAGTGGTTTTTAACCAAACAGTCATTATCTTTTGGTGCTGATATTGGTTTTGTTATTTGTATCCAAAAGGAGTGCAGAATGTGTGAGATCAAAGAATAGACAAGACAAAAAGTTCTAGGTAAATTGCTGAAAGTTAGGCAAAGAAGGGAGGAGGCATCATAATTCTAAGGAATCAGTTATTTGAAAGGTGTAAATAATCACTTTATCTTTGTTGTATATTAAACTGACTATTACCCATGGTAAGAGCAGGGCATTTAGGAAATAGGACATATGAGAGGCTCATGTTTTCAGAAGAAAAAGAGGCCTGGGGGCTTCTGGGAAGCCATAAGATACGATATAGAGTTCTGAAGGATAGAAATACAAAAAGAAACCTTTAAGAACAATAATAAAAAGTGTTTCACACCTTTGGAGAGCTGTCACACCTTCTCTTGCAAAGCATCCTTTGAATCAGACATCCTATCATCAAATAAGCCATGCACTATCAAGTCTGATTATGGTTTACAGTTTGAATTTCCTTTCACCATTCTCCATATCTTGTGCATTTTTGAAAATCCTTCTCATCCCTTACCTTATTCACTCCTGCATTATGAGTAGTCATTTATGTGTTTATTTTGTCCATTAGGGTTTGAGATGCCTTTTGCCATTTCTATCTAGTTTAACATTAGGGTTTGAGATGCCTTTTGCCATTTCTATCTAGTTTAACATAAATCAAGTACTAAAGAAATGTTTTTTGATTTGTCTTTAAATTTAAATGAAATGGGGGTTGATAATACAAGCTCACATAGTGCCTTCTCTCTGAATGAACAGCATTTGCTTGCAGTTATTAATACTTCATCTTACCTGTGTGCATGATTCAGGGCAAGGTCGGGTTTCCTCATGCGTAGATAGCATGTAACAAGCTTTGTCTCAATGAAACTTGCCACACTTGCTATATTTTCAGCAGATGCTTCAAATCGTTCTCCCAGAGCTGCCCCTTTGCTGCAAAGCTTAAAAAGAAAAAAAAAACCCAACCATCTTTAAATTTCCTAATAATCTTGGCATATAATTGATCTTTTATATAAGCAAAGCACATATATGTATGCATACTTTTTCCTAACTACCAGTTAAATATTAATTTTTGATTATAAATTAAATAAATTGTTCCTGTTCACTATTATGTGACTATAATATAAAATAAGTAACACATTTTACCATAAAATGCTTCCTGTAAGATATTTTAAAAGAATGATATATTTTAAGAGGATGCCATTTGCTAAGAGTATCTATTTTTAAAATAAAGCATACAATAAGCAAAGATATTAGCAGAAAACCAGGTATAAATCATATTAAGTACCAGTACTTTTATGAAAACCCAACAGAGCAATGATCTAGCACACTATCAGGTTTGATTTAATATAATAAGGGGTATCGGAAGTAAACTCCTAGGAACCATTAACATGATCGGTGATTAATTTGAGCCTGAATCATATTCTCTAAGATGTTACTGAAAGAAAAGAAGTGAAAATTTATTAGAATTTATTGGCAGAGGCCACAGTTTCTGAAAAACATGGCAAGAATGTGGAATTCTTAATAAAAATTCCAGGAAGTCAGTGGTTTCTGGGCACCATAGATAAACTGTTGATGAAGAAAATAATTAATATTTTAGGAGAACCCCAAACATTAAGAAGTGTCAATAATATGACAGGGGTAGACTGGCACTTTTTTCCCCCTTCAGAGTTTTCTACTGTTCTTTGGAAGGAAGGCTAATGGGGAAGAAGAAATCCCACTTTCTGTTTAGTGACCTTATTCAGAATATCTGCTTTTTTCCTTTTTTCCATTTCCATCTGACCATATGTTGTGTAAAATTTTCTCATGAAGGATAGGATATTTGGAATTCATATCTATTTTTATATACCTTAATATAGAATTTCTTATATTCTAAATCCTGTTTGTTTAAATGTTATAGTTTAATTTTTCTTTTATAGGTTAAGCCAATATTGGCTTATCATTTACATTAACATTATTGTCAACTATTTTTTAAAGTGCAATTGGTTTGAGAATGGTTATATTCTGTTCTAAAATATATTTATCTTAATTTTATACAAAAGCTATAAGCTAAAATAAAATCTAAAATCTAGATATTTAATATCACTAGTTTGAATCAGTAGTTGCCAGATACTATTATTTTTTGTCTGGATATCCTGTCAACTGTGAGAATTCATATCATTTAAAAGTTTTTTCCAATTTGATGGGTGAAAACTGTTGCTTCATTTATTTGGTCAATAAATATTGAATCTAATACTAATACCAGACATATATTGCCACCTTTACATTTTAATTTGCATTAGATAGGTCTTTTTCAAGTGAGTTTTGGGTCCCTGATTGTGGTTCAGTCACTTGAGAGTGAGACTATTGATTTTGGCTCAGGTCATGTCCTAGAGTCACGAGATGGAGTCCCACACTGGGCTCCACACTGAGCATGTAGCCTGCTTAACATTCTCTGTCTCTCCTCTTACCTTCTGCCCCTGACTCTCTCTCTCTCTCTCTCGTCCTCCCCCACACCCCATATAAATAAAAATTAAAAAAAAAACCATAAAATGAATTTTGGCTGGTTTTAGCTCTGTGTAAAGTCCTACTTTTAAAATTTCTTGCCTATTTCCATTGACATGATAATCTTATTATAAGAGCTTGTTAGACATATATGCTATTATCCCTTTTCCTGTAAAAACTATGTATACATCATCAAATATAAGGGTCTTTCCTTCAAATTATCTTTTAGAAAACAGTCAAATTTTACTTATGTTCTTAAAAGGATTCTCAAAGTACATATTATAAAACTTTTTTCCTCAATTATTTCAGAGGAAAAAAAAGGAAAGATTATTTGTGTATGACCTTAGTTTGGATGTTTTATAAAGATCACCTGATTAATTGGTTAATAAAAGAGACAAAACATTTGACACTGATTTAGTGACTACTGAGCCTGACCCTCACAAATGCCAAGGTGGTTGTGAACACATCTTTAGCTATACTTCAAGAAAGCACTGCAATTTGAATGTAGCAGCTTGGGATAGTATCTCCCCTCTTCTACCAATCTGATCCTTCAGGATCTAGAAATACCTAAACAGACAATTTTTCCAGGAAAATAAAAAGATTTTTGAATGGAACAGATCTTCATAAAGCCCAAATCATTAGAAAATGAAATAAGTAAAAATTGTGTAGTTTTATTTGTTAGTAAATCAAAGCATTAAAATTCGAGACCTTCTTCATTAACTTTATCTTCTAAATTAAATCACTTTTTTCATGTCTCAAATACCCAAATCCTGAATTCCTCACATTAAATCTTACACAAATAAAACAATGAGCAAACTAACCACTCATTGTGTGCTGGTTTTGCTCCTTCCTGGCTGTGTCCCTCTCTGATGTGACGGAGCAGAGAAGCCTCCTTTCTCAGGCAACTTTTTTTTGAGAGAGTGGAGAGTGTGTGGGGTAGGAGGGGCAGAAGGAGTGAGAGAGAGAGAGAGAGACAGAGACAGAGACAGAGACAGAGACAGAGAAATCTCAAGCAGGCTCCACACCCAGCAAGGAGCCTGAGGCAGAGCTCTATCTCTGGACTGTAAAATCTGGACCTGAGCTGAAATCTAGAGTCAGAGGCTTAACTGACAGCCACCCAGTGCCCCTCAGGCAAACTTTTTGTGGGATGAATGTGTGGGCGGTTCAGGGAGTAGTTAGGAGTAGTTAGGAGATAACCTCCATAAGGACATTCAGATCTCACCTGGCAAAAAATAGACCTTCAGACTATTAAAGGCCTGATCTTCTATCAACTGTAGTATTCTCTATTTCTATAAAACTGAAGGCCAGAAAAAGAATGAAAATGATCAACCTTTAGACATATTTGAAATAAGCCTTGCAATTAGGCAAATTGTCATCAAACATGCTGAAATTAAAGGTATAAAGAATTATAGGTAAGTGTAGACAAAACATTGTCATCAGTATTGTTTAAAAATTCCAGATATTTTACTGAATTTTTAAATTTCTATGCAGACATTTCTACAGACTTTAATTCTTTAGTAGATAAAAAACTTTAATGTGGTATGAGTTTGTCTGAATGTAGGAAAGGTGACATTGTTCAACTAATATTTGCCTAAAATTACACATGTAAGTCTTTGGTGAAATGTCATGAACATAACAATAAAAACTATCTGATAATACATCAGTGAGGAGACTTTGAGCTGGGAAAAATTACTATTAGGTTTTAATTTTTTTTCCAAAGGAAGACTAAAATATACTATTTATTTATTTATTTATGTCTTTCTTTTACTTTCTATAATTTATTTATTTTGTATACATTACATTGAAGTTAGTTAGCACATGGTGCAACAATAATTTCAGGAGTAGATTCCTTAATGCCTCTTACCCATTTAGCTGCTCCCCCCCACAACTCCTCCAGCAACCCTCTATTCCCTATATTAAAGAGTCTCATGTTTTGTCCCCCTCCTGTTTTTATATGATTTTTGCTTCCCTTCCCTTATGTTCATTTGTATCTGAAAGTCCTCACATGAGTGAAGTTATATGATATTTGTCTTTCTCTGACTAATTTTGCCTAGCATAATACCCTTTAGTTCCATCCACGTAGTTGCAAATGGCAAGATTTCATTCTTTTTGATTACTGAGTAATATTCCATTGTATATATACATACAATATACATACACAATGCCATATTACCATCTTAATAGATCCAGAAAAGATATTTGACAAAATTCAACATCCATATATGATAAAAACTCAAGAAAGTGAGTATGTAGAAATGTACCTCAACATAGTAAAGGCCATATATGACAGCTAACATATTCAGTGATGAAAAGCTGAAAGCTTTAAAATGAAAGCCATAAAAAAAAGTAAAATTTTGCCAACGTGGATAAATCTTGAGGGCATTATAGTAAGTGAAAGAAGTAAGGCAGACAAAGACAAAAATTGTATGGTCTCCCTTGTATGTGAAATCTCAAAATCACAAAATCACAAAAAATTGAACAACAAAAATAGCCAAAACCAAGGTAAAATATATACAGAGAACAGATTAGTGGTTGTCAGATGTGGGAGTCAGGGGGTGGGCAAATGGCTAAAAAAAAATCACATGGTACAAACTTCTAGTTATAAAATAAATAACCTGATGAAGGTGTAAAGTACAGCATGGTGACAATAGTGATATTATTGTATATATGACAGTTGTGAAGAAATTAAATCTTAAAATTTCTCATCACAGGAATAAAATTCTGTAACTATGTCTGGTGATGGATATTAACTAGACTTACTGTGGTGATCATTTTACAACATATAAAAATATCATGTCATTATATCACCTGAAATCAAAATCACCTGAAACTAATATAATATTGTATGCCAATTATATCTCAATTATTAAAAAAAAAGTGAAAAATTTGTTTTGGTGCTTCCTGTCTATAATTTTCATGTTTTTTATCATGCTAAATTATATGTTATATATAAGTTTTGCACCCTTTTTTATATGCTTTGTTTCTTTTTATATGTTGTCAATTAAAAAAACCCAAAACATATTTATAATATACTCATGTACAAAATATAGTTGGGTATTTCAATATCCCTGTCTAAGCAAATAATAAAAATACTTTAAAGAAAGTCACCAAGGACTCAGAGACCTGAACAACACAATCAACTAACAGGATGTAATTGACACAAATGTACAAAATGTTCCACCTAATAACAGCAGAATACCCATTTTCTTAAGCATCCATGTAAAAGTCACCTATATAGACTATATTCTGCAGCATAACACAAAACTCAACATTATTGAAAATACTGAAATCATTCAGAATATATATTTTCTGACCATAATAGAATCAAAACTCATCAGTAAAAATGAAAAAAATAATCCACTTTGAAAGTGGGCAAAAGACATGAACAGACATTTCACCAAAAGGACATACAGATGACATAAAAAGACGTTTGACAGCTTACTGTTCACCATCATTAATCATTAAAGAACTGCAAATTAAAACTGAAAATTATAATTACACAATGGATAAAATTAAAAAATAGTAATGATACCAAAAGCTGAGAAAGCAGAGAAATGAGATCACTCACACTCTGTTGACAGAAATGTAAAATGGTACAGCTATTTGAAATGCCAATATGGCAGTTTCTTTTTTCCTTTAAAAATTTTTTTCATTTTTTTTTTTAGAGAGAGAGAGAGAGAGAGAGAGAGAGAGAGAATGTGCACATGTGCATGAGTAGGGGAGGGGCAGAGAGAGAGAGGGAGATAAGAGAATCCCAAGCTGGCTTTCCGCTTTCAGTGCAGAGCCTGATATGGGGTTCAATCCCACGAACTGTGAGATCATGACCTGAGCTGAAACCAAGAGACTGAACCTTAACCAACTGAGCCACCCAGGCGCCCCTAATATGGCAGTTTCTTAATAAACTAAACATGCAACTACTATACAGCTCAACAATTGCACTTGTGGGCACTTGTCCTAGAGAAATGAATGTTCACACAGAAATCCATACATGAATTTGTATAGAACTTAATTCCTAACAGCCCCAAACTGAAAGTAATCTAGATGTCCTTCAGTGGGTGAATGATTAAACTAAATGATGTACATCCATATGATGGGACACTACTATAATGAATGGATGGATACTAACTTGCAATAAGAAGGAAAAAGAGTGATACATAAAACAACTTTAATTAATTACTAGAGAATTACGCTGAATGAAAAAAGCCAACCCCAAAGGGTGACATACTGCACTATTATATGGCAAAATTATAGGAAAAGAGAACAGATTAATGATTGTGAGGGATTCGTTGTTAAGTGATAGGAGGGGTGTTGTAGTTATTAAAGGCTAATAGAACAGCATTATATCCTGACTTTGGTGGGTGAACACATGCATCTTGCAAATCTTAAAACTGCATAGAACTAAGTACACACAAAACACACACATGAGTACATGTAAAACTAGAGAAATCTTAAGAACGGTAGATTGTATCAATTCTGATATTCTGGTGGTGATACTGTACTATATTTTGCAAGATCTTACCATTGACAGAAACTGCATATAGAATACATAGGCTCTCTGAACTATTTCTTACGACTGCATACAAATGCACAATTATCTCAAAGTAAACTTTAACTAATGACTTATCATGGTAGTATTTATGTGTCTTTCATTTTTCCCTCCCCTGCCTTCTTTTTGCACAATTATAATCATGTGTAACTGGGGTTTGGGAAGATAAATCGTATCGATAGGACTTTTCTATAGGGCTTATTTTTTCTGTGTCAAATTATAGACTGATTCCTACAATGAGGAATAAAACTCATAATGAGGTTTGCTCTGAGGTTTTATTCAGAAGCTACTGTGAAAGAATGCATCAGTCTCCCACATTGTCATCATTGTGGTCTCTTCTCTGAGGATATTTGCCATGAGATGAGGGTTGTGTTTAGTGATAAGAATCACAGAGGGAAGTTGGCAAGTTCTTTGTATGATGAGTTCATTATTTATTTTTTTTCTTAATCATCTCTCAGTTTGCTAGCACCCACTTCCAAGTAATTTTTTTCCAAGTAATTTTTTCAAGAGGGGTTATGTGAATGGTAACTTTTCTGAGCTAGTGCACAGCTGAGAATGTATTTTTGTTAACATTACACATGCAAATTAACACGGCTGAATATACATTTCTTGACACATAACCATTTCTCTGTAAATACATAGTTCTCCATTTATATTCTTGTATTTAGCAGGCAGAGAAGAAAAAGCATAGCACTTTTTAAAAAATGAAACCAGACGTAATTTTTAAAAACTTCCTGTATTGAAATTTCTTCCTTTTCCTCAAGTATGTTGTATTTTTTCTATCTTCTTATAATTTAAAATATTGCTATCATGAGTTCAGAGTATTCTATTCTCATCTACTTTTACCTGGAAAGAGGTATGTTCTTTGTGTTTCTGTATTCAGTTTTTTTTAACTTATAAAACTTTTCTTCAGTTACATCTTCGATTGTTGGTCTCATTCCAACTGCTGTGTTGCCTTTCTTAAGAAAGTAATTCTTAAGTTGCTTCTTATATCTTTACTCTTTAGGTTTTCTAATTTCTTTTACCTCTCCATTTTCGGAGAGTCTCAAGATTGACTGCTATAACATTGGCTTTATTTTCTCCATTATTAAATTCTACTTCTTTTTATAAAAGGAATACTAGTGATAACAAATGAAAGCATTCAAATAGTGCTTAAATAACTAAAAGCAATGCCCTAAGTGTTCTCTATTACCCCATTTAATAATCACAAAATGAAGAACTTTTTGTGTGTCCATTGTCTTAGTTTAGGATGCTATAATAAAATACTATAGACTGGGTGGCTTAAAAATCTAATAGTTAGCTCTCACAGTATGCTTGTATGGTGGAGTTCTACTTGTATGGTGGAGTTCTGTTGAGGCCCTCTTTCAGATTATAGACTGCTGACTTCTCATTGTAACCTCACATGACAGAATGGCGGATAGCCAGAGAGCTCATTGGGGCCTCTTCTATAAGGACACTAATCTTATTCATGAGGGCTGTACCCTCATAACCAAATCACCCCCAAAGGCTCACCTCCTAATACCATCATATTGGGGATTAGGCTGCAACATATGAATTGTGGGTGAGGGGTAGATATAAACATTCAGTCCATAGAACTCATTTCACAGATGAGGAAAGTGAAGTTCAGAGAGTTTAAGTGATCTATTAAGGCTACAGACTTAGTAAATGGGATTTTTACCTAGATGTCTGGCCCTACACTCTGTGCCTTTAGTCACCACACTAATGCTACACAATGTTATTCCACGAGCTACTGATTTATGATGAAATAGGAAAGAAAGAGTAAATATTCAGAAACTTTTATACCAATTCAACAAAGAAATATTTCATCTGTTGAATTGCATACTAAAAAAGTAGGTTTTGTATTTTTGTCTTATTTTTACTTCATTTTTTCCCGGTAATTGATTTTTACTGTATTTAATAAAGTATCAATCCACAACTTTTAGATTGGCTTTATTTTCAGACACACACTTGTTCCATGTACCAAAAAAGAATCTCTCGCCCCTGCACTTGTGCAGTTGTAACATCTGTGTCTTGAAAGAGTTACCACATTGGCATAGAAGCAGTTCTCTGAAGTAGTTCAAATCTGTAGAATGGGAAAAAAATGGAGAACACTTCAAAACACCAGGCTTCCTGACTGAGCTCATAATTAACAAGAAAAAAAGTGAGAACTTAGAAGACCAAATGGTAAAGGATCTGAGTAGAGAATCCATCAATAATGAAATATAAATGACTAACAAAAATGTAAAAAAGGTTTAGTCTTACAAGTAACTAAGCAAAGTAAGTGGTAAAGTTTTAAAGGATACAACTTCTGAAAGAATGAAATCTGGCCATTTGTAGGAAAGCGGATGGACCTCGAAGGTGTCATGCTAAGCAAAATAAGTCAGGTAGAGAAGGACAGATACCATATGTTTGCACTCATAGGTCTAACAGGAGAACAGGAGAAAACTAATGGAGGACCAGGGGGAGGGGAAGAGGGAAAGAGAGTTAGGGAGAGAGGGGGATGCAAAACTTGAGAGACTATTGAATACTGAAAATGAACTGAGGGTTGAAGGGGAAGGGGGAAGGGGGAAAAGAGATGGTGGTGATGGAGGAGGGCACTTGTGGGGCAGAGCACTGGGTGTTGTATGGAAACCAATTTGACAATAAACTATTAAAAAAAAAAACAATAGCCAAAGTATGGAAAGAGCCCAAATGTCCATCAACTGATCAATGGATAAAAAAAGATATGGTATATATACACAATGGAATATTATTTGGCAATCAGAAAGAATGAAATCTTGCCATTTACAACAACATGGTTGGAACTGGAATGTAATATGCTAAGCAAAATAAGTCAAGCAGAGAAAGATAAATATCAAATGATTTTACTCATATATGGACTTTAAGAAGCAAAACAGTACTATTCTCTCTTCCTTGTTTTTCTCTTCTCTCCCTACTCCTACCCCACCTGCTTGAATTAACTACAGTCTTTGGAGTCAGAGAAACTTGAGTCCCAGCTGTATTTCTCAATGTCTATATAATCTAAGAAAGATATTTAATTATCTGGGCTTCAACTTCCTAATATGTAAACAGTGACAATTATACCTACTAAAAAACTCTAATTTTTCCAATAGTAATAATAATAATACTTAGTATTGTGCTATGTACCATGTTCATGTTATTTACATTGTCTCACTTAATCCTTACAGTTACCCTCAGTGTGCATATTATTCCCTTTGTGCTGGTGAAAAAATCGATAAGCAAGTCAAATCACTTGGCCCAAATCAGACAAGTAAAAATTAGCAAAACCAGGATAGATCAGAGGTATTACTAAACCCAAAGTCCCCTCATCTTTAGCCATTCTGATACATTAGTGATAATTAAATGCAAGACTTCATTACAATGCCTACAGACATAGCTACTGCTGATATCATTAATCATCTCCAAAATTCTGTAAGATGGTTCTTGTTTATTACTATTGGTGTTTGTGTTACTATCATTATCATCATTCACGAGAAAATCAGTTGTTTGTTTTTTCTTAACTTAGCCCATGTGATGGGGCACCTGGGTGGCTCAGTTGGTTAGACATTCAAGTCTTGGTTTCAGCTCAAGTCATGATCTCCCAGTTGGTGAGATCGAGGCCCACACTGGGCTTTACATACACTGCTTAGATTTTCTCTCTCTCAAAATAAATAAATAAATATTTTTTAAAAACACAAACTTAACCGATATGACTTTGCTGATAACTGACAGAACAAATATTGGCTGGAGTTTGGTTAACAAAGTTTTTAAATTTTGAATTGAGAAGTTTGTTCATTTTCCTTTGTTCATGGAATGCTATTGCTATGTTTTTTAAATGTAGAAATAAAATAATAAAGACATTCATTTAGAGGGGTTAAAAAAAAAAGAAGCAAAACAGAGGAGCACAGGGGAAAGGAAGAAAAAATAAGATAAAAACAGTGAGACAAACCTTAAGAGACTCCTAAATACAGAGAACAAACTGAGGGGTGCTGGAGGGGTGTTGGGTGGGGGGAAGGGATCAACAGGTGATGGGCATTAAGGAGGGAGGGCACTCACTGGGATGAGCACTGGGTGTTCTATGTAAGTGATGAATCACTAAATTCTCCTCCTGAAATCATCACACTATATGTTAACTAACTTGAATTTAAATAAAATGAAAAAAAGACACACAAAAAAAAGGATACAACTTCTTAGTATCTCCACGAAGTAGATTAAATAATTTGTCTCATTTGACAGGTAGTAAAACCTATGCTGAAAGAGCTCTAATGATTTGCCCAGTTAGTAGCAGAGGCTAGAACTGATTTTTAAAAATTCTTTTATTTTAATTAATTAATTAATATGTTTATTTTTAGATTCAAGTCAGTTAACATATGGTGAGGTATTAATTTCAAGAATAGAATTTAGTGATTCATCACTTATATATAACACCCAGTGTTCATCATGACAAGTGCCTGCCTTAATGGTCATCACCCATGGAGCCCATCCCCCCACCCATCTCCCTCCATCAACCCTCAGTTTGTTCTCTATGTTTAAGAGTCTCTTATGGTTTGTCTCCCTCTCTGTTTTTATCTTATTTTTCCTTCCCTTTCGCTATGTTCATCTTTTGTTTCTTAAATTTCTTATACGAGTGAAATCATATGATGTCTTTTCTGACCGGCCTATTTAACTTAGCATAATACATCCCAGTTCCATTCACAATGTTGCAAATGGCAAGATTTTTTTCTTTTTGATTGACAAGTAATATTCCATTGTACATATAAAATACATTTTCTTTTTCCATTCATCAGTACTTATTTTTTTTAATGGGATGTTCTCCTTCCTCTACATTAGTCTCATTGTCCTAAATTATTCTATCCACTATATATTTTTTAATTTTAGTACCTAGCACTTCTGTTAAGACATTGGGTAGACTTTCTCATTGCAACTTCCAATGATTTTTTTTTTTTGAAAATGTGTTTTCTGGATTCCACCTGAGTTTAATGCTTCCTTTTCTTTCCTACCATGTACAATATTTCCAAAGGCCTGGATTTGTATAAGAGACTGGTCCAAGTCAAATGTTTGCTTGAGATTTGTTGGTGGTTTCTTCTTAGTTGTCTTTGTGGTTCACTGTGGTGCTGTTAGAACTTACACATAGAATTGTCCTTCCCAGGAGAACTGGGAGGGAAAACAAATTAAAACCAAATTTAACCTCCAGAGTTAACCTCACAGAATTCACTGTTCCAGAGTTCACTGCTCTTTGATCATCTCTTCTCATCAACTTCATATCTCAGGGTGAAATAAATTACTGCTTGTCAATTTCCATTTCTCAAATGTTAAAGGGAGTTAAAAAAAAAAGAGAGAGGTACCAATAGTGGAATTAGAGGATGAAATAACACTGAGAGTCCCCCAAATGAGTCCTTGAATAAAGTTGGGGACTACTAGCATTCTAGGTACAAAAGCTCCTGTGTCTCGGAGTTGGGAATACAATAGATAAAGACAAAAATCCACTTTTTATCTTCTGTTCTTTCTTTTGTTTTTTTGAAATATCCACCTAGTGTCTGGCACATCTTTGCAGTTATTTTGCTTTGTAGAAATCTCTTCATCTTTGCATCATGAGGGCAAAGAATTAGGCACAACAGCTAACTACCATCTTAACCTGAAAATTTTTAAATGAGATCTTTAAAATTCCTTTTAGATACCAAATCAAATGTTCATTACAAGGGTCTCATTACTAATAATTTTACATATCAATAAATATCTTTTTATACTCCTATAGAAGAGTGGAAAGAAACTCTACACTATAGAATAACACCCATTGGTTTTAAATTTTCTATCATCTTATTACATGAAAGAGGAATGAATCAGAGAGCTCATCACTTGTAACTTTCCACATGGTGCCACATAGATCTACTAAAGTGTCTCTCTGGGAGAGACAGAGTGTGTGGGGCTAAGAAACGCAGAGAATTATGTTCACACATCAGCAGACTTAAAAGTACCATCAGGGTTTCAGGAGCAATGCTTTTCAGCCAAGTAGGCCACTATGTGACCTCTATTAAATTTATGGGAATTGGAGAAATGAGGTTACTCCCTGGGTGACAAGCTGTTGAATGACAGTAGAAAGTAATTAATCACTCCTACTCCTATTTGTTAAAATAGCTGTGCTTCAGTACCCCCCACCCGCAGGTAGTCTTTAAAATAGAGGTGTGGCCAGAGTAAGTTTATTCCACTGTGTTTCACCTTGATCTGATCAGCCAGCAATATGCTTATGCTCTGGAGCATGTAGATGATACACATTAACCTTCAGATTTTTTTTCCAGGAATACCCCTAAACTCCAGCTATCTGATGTGTAAAGAAGGGCAGAAACATGGTAGGAGTGAAATGCATTAATACAATAAATCTTCCTTCATTCTTGCCCCTGCATTTCAGCTCATAAATGTAGTGATTTTAAAATATAGTTAATAACATGCTTGTTTTAAGGTAGTTGTTTATATTATAAACATATTATTACATAAAAACTCAGCTCTTGCACAATAATTATAATAGCTAGCATTTATTGAGTGCTGGTTATATGTTTAGCATTGTACTAAGATCTTTATACATAGTGTCCCATTAAATATTTTCCTTTATACATGGTATCTTATTACTTCCAATTTTCAGATGAGAAAATTAGGTTTAAGAGAGTATACTAACTTATCAGACAGTAAGTTCTAGAGGTAGGATTCAAATCCAGATCTGCTGTCTTACCGAGACCCTGTGTTCTTAAATAGTGTGCTCCTCAACTGGCCATTAATGTTAGTCACAATCAAATCCTAGAAGGACCAGTGTGAATCCCAGCAGCTTAACTAAATTAGCACTGCTGTTTTATTCATTACTACTTCATTCATATTCATATATTCAGCAATACATATCTATATTTATGTCTATATCTCACTGGACTACCATTAAGTAAAGAGTAGGATAGGGAAGACAGGCAGGAAAAAGGAGAGACAGGTCAACATTTATTGAACAACCTGGTAAGACACTTTTATGAATCACTTAATTCTTAGTATCACCCATTTTATAGACAGAAAGTTGACTAATTCAAGAAGCAGAGGAGGCTAGAACATGTAGAAATGGAGAGAAGGACTAGATAGTGCATATAAATAAGAAAAGGAACAGATGGTGGAGGTGCTATCGGGAGAAAAGGAGCACAGTTTTTGTCAAGGTCACAGGGGTCCCCATCTGGGGCCCAGCGATGAAGGCCTAGGCAGGTAGCAGGGAAAGTGGTGGGCCAATTTTCTAAGCAGGGGATTTTCTGGTCTATTCTTCTTTCTCTTTTGCTGAATAACAGTAAATTAAAAATTAATATTTTGAAAACATTTGATAATAATGGGATTTTGTGGGACCATTGGTCTTAATAAACTGAAGATTTATTTCTTTTCCAGTTTATATTCATGTTACTTACATTTTTTTCATAACCTTGTTTTATGTACGTGGGGAAAGTTGGGCAGCTTGAGAGGCTACATTTTCCCTCGAAATGTTGGGATAACCATTAAGACAAGTGAGATATCAAAAAATTGTATGCTTTTGAGGACATAGTTTTCAAGAATTTAAGAATTAAGGAAATAAAAAACCCAATAATCCACAAATCCAATGCCCTAAGACCCACCACTTGATTTCACTCTCCTGTTCTCTTTCAGTTATCATGGACACTTACAGCAGTATTAATTATTTTGGAGCAAATTGTGATGGAGCTGTATATGAGTCAGCAATTTCCATGAAAATACTGCAAAACAAACAACCACAAAATTCACTAGCATACAACAGTATGCAATTATTCTTGTCCGCACATCTGCAGGTTGACTGAGGTTGTCCAAACCAGGATGTACTCTGATAGTCTTGGCTCTAAGATGATAGTTAATTCCTGGTTAACTAGAATTTGAAAAAAGAGACAGCAAAGAAGGGGATAAGAGAACTAGGCAAAAACACTTAAAGCCTTGCTCATTTTAGGTCCACTAACATTCTATTGGCCAAAGCAAGTCACATGGTCAAGTCCAATATCACTTGCTGATACCATGGCTGGGGTGAAGATGTATAACGCTAGAAGTGGATGGGGTTGAGAGTGAGCAACTGGGTCCAATAACTTAATTTACTACAAGCAGAGAAATAGATCTCTCTAAAAATTTCTTTTTTAAATTCCTCAGTCATACATTCGTATATGAAAGTGTGCAGTGGGGGTTATGACACGTGCTAAAAATCTAGGTCTCTACTACTATTGCTCTTCCTTTTATTTTTTTTAATGGTTTTTTTTAAAATTATTTTTGATACAGAGAGAGACAGAGCATGAGAGGGGGAGGGTCAGAGAGAGAAGGAGACACAGAACCGGAAGCAGGCTCCAGGCTCTGAGCTAGCTGTCAGCACAGAGCCCGACGCGGGGCTGGAACCCACGAACGTGAGATCTGATCTGAGCAGAAGTCGGAGGCTTAACCGACTGAGCCACCCAGGCGCTCCTCTTTCTTTTCTTTTAATACCACAGGTTCCTTCAAGAAAGAAATTGATAGTGGGGCCTGGGTGGCTCAGTCGGTTAAGTGTCCAACTGCGGCTCAGGTCATCATCTTCGCGGTTGATGGGTTCGAGCCCTGGCGTCGGGCTCTGTGCTGACAGCTGGCTCAGAGCCTGAAGCTTGCTTTGGATTCTGGGTCTCCCTCTCTCTCTGACCCTCCCTTGCTTGCACTGTCTCTCAAAAATAAATAAAAAAGCATAAAAAAATTAAAAAGAGACAGAAATTGATAGCTCTAAATTGTATGTTCTACAGAATGTTAAAGAGTTAATATAATAAAAAAATTATCAGATCAAATGAGCTTATGATATGCTTGACTACTGGACTACTAAAACCATCCAACAAAGTAATGCATATTGCAAATACCTAAGGAAGATGTGATATACAATATTTTACACACTTATTTGACCATAGAATCCCCTTCTTGCAACAAACTTATTTTATTTAAAACGAACATCCTGAGGGTCAACTTTTGTGGAATTTATTTTGGGAAATGGTGTCTGTCCTCAGGAAACTTCCATTTTTCTAATTTCTTATTTCAAATGGGGCTGGCATCTGGTTAATACTACAATTTTGAGATTTTTTTTTATTTTCTTAATGCTTATTTATTTATTTTGAGAGGAAGAGAGCGAGAGAGAGAGAGAGCGCACAGGAGAAGAGGCAGAGAGAGAGAGGAGAGAGAGAACTCCAAGCAGATTCCACGCTGTCATTGTGGAGCCTGACGTGGAGCTCAATACTGCAAATTGTGAGATCATGACCTGGCTGAAACCAAGAGCTGGATGCTTAACTGAATGAAGCACCCAGGCACCCCAAGATAAATTTTTCTAAAAAGAATCTAAGGAGTACACTTAACATAATGAGCACCAAGTAATGTACAGAATTGTTGAATTATAACATTGTACACCTGAAACTAACATAACACTGTATGTCAACTATACTGGGATTAAAATTTAAAAACCTAGTAAAAAAAAAAAAAAGAATTTGAGGAGAGGAAGCATGTTTAGTACATGTGATCACAAGGAAATATAATTATGTTATTGACATAAGCTGGTATACTCCATTTTAGTTTAGCCAGGTTACCTATGTTACTTTTAAGTTAGTCAAATCCAGGTATGTCTCAGTCTCTTTTAGAATTTCCTTTTTAAACATTTCAGAGATATTTATGTACACATTTAAAGTATACTAGCAATTAATGTTTGTGGATGCCAGGATATTTCTATTTCTAGGCCCAGGGAGAATGGCGTTCTGGGGTCATTTAATCCATACTGTTATGTTAGGTATTAAATTCTGATTAGTATAAAATTTTTAAAAAGTCAGCAATACCAGTAGATATTTTCATCTCAGAATGCATGTTTAAATTAACACCTGGATATTATGCTATGAAGAATAACACTTAAAAAAAAAACACCCATGAGGCTGGGACAGTTTTAGCTCAGTAGAAAATATTTTTTACACTGAAAGTTTTTATGGAATGTTATAAATCTGAAAAAAAATCATTTCAAACAGCTGAGATTTTATAGCCACTCAGGGATAATAAAAAGTTTGAAGAATATATTATATTATGTAGATGAGGGGAATATATTAGTCAATATTGTGACTGTAAAATTTTTTCTTAAAAATAAGATATAGGAAAATTATCCACTAATCCTTTAGGTAAAATGTCAGTGTGTTTTTGCATAATCTCTCTCTTATCAGTATATCCTAATATTAAAAAAATGTGACATAAGATGTTCTGGCAGTAGAAAATCTCAAGCTCTCCCACAAAGCAGGGCAATACATGGTCCTTGATTATCAAAGACCGCACACTCTTCACAATATTTAAAAAGATTTTTTGAAGAGCAGCTGAACAGTTAATACTGTATTGCTAAAAATATTTGAATGGGTATTTGGAATTTATGTAATACTTCTATATGTTATCTTATTTTTCTTCATTAAAGGTCTAAGGGCAGATCAGGCAGGTAACGACTCCCATTTTGTGGGTAATAAAACTGGGAGTCAGAGGGATCTAGTGACCTGTCCAAGGTCATACAGTTCATAAATTGTTGAAGAAACTATAAATAATTCTTCTGTTTCAAATTCAGTGCTTTCCTCCAGCTTAGTACATTTTTTTATGAAATGTTTTATTCACAACATTTTTTTCTGATTCCAAGTTTATGTAGTTTATATTATAAATTAGACTTCATCTCTCTCTCTTATGACTTTAGTCATTAGAAATGGTAGAAGGGGTGGGAATAGAAAAAATATTATTTTCAAATTTAAATATTTTAGGAGGAAAGAGGCATAAGTGCAATAAGAAGAAAATCAGAATTCCTGAAAGAGACTTTAAAATAATATTTATGGATCTATGCAGAGAAAGCTAAGTTTTTATAGTACATACAAGTCATTCTTCCATACAAGTATAAAACTTTATTTAAGGTGCAACCATTGAAGTTTCAATGTAAAAGCAAGCATGCTCTTTCCCAGACTTGGTGGTGAAACATAACAGAAAGCAGTACTTTTGCTAGAGAACTAATCAAGATTTCAAGGGATGTGAGAACAGGTGATAACTTACTTTGATGGCTCTCAGTCCAAGAAGGGAAAGATTACTTTCTCTCTCATCAACTAATACCTTTATATCAGTCTCCTAAAGGCTGTTTTCCATTTCTGAAAGGGAAAGATTCACTCAGACAAATAGGAAGTGAGTTTCTGTACTGACTTTCTTTAGGAGAAACAGGTTTAACAGGAAGATATCACTTCCCATCTCTTGTTTGCCTTATATGCCTATACTAACAGTAGCAGCCCTTAGGAGAACATGTATGAAGGATGAAAAAATTATTTGTTTTTTCTTATGGTTATTTATTTTTGGGAGAGCACAGACAGGGGAAGGGTAAAGAAAAGGGGACAGAGGATATGAAGTGGGGTCTATGCTGACATAGATGTGGGGCTTGAATTCACAAATGGCAAGATCATGACCTGAGTCAAAGTCAGACGCTCAACTGACTGAGCCACCCAGATGCCCCATGAAAAAATAATTTCTGCCTCAATATTTTGGCTAGTCATGTGGGAGGGGGAAAATTAAGGAAAAAATGTGATATTTTAATTAACATTTTCACAGTGAGTTATATTATAATGTAACTTAAATTTGTTAATATTTCTTTCACAATAACAAGTATTTATTGAATATTTACATATGCCATGAATTGTGCTTTACTTATATTACCATATGAGATAAGTACTAAAATTATTTTCACTTTACAGATACAGAACTTAGGCTGTTATGTATCCAAGTTTAAATAACTTCCTCAGTATCACAAAGCTGTAATCGACAAATGAACTTGGATTCAAACTCACATAACTCAGAGCCCAGAGGCAATTCGCTTAACCATTGCATTCCAAAATACTTTGATATTTAAGTACTGACAACGACGATGACTACTACCACTACTATTATTCTACTAGTTCTCTACTACAGTACTGGTTCCCAGACAAGATTGTATGCATCCTTATATAGGAATTTGCTCCTTTTCAGTTATAGTCATTGGTTTACAAACTGGCCCCTCATACACAGAAGGCAAGGGAAGACTGAAGAAAGAGGCAAACTACTCCAAATTGGGAGGCAGGAGGTTTAAGAAGCAAGGGAACTTACATACAAAGCTTGTCTTTGGCAGCCTCAGGATCAGTGCACCTGCCTCCCAGAATCTTAAAAGTTAATAAAGAGACCTTAATAAGGTTCAGTCACATATTCAGTCCAGATAGTTTCAACAACGCATTACTCTCTAAAGATTGCATCCTTGAAACAACTCCAGTTATGAGAACAGTGAGCAGAATGTACATTCCAAGGACAGTGATGGGTGTGGGGAGCCTCTGGTTGGGTCCAAGTTCTGGGTCAGTTGGAGGTCACATCACTTTGAGGGCCTTCTTCAACATGAAGAAGTTAAAAGGCTAGATGTGTTGAGAAGAAAGTATTAAAAGCATATCTATAGGATGAAGAATTCCTTGAATAAAAACATACCAGTTGGTTAAACAGAGTTAAAGACTCTACCAACTAGAAGCATATACCGACTCTGATTTTCATTGCTGCCACATCATATTAATTGTAGACTATACCTGAGTGATTCTGATCATGTAAAATCATTTCAACACTGAAAATAATATTCAAAATAGCATCAATGCCCAATGGTCAGAAAGGAAAGATGATATCAAGTATCCATTTTAACTCAGAGACTTCCCAGTTGTCAGATTTGCACATTAGCTTAGTCACTTTTTACTGCCAAGAAGTGATATCAGAACAAGCCACATGAATGAGAATTGCTCTTCCCTTAATTAGTATTGCAGATCTTCCTTCAGGCTCCTTGTGGGCTCTGATGCCATGTCACTATCCAAAAACACCCAATGAACAGCTGCACACTATCTCCAATGCCCAACTTTTAGGCTGTCCTCCACACTAGTCTTTGCCGATGATGAATAGATGAAAACAGGTCTGTAGGTGAGAAGGAAATCTTCATGGCATGATTTCCCATCTATTATGGTCATACTAATTACAAGAACTTGGAGAAGTTTGTGGCATACACCCATGTTGCAACTCTTGCCTGCATGTGATGCCTAAAAATGTCTATTGTTAATGTTACTCTGAAAATGTTTTCGTTTGTTAAGGAATTTCTCTAGGTGCCCAAATTTATAAAGTTACTGTCTAAAATATGATACTGTCAAAGAGTGACAGTGAGTTGATTTAGACAGGGCAGAAGTTCAGGTGCAATTCTCTGTATTTCTTGTGAGTTTGACAAGTCACAAATATCTTATACGCAGTCCTCATTATCACTTGGAATCACTTCTAGATTTCAGGAGTGCATTATTGATGATATTTTGGTGAACATAAATAAGAAAAGCCATGTCCATGTTAAGTCAAAAAATTAAAATAAAATAAAACCACCTCCAATCTCCTTCTCAAAAATGAAACCCCATGATCATTGATAAATAACATGTTTTCCTTTATAGAGGATTACAAAAATTGCATTTCTCATTTTTTAAACATTAGGGAGGAGAAAGAAATGATATTATTATATCTTTTCCACATGAATTTACTCTTATCTCCTCTTTGTAAAATTTTAGTTTGAAAAGTTTATTTTTTATTTACTTTTAAATAGAAATCTTCTTTCATCACTTAGTATAAAGGGTCAACTCAAATAATTGGTATACACCAATCAACTAGTTACTACATACTGAAGCTGTAACTTGCAATCAATAAACAAAAATGTAAACCAAAATCACTCTCATTTTCTTCATTAACATACTGCTGATCAATAAATGAGACAATTTTTCTACCCAATGAATAAGTAGCAAAATGTGATCAATTTCCTAAGCAAAATTATTACTAAAATGCTATTTTTCTAGTTCTTAATTTTTGAAAATGTGAAATTATTAGTGAGGGTATATGTAAAGGGAAACAAGCCTGTTGGGATTAGAGCTATTATAGGGTTGCCAGATTTAGCAAATAAAAATACATGACACCTCGTTAAAACTAAATTTTATATAATGAATAATTGCTTAGTGTAGGTATTTCCCATTTATTACTTATACTATACCACACCACAACATACTGTGCCATACCATACCTTAAAGTATTAAGAACGTTCGTCATTGTTGAATCAAGACATTATCTGAGATTTTAATTTTCTTCCTTTGGATTATTCAGAGTGTGTCACTGTATTCAATTTCATTTTCTAAAACAGAAGTTTGGGAGAGGACAGAACACAAACTTTGCCTTTTGGCACTACCTTAAGGTAAGAGATTCCTTGGGCCCAGGTCAGGACTCCTTTTACTAGAAGCTACTGGGTACTCTTCAGAAAAGAAGAGTCAAAAAAGGTGGAGAAACTCTCAGAGGACCAAGTAGTTAGAGATTAGGCAAAAACTGGAGAGAGTAAGAAGGCAGGCAAGCAAATTGCAAAACTGAATGGAAGGAGAAACAAAGGATGAGCTTTTCATGTTGAAACTTTAAGATGCTAGGTGATGCCGTCTGAGTGCCCTTCATTCATCTGATAGTTCTTTTTGTGGGTGTGATGGAGATGGAGAGAAAGAAAGATCAAGGGTGATGGGAAGTGAGGCCCAGTGGAGACATACTGGGAAGCCACTGTGGAGAATTTTATTTTATGAAAATAGTATCTTAGAAATGCTTTTCGTTGTCAAAATTATACTTGATAAATAATGGAAGAATCAGTTTTAGGCAATTTATGATCTTGCCAAAGCTTTGAATTTAAGTGATGAGGGCACCAGTAGGCAGATTCTGAATGGATTCCCTGATTTATGAAGTTATAAAATGGTACTGCAGGGAAGATCAAAAGCACGTGTCTGAAAGCCCTGCTTTCTAGTTAACGTAGGAGAGTTCTGTATAAATATGCCTGGTGTCCAAAAAATTATCAGGGCCCTAAATTGTTCGGGAGAAATGAATTATATCTCATACAAGCTTGGAATGAGATACTCTGAACATGTACTGTGAGAACAGACAGCATTCAGACACTCAAGTGCTCTATTGTAAAACTTGAGAAGAAGCTAGAAAGCAACACCAAAACTTCTGTGATAAGATGTCGTCTTGTCTTTCCATTTTCATTGTTTAATAACAATCCTTTATCAAATAACAAATATCAAAATACTAAAACATGAACTGTGGATTTCTAGTTTAGAAATATGAGAGAGAGAGAAAACCAGAGAGAAACAGGAAGCAAGAGAATGAATTTGAAAACACAGTAGCTAACAGATGCCTGGCAGTGGCCAGGCAAACAACTTTAAAATAGACTTGTATTCTTACTCAAATTAAAAATGTCATGTGACTTGTTTGTATTCGATTAGCTGCTTGTTCCTTATAGCCAGCCAGGCCAGAACTTCCACCACTACTCTCTTCCTATGCCAAGTTCCTGATTATGTGTTAAGACTGGAGGGTGTAGGGAATGCTACTTGCCTCTAGCTGATGTAGATTAATAACTGAGACACAGGAACCATTTGGGAGACTAATGAGTCACTTCCTGGTCTAAACATTAGCTCCAGGCAATGGTTGACCAAACAAATATGAAATCATAAAGAGGAAAATGGAGGCTCCCACTGAATCTTGAATATACGAGATAAATAAAAGAGTATTTTAACAAGTGAGTAGTAATTTTATGGAACTCATGCCTTCATGATTGGGTACAGACCAGCAACAACAATGACAACAAACTAGAACAAGGTAAAGGAATTTCAAAAAGTAGTGGAGTAAATGGTAATGGTTCTTCTTACTCAAAACTGTCCATTAAGCCACCAGAAAAAGGAAAAGAAATTAACATCTGCCAAAATGAGCTGGCTAGAAATTTAAGATCCATGTTAAGTAATTGAGTGATAGTTGTATTCTTGTCTTCAGTTAAATTTAAAGTGAACGCTGCAGTATTTACCATTTAAGTGTGATGTCAGTATTTAGTTCCTATAGATAGCACTTATGCTAGGTATATTGTAATCATAGAATATTAAGGGTTGAACACATTGTTTCTTGAATTTCATCAAATGCATTTTTGACATTTATTAAGATAAGCATATGACTTTCACCTTTAGCTTATAAATATACTGGATTGCATAAGTAGAATATTCTATGGTTCACCCTACTCCAATGAACTGTGCCTTGCCCTGACAAGTCTCCAACAACACCCTTATGTAAGTTTATTTCTCCCTGTTGGGTATCCCCATTGCACTTTGTACCAGGTCTGCCCCAACATCAGTAAGGCCTGAGGCAAGAATACAATGAAGGCCCACACATCCCATATGGCTAAATATTTTAAAGCTATAAATAAAGCTAAACAAGTCATTAAATAAAATAGGTTCTATCCTCCTACCTTGACAAATATATCCATCCTCTAAACCACCTGGAAAACTAGGTTCAAATTAGAATTTTCATAATCTTCAGAGTTCTGTGCCACTAGAACATGCCATTGCGAGAATTGGCCCAGCCCCTTGTCCGCAGTGGCTATAGCTACTTCTCCTTGCCTTCGCACCCCTGGCTCCATCCAGAGCTGCGAGTGGCTTCTGCATGACCACACATTCAAACTCTGTTCACAATGCCCCCCAAGCACTGGTGGACATATAAGCACAAACTCTATCTTCAGCAGAATGGATTGAAAGAAGTCTGTTCTGGCCCTAGAAGTGGGTTTGAACTGTTTGAACAGGGAATTCTGCTACTCAGGCTAACCAGACATGGGTCTAGTGGGGGTTGTGGGCTCCAAATGGGAATGTCCAGGATGCTCCACAGATGCTCATAGTGTCCTTACCTAGTGGGGAGGGGCACAGCCAGGAGAGGGTCAGAATGGGGTTCTCTGAAACCTGGGGCAAGGACAGGGGTCCTTTTTGCTTGGGTCTAAGGATAGTAGTGCCTTGGGTCATGCAGTCATAACACCTAACACAGTTTATTTTCAGTTCTTCACTCCTTGCTAGACTTTAAATCCCATATTGGTTCTTAGATCACTAATTCCTAGCATAGGGGATGACATCAATGAAGTGGTAATAAATATTTTTGGAATACAAAAATGGTAGTCATTTTTAAATGGAACTATGTCTTTTAAAGTATACTTATAACACTTACAAAAATTGTGTTTTAGAGCTTACAAATAATTTTAATTAGAAGTCAATTTTATAGGCTTGAACTTTGTACTATATTGATATAAAGCTGGAAACAAATAGCATACATATAAATAAAACTCATACACATAGAAACTGAAAAATCCTTTCAAATTAAAATGGAGAGAAGGGAATATTTTTAGAATGGCAAGATATTTAGGATGAAAATCTATATGTACATAATATTCCTAATAGCATTTTCTATAAGAAAGAAAACTGGAAACACTTTAAATCACTACTAATTGGAAAATGGTTATGGCTATATCAAATTGATGGAGTACTATTAAGCAAATGAAATTATAATAAAGATTAATGATAGTATGAAAAATAAGTACAATACAATTTAAGTGAAAAAGGTGCAATGTAAAATGTATATCATATATTTACAATAACTTAAAGTAAGCAAAATGGGAAAAAAACAGAAAAATGATAACAGTTACAGCAGAGTGGTAGAACTGTGGTTCAATTTTTCTTTTAAAAATAGTTTAATAAAGTTATAGCAAAGCCTCTATCCAAAAATAAAAAAAAAACAATTTAATAATATGAAATTAAACTACTTAGCTCTGAGTAGGTTTTGAGGGCCATAGTATATTTTTTATAAGTTAATGGGTGTGCTTTTAATTAGTTTCTGTTTATCCATGCTCTATACTTTGATATAGCTTTATTTAGAAAAGTATATTAACTGCATTTTATACACACATATGTGATTATATACAATTATATACATAAAATGTATATTTAATATATTTTTTCATGTTTACCTAAATGAATTTAGACACACTGGAGAAAGATTAGAAGAAGGGAGTGGTATTGAACCTGAAACTTTTCCTTATAAGGACTTCTAGCCTGAAGAAGACCCAAATTGTATTTCATAAATGCATTAAATGCAGAGTGCTGTAGAAGAGATCACAAACATCATTCATTCATTCACTCATTCATTCATTCAACAAATGAATGTTTGTTAAGGGCTATTATGTTTTAGGATCAAGTTCTAGGTGCTGGAGAAGTAATGAATGAAAAATGGTACTAGACAGCAGAGTGACCATAGAAGATATGGTGATGTCCTGTTGGGAGAGAGTATCATCAGAGAATGAAACATTCAAGAAGGCAGATTGGAGTGAATTCATGGTAAACATTTCTCCTGATCAGAGCTGTTCAAGGATGGACAGACTACCCACAATGAACCCAATTCCTTTTCAGGTTGTATTGCCCACTGGCAATAATATTTTTAAAAAGCAGGTGTGTAATTGGACTAGATGATGTTTCAACTCTGAGATTCCCTCTATCTCATGCCCAAATCAGAGACAAGTTCTCATGAGGAGATCAAAGAGGAAAAATAAGACTGAAACTATTTCAGTGGAATAGGTTTGGACATAGGGAAGAATTTACTTTCAGAGTAATGGTTTACTCCAGGTTGTGATAAGAAGATAGAGGAAACCCTGAAAGAAGGTGCAAAAATACACATCTTGTATGGTGCCTTCTCTCCTCCAGAGGTAGGAGGTCATATTAGATGGTTGCTGCAACTTTTTCTCAGCTTAGCTATTGAAATATTCTTATCTACGGATGGTGGAGAAGACTAGTACTTAATAGGAAGCTTTGGGAAAGAACAGGGAGGCAGAAGAGGCCATTATGTTGACCACTGAGATGGAGGGCATGATTGCCTATATCAGTGAGAGTTATCAGTGAAGGGTCAGGGGCCCATTTGTTTCAGCAGAGGTTCTGAAGAGAGGCGTGTCTGTGATTTGAGGGGACCTGAAGAAATGGTGGTGGCAGTTAGTGTCAGGATGTGGAAGGCAAAGGTGAGGAGCTGTCACAGTTGGGTATACTATGGTGAGTGTTGGTGAAATAGGAAGTGAGAAAAGTACAAGTGGGAAAATGATGGGCAAGAGGGAAGGGAGTAGGACACCAGACAGGAGGAAATGGGAAGGTGCTGATAAAATGCCAATGTGTGGCTCCTGGATTCAGCCCTTCTTGAAGTACAGTAGGACCTAAGGTGTGGCTTGCTTTGTGAGGTCTGCTTGAAGATTTCTGACCTGAGAAGGTCATAAATTGCAGATCATAATCACAATCCTTTTTTTTTTCCAACTGTATTATTTCCTAAAAAGCCTGCTGTTAACACATGCTGAAGAATTCCCTCGAAGACATTCCAAAACAAAAATAAGACAAAGAAGACGAAATTCAGATTTGAAAAAAGCCACTTCTGAGTTAAGAGGCTCCCACAAACATTGCATCATGTCATCTTGAGAGAGACAACACATTTTCATCCTTATTTTCCGTATGAGGAAACTAAGGCCTAGGGTTCCCAGAGATCAGATGGAGAGAAGCCAGATTTCAAGTGCAAGTTTTTATATTGCAATTTCTAAATGTCTTCCATGGAATGGCTGTCGCATTTTACCTGTCAAGAAGAGCTCCTGCCATTCACCGTGCACCTTGTGCTCCGTCACGCTCCTGTAAGTGCTCCTTTTGTCAGGATATTCAAATTGACAAACTTAACATAGGAGCAATGATCTATTATGACGTGGTAGAAGTAGGGATGGTGCTTTCCCTCAGTATTTCAGGACGGTTAATGAGATACAAAATTCTAGGTGGCAAAGCTGTAATTACTATATATGTAGAGTATAAATACAATCTAGTTGGCTCTGAGGAACTCTCTTTTATGAATAAACCCTGCCATGTTTCCCTTGGTCTGATGTAATATTGTTGGTTTCCGGATTATCAGATGGATGGGAAGACACTGATAGCTCACTTTATGAATTACTACTTCTGAGGAAAAGTTGCTCAAAGAATATATCTTGTTGACATACATCTACTACAATCACTTCTGCAAATAGAGAATAGGACCTATTTCTTTTTACTTTTTTCTTTTGACCTACTTCATTTTCATCATCAGATAGTTTAATATAGTTTTATATACTTGTAGCCTTCTTTGCCCTCAGAACTAGAAACATAGTAATTAGCAGGTTTAACTTGAGAATGTCAGTAAAAGAAGAAATTGCTCCATTAGCAATTTCATAAATGTTGATACTTCTGATGTCAGATATAATCCTCTGTTTGTTTAACTGGATCTCTTTAACTTCTCTCGGCCATTTCTTGCCCTAAGAATAGGTGAGGATTAAATATGTAGAAATGAATTTGTTCATTTTCTACTTCTTAGTGAAAGCCTCCTCTCTGTCACTGTTTTCCTAGAATGACACTTCCCATCATATTAGTGCCTGGCTTTCTTTCTTTCCTTTTCTTTTCTAAGTGTATTTATTTTGAGAGAGACAGAGAGAGTGTGAGCTAGGGAAGCAGGTAGAGAGGGAGAGAGGGACAATCCTAAGCAGGCTCTGACTGGTCAATACACAGAGCCTAACGTGGAGCTTGAACTTAGAAAACCTAAAGATCATGATCTGATCCAAATTCAAGAGTCTGACACTCAACCCACTGAGCCAACCAGGTGCCTTTAGCACCATGGTTTTCTTCATAATTACCTGTTTGTATCAGGACCCTAATTAGTAAATTTGCTAGTTTTTGTTTCCTCATTATGAATTGAGGTTACGCTGTCTTTTAGTATTAGTCATTAGTCATTTGTTTATTAAATTAGCCAAAAAGTCAACATGTTTTCATATGGAATTATTTGATGATAAGTCAGTAAGAAGGAACAGAGTAGGCACCAAAAAGACGTTTAAGTACAATGTATAAGTAAATGGAGGTTGAGCTGAACAAATAAAGAAGTTGAAAAAAATAGTATGTGAAAAGAAAAAAAAACAAATCTTTTAATATAAAACTAACTGATTTTAAAATGATTTTCAAAGAACTAGTCCCTATGTTTGAGAAACTGTAGACCAGGTTATTAAATGTAGATGCAGCATAAGGACACTGGAGAACAATTTTCCAAGGGTCTCTAGTTGTTGTTGTTGTTGTTGTTATTGTTGCTGTTGTTTGTAACATCTTGCAAATGAGGTAGTAATCAGTCATTGTTCTAGATTATATTTTTAAGGATGTTTGCATATCAAATAGTCTTGGGAGACAGAGGTCATGTTTCCTTCTGGGAAAAAAAGGAAAGGCATTCTTATTGCTCATTGTAAATTATTCAGGCTCCCTAAGCTTGAAGTTCCTCTCCTGTACTGCAATCCATGGTGTGGATAGGCATCCATTGGGCCTCATTTGCATCCCCTCCCGCTTTGGGACCTGGAGATGAGGGGAGCTGATGCAAATATGAGTATGCTCATGGTGCTTGCTGTGCCATGGATAAAAAGCCCTTCGTCTGTGACCCAGGAGTCTCAAGTCTTTTCCTGCCATCCATGAACTCTGGCAGATTGTCCTATTAGCTTGCAAGTTAAGTAACATCTCCTATCTTTCACAGTTTGTGACAAGTCAGTAGTTAAGAAGGAAGTGATTGAGAACGTGTAATATTCTCCATTACTCAGAGGGTATGGTGGGCAGAGTAGAGGCCTCTCAAGATATCTACATCTACACCCTGGAACCTTCTCACATGCTCTGTAACACAGCAAGGAGAAACGAAGGTTGCAGATGGAAGTCAGGCCATTAGTAATTAAACTGCTTTTAAAATTAAGAGATTATCCTGGATTATTTGGGTGGGCTCAATGAAATCACAAGGAGTTCTTTGAATGTTCAAGAGGCACGCAGACAAGTCAATGTCAGAGCAGGAGAGATTTGAATATGCGACACAGTGGATTCAAAGACACATGAAGGGGCCATGAACTTAGGAATGAAGACAACCTCTAAAAACTGAATGAGGCAAGGAAACAGATTCTCCCTTAGAGCCTCCAAAAGAAATGCAGGCCTGTGGACACCTTGATTTCAGTACAGTGAGTCTAAGATAAAAAAATTATGTTTTTTAAGCCTCCAAAATTGCAGAAATTTTTTTCAGAAACCACAGAATGCTAATACAGGGGAGCAAGTGTTAAACATTTCTGACATGGAAAAAAATTTTTTTCCTCCTTGTCTGTTGGCTTATGCTCATCCTTTAGGCCTCAGTTTAGCTGTTCTGTCTTTTCTCAGAAGAGTTCTCTGTTCTCTGTTTCTGAAGTAGCCCCTTCCTTTTATTTTCTATCATGGCACTATGTTTTTGGATCACTTTCTATAAACGCAATTAAAATCAGATTTTGTTGTAATTTTTCTGCAGCTAAAACATTATATGTATCTTAAAATTGACAATTGTCATCATTGTCCTTTTTGGTGAAAGTCTGTCCTTTATTGTAAGACAATATCTTTCCTATATTTTAAATTTAAAATGTTCTTTAAATAAAATGCTGTTGTTAGACAGCACTGGGTTTTTTACTTTTTTCTTTTCTGTTTAAGATGTCTTTTCTTGGGTCATAAAATATTGGCACCCTATATTGACCCCTATTTAAAACACTGTTCTGATACATGAAAAAAAACCTGGGCGCCACCACTCCAGGTGCTGTCAGATGCCATATATTGTCCTAGCATCTCATTCTTCCTTCACTGGAATGCATACCGCATTTTGTTTCATTGTTTTTTCATTTATGAACTAGAATCTTTATGAAGGGAAAGGACATGACTGGTTTGGGTTACATCCTCAGAGCTTAACACCGTGCTTGGCATAGAACAGGCACACAATAAAAAATTGTTGAATGACACTGCATTAAGAAATAAAAATTTCTAAGAGATTAACATGTATATGATGAGATTATAAGCATTAAAATCATATTCCCCATGCAAATACCTCAAGATAAAAACATGCAAAAGTTACACATTTGAGACAAAAAACAGCCATTGCTTTTGCACATACCGTGCTCCTAAAATTATATTTATTTTTCCAAATCAATGGCCTCAAAGATACTGATACTCTTCATATAGATTCTTACATAACAAATTTTTTAACGTTCAGTAATAATAAAAGACTACTTCTTCTCATTATCAGCATTATTTGAAATTAGTAAATGAGAGCTAGCCAAATGAATGCCATTTCTCTTTTTACTTTGGCTTCTAGAAAGCACAGACTTCCACTTGTGTATTTGGAGACCAGGGGGCACAGAACAGGCTTTCGTGATTTACTCTATTTCTTCTTTCCCATCAAATTCACTTGGCCAGTTCCCTGTCTGATTCTCTTTTTGACTTGTGTTCCTTTGCTCTTAATTTTAACCATGTTTCTTTGTATAGTAAGCCAACACAAGTACTTCTGAAAAAAAGAAAATTAAAGTACTAACTGGCTCAATCACTGAGGTATTCAGGCCCCAATGTAGGAGTTTTCACATTTGTAAGGCTTCTCCCACACACTTTCCTCTAGGCTTTGTGTGATTTTCTCACAGTAAGAATAATGTCCAAGGTCATCTTCCCACTGTGCAGTTTACCTGGCAACTATTTAAATAAATGATTCCTAAATGTTTAAACCCAAATTCCCTCTTGGACATATACTCTCTATGCAATGTTTTAAAAAAAGAAAGTAATTTTGAGCTAAAGGGGAATTCTAATTATACAGATTTAAAGATTCAGTAAATGACCATAAAGGAGAGACATATATTTTCCAGCAAGTGCATGCTAAAATGTATAAGGACAGATTTCCCTATGAAATGGCACTAGAAATATTAGAATTAAGTCTAGTTAAAAGATATTTTAAAGGAATTTGAATGAATCTATATCTTCATCTCCAGTTACAGAGTACAAATAAGAGAAATGTAAGCCTTCTATTAGAGCATAGGTTAATACAAACAGTATGAGGTTTTATGAGTTTTCTTTTCTCCTCCTTGAGATAAGGGTTTGAAGGAGAAATAAGGATGGAATGGGCTTCTTCCAGAAGTGTGTGATGGACAGGCCACAGGAGTGAGTGAGTCACAGGTCCCCCATAGTAGCCTCAAAACAGCCCCATTTTATCTTTTTAAATTAATTGAGCTGATGTCAGTCAAGCTACGGGTTGTAGGTATCTGTTCAAATTAGCATGTGCCCTTTTTATGATTTTTCATTGATTATAAAATATTTTGAATATCAATCATGGTTCTATATTAGATTTTACTTGAAAAATGACTCCACTGTTAAGCAGGCAGTATTGCCAGTGGTTATAGTTATATATATATAGGCATATATATATATACACATACATATATGAGGTTTGGAATCACAGAGACCTAAGTTCAAGCTATAACTCTGCTACTTACTGGAAGGTTAATCTTAAGCAAGTTACTTGACTTCCCACAGCCTTAGTTTCTTTACTTGAAAAATGGGACTAATGATTGTCCTACTTCTTTGGGTTGTTGTGAAAACTGAAGGAAGTATAGTAGGTAAACTGCTGGGACAACTAACTGCTTAAGAAATGATGACACATAAACAAAAAAGCAAATCAGAGGTAAGACCATACCTCTAAGTATTTAAATGAAGCAATATCACAACAATAAAAGAAAAACAATTATCCTTTTTTTTCCCCCCACTGGGTACGGAAGTGAAGAAATATTTCTTTTCTTTACATCTTAGAGATGAAGAATGAAAAAATCATTTAAAAATGTATCTATAACCTTGAATTTCATATTTACAAAAAACATTATTACAGGAAGCAACTGGTACTCAAAGTACAGCATTAGTTTTCTGATGTCATGGAGGAAAAACAGCCTTTCTATCAAATCACTGCCACCAGACAGAAAGAATGCCAAGCTGGGTATCATGGTTGGCTTAGCCATTACTGAGAGTCTTTATATTTCTTATTCCAGAGTAAATATGTGGTAGAAGAGATCAGATTATTTTCCTATTTGAAGTAAATGGTTTATACCAGACACTAATTAAAATGTAACACTTCCAACAAAATTTAACAAGGAAAAAGTCACCCAGAATTAATATAACTATGATGCCATATGTCACCTATAAAACACATTATTAAATAAATATTCCAGGTGAGTTCTACCTTGAGCTAGCTATTACTTCTTCCATATTTATTTTTCCTCTAAGGGTTTTCTAAAAGAAATGACAACACTAGACTTGGTTCATTAGAAACAACATCAAAATCTAAACTGTTACAATCTCAAATAATAAACAATTCTTAAATTGCCAAAGACTTTATAATCTCCAAATATAAGAGAAATAATGCTTTTATACAAGAACCTTGCTACTAATAAAGAGCTTTCTGATTTTTATAGACTAGGAATATTTTTTTCTAAATGTTATTGCTTAACTACTATCCCATTTCTTGAAAATATGAGCATGCACTTTGTTTTAGACATTTACCTCATACTGTAAGAAATGGCCACTCAGTCAGTGTTGGCACTACTAAAGATGGTAATTGGGTCCTAATGCAAGTTTATAACCCATACAAATTAAAAGAAAATCATTTTCTCCTACTCTGCAAAGAATTGCCAGAATTATATAAGGGAAAACTTGTTTGCCCAAAAAGTACTTAACAACTTTTTTTGAATTTAAAACCATTGTCCTCTTTTTGTTTCTTTTTGAGAGAGAGAGAGAGAAAGAGAGAGAGAGAGAGAGAGAAAGAGAGAGAGAGAGAGAGAGAGAGAGAGAGAGAGAGAGAATCCCAAGCAGGCTTCATGCTCAGCATGGAGTCCAATGCAGGACTTGATCCCAAGACCCTGGGATCATGACCTCAGCTGAAATCAAGAGTCAGACCCTTAACTGAGCCACCCAGGTGCCCCAAAACCATTGCACCCTTAAGACAAACACCAAAACCCCAGGTACATAAACACAGAAGTGGAAATACACAGAAAAGCAAATGCAAATGACTCTTAAACATAGCAAAAGATCCTCAACATACTTAACATGTGAAGTACAAATTTGTCTTATACCGATTTTTAAAAATCTATTATTTTGGAAAATATTTAAAAATTTGATAATATACTGGTTTAGTTAGAATAAAGGAAAACAGGCCTCATATACAACTGATAGGTGTCTGATTTGGCAATGTTTATTACAGTTTCAAATGCACAAAATCTTGGCTTCTAATTCAAGGAATATAACCTGCAAACATGGTTGCATTAATGTAAAATGACATATATGTAAAGTTGTTAACTACTGCACTATTTCTAAGAGCAAATTATTCTTTTTCTAATACTTAAAAAATTTTTAACATTTATTTATTTTTGAGACAGAGAGACAGAGCATGAGCAGGGGAGGTCAGAGAGAGAGGGAGACACAGAATTCGAAGCAGGCTCCAGGCTTCGAGCTGTCAGCCTAGAGCCCGACGAGGGGCTCAAACTCACGAACTGTGAGATCATGACCTGAGCCAAAGTCGGATGCTTAACTGACTGAGCCACCCAGGTGCCCCTAAGAGCAAACCATTCTTAATTGTAGCACTATTTCTAAGAAGAAAATACCGGAAACAACCCATATGTTCATGAGTGGGGAATACAGGTTTTCAATATAGTGGAATAGTATGCCATAGCAAAGAGGAGGAAATATGTATACACTGATATAGAACAGGCCTCTATTTTTACTTTTAAGTAAACAAGTCAAGTTCAGAAAGAATATGAGGTACTAACACATTTCTTATACTCATAACTTAAATGATAAACAATGGTTGCTTATGGAGATGGAAACTGGGTGGCTGGAGAATAAGAGTGGGGAGGAGACTTTTTGCTGCCCACTATTTTCTACCTCTTTAGTTTTTATCTCTATGAATGTATTACCTGTCAAAAAAAAAAAAAAACCACACAGTGAGAAATTTAAAATATATAAAACAAATGCACTGGTCCAGCACACCTTTCACTTGTGACAGTCATGCTGTGTGTGGGTGAGCCGATGACTGACCTGAGGATTCCACTGCGCATGTTACTGTCATCAGGATGTACTTAAGTGGAGGTCAAAAACCTGTCATAACCACCTACACCTCTCTCTAACATCAGCTAAGCCTTCTGGCATTCATTTTAATTTTTTCATATTCTTCCTTCGACAGCCTAAATTAACAAGTGGCAGTAGCAGCAACTGTGTGATACCTTAAATGGACATTCCCACATGTAAGATCATGTTCTCTGGATGCCCCCTCTGAGCACTCTGCCTAAATCTATCACTTAGCAGTCGGGACCTGCTTTAGAATGCACCCTTAGTGTTCCTGCCACTAAAGTGCAGAGAAGTGTACCATAACTCAATTCTACAGTATCTGTGAGGACAACTCTCTGTTGGAGCCAGAAATGCTGAGCAGAGCCCTTAGTGCCAGTGACGGCTTTCTATACTCAAAGATGACATATGTCCCTGGTGTTAGAGAGCATAATATTTTACTTACTACTTTTGCTTAAGTGGATACTTGATTGCTGCTCCCATAACCCGTACAAATGACAGGACGTTCCGTTCATTCCTAATTTGAGATTAGTATCAGGGCTGAGCTACTTTAAACGACTTTGGGTATCTTTTTTCAGTCTCTTCCTTGAGTGAAGTTGCAAAGTTATAAAATGATTAAAATAAAAACAAAAGAACCAACTGGTGTTGAATTACCAGCTTTCAACATTCACACCTCATGAAGGCATCGGAAAGTGTGAATATTGATTGCTGCATTAATTTTTATTTTTTATCATTCTGCTTGGTATTTAAAAACATTTGCTTGTTGTGCTTAAAACTTAAAATGCCAACAAATAATGATCACCCCATCTCCAAGGCAGTGATCTAGGAAACATCCCAAATAGAGTATACTAAAAGCAGAGTACACACACACACACAATACACACAGCATGTTAATAAAGTCACTGAGAATTCTTATTTATCAATATTTTAAATTGTTTTTTAAACATTCCAGGTAAATTAGGGTGACTCTTTCATTAATAGATGTGCTTACCACTACATGTATTAATATATTGCCTTCTAAGTAGTCATAAACAATTATTCAGTAATATTTCAAATATCAAAAACAAGCAAAATAATCCAATAAATATAAATGAGCATGCCAAAATATACAAATAACCCTGCTGACTAACTGTAGAGGTGTATTATAAGAGCAATTTATCATTATAGTTTACATAATTCTAGTAACCCTTACTGTTTTACGATTAGTGTGGTGCAAACATAGGAAAAAAGGACACAGGCGAGCAACAAGGAACAAAAAGAAGAAAATTTTTCTTAGGAGATTCTTCTCCTCTTTCAGACTAAGTCTCACTGAGTTTTCCAAGAGGACTGAGAACAAGTGGATTATGTACTGACCTTCACCTGGGCTAGACTATTGACCAGCAGAATGGAAGGGAGGGATAATTAATACCTGTTGCCCTAAGCATGTTTCAACCCTCTTTGAATGGAACTCTGTGCTCTGTGGCTTCCCCTCTGAAATCTGCCCTCCCACTGCTGCCCACTCCCATGTACCTGGCCTCTCCCATTGGAAATAAATCACCCCATTGCCTTAATCAAGATGTTGGATCTTTTTCCACATTGTTTAATTTAAGCCAGGCCCTCCAAGGAGCCCAGCCCCCCCACAGCCTCTGTCACATAGAAGTTTTTTTGTCCTTCCTGTCTCCTTAGCTCACTATCTCAGAATACCATGTCATCTAGCTACTCTACCCTCTTCAATTCTGTCACTTACAGACTCCTGATTATTTACCCACATTTACTAATAGGTGACCCCGGGATTGTAGTTCCTCTTTGCTCTCTATCCCAACATCATCCTGAGTGACATCCAGCTGTAGATGACATCTAATATGCTGGCCTTTCACTGATTTTTTTTTTAACTCCTCAACTCCTCAATTCTTCTAATTTGGCAGCACAATCCCATGGAACTTAGCTTCTCAAATCTTATACTCCAGTACTACTCCTTGACCAAACGTTCTAGGCTTTCAGCTCTTTTACTCTCATGTCCTCACATGCCTTTCCCTGAACCATTAGTCCCTGCACCACTGTGCACTCTCTCAATCTGATAGCTCTCTTCTGTCCTCTCCTACCCAGCCCAGACCCCCAGCCCACCATTACAACCATTCTCCCATCATTAATAACAAGGGTTCTGCTCTTGCAGCCATCTCATTGTAATCTCATGTCTGAGTCAAAACCTTTGAATTCTCAGAGACACATTGTAGAAAAGCAAACTTTGCTGTTTGTTGTCATTATAAAGTCACGGTCCCTCTTCCCTGAAGAGGCCTCTAGTCCTCTGGCTTAATTTGTCTCCCTTGTCTATCCAATCTTTGGTTTCAAGTTTCAGATCCCTCAACTGCTTCCAAGTCAATTAAAAAATCTGAGCTAAGAATTATTTTAACCCTCCACCCGTAACAACTCTTCTTTCACATCTTAGTGAAACAGGTTTTCTCGTGTTCAAATCTAATCTTTCCATCTGTCTCACTCCCCCATCCTCTCCTACTTCCTTGGGAATCTCACGCTTTCAATCATCTTTTAATTACTATTATTCTTTCTCTATCTATGGGCTTTTCAATTATAATCAGGTCCAATGTCCTTATTCTTAAAGTGAAAATCTGCCCATCACTCTATATTCCCTTTGAACTATTGTCCCATTTCTCCTCTTCCTTTCAAGGTAATTTTTTTTCTATTTTGGTTATTGTTTTAATTACTTTTTATAGTTTGAGTTTTTATTTAAATTCCAGTTAGCTAACATATAGTGTAATATTAGTTTCAGGAGTAGAATTTTGTGATTCATCATCAAGGTAAATATTTTCATATTTTGGACACTGTGTTGACTTCTTTTTTCAATTTCACTTCTGCTTTGTTTAGAAATAAGCCAAGCTTTCACTTGATTATGCAATGAAATCAGGTGTCAGTCTGAGATAATCGTTTATTCTTTTAACAAAGTTAATGAGATTTTAACACATATTTAACCATATAATGTGAAGAGACTAATATTTTCCAGGGTATAAAATTTAATGTACAAATTGTGCTTGCTAAATTTTATTCCTCATTCTAAACAGGAGATATGTGAACATGATTAATCTAACCTTTGGGCTCCCAACTATTTCCCCAGGCTTGCTACACTAGAGTGTGTTCAGTCTCATTCTTGAGGAAGCAAGGTTTCCAAGTTGAACTGCAGTGATAACCATTAAAATTGTTCTCTCCTTTGGCAGCCAAACAGATTATTTTTCACTCTTAATTCTACCTCTAGACACTCTGTAACCAGCTATTTTCTTGAATCCTCCAGTCTATGAAGAGTTACTTCTTAGAGTTTCCTATTAAATAGTCTCATCATTTCTTAATATGATAGTTTTTTTCTTAATTGCTCACATTCTCCAGAATTCGTTTCTCATCTTCCCTTCCCTTTTCTTCCCTACTCTTTCCTTCCCTTCCTTTTTCACTTTAAACCCAGCATGGGGCTTGAACTCACTACCCTGAGATCGAGTCAGTATGCTCTACTGATTGAGACAGCCAGGTGCCCCTCCTCCTTCTTTCTTCTTACACTTCAGGGAGTATCAGGTATGGATGATTCCTCAGTGTCTATCTTTGGTTATAAACTCTCCTCTGTGTTTTCTACATGCCTCTACCTAACAAGTGTGCTGCTTTGCCACTTGGCTTAACACAAAACATGTCCACATTTACCCCTAAATGTGCTTGTGTTCCTGAGTTGGTGGCACTTTGATCCTTAGAAAATGCTTGTTTCTCACCTGCCACCAATGGCTAAAAATTATCCTCCCTCCTTTCCTCCTTCCTTCCTTCCCTCTACTTTGGTTTCTCTCCTTTGTAGTTACTATTGCTCATTCAATTCTGACTTTTACTTTTCTCACTCAGATTATCACAGGTTTAGCTTCCAAATGGCCTCTAGTCTCTCTCCTCTCAAATCTGCTTCCAAACCAGTGGTTTTCAATTATTTTTTACCAAGTTCCATGGTAAGAAGTATATGTTACATCACACCCCTGACACCTTCCCTGCCCTCCAACACATACAGCTAGACATAATTTGTTTTTCTCTTCTTCCTACCTATATTTGTATTTATAGGTAGATATATAACAGAAGCCAAAATTTCACAATGTAAGACTTACCTTCCAATATTCTATGAACTCTAATATTTCCTATTATATTGTATTCCCATTCCATTCCATTCTGTTCCTATTAAACACAATGCTGGTCACAAACCATTAAATTGATTTCACAACCCAGTACCAGATTATAACCCAGAGATTAAGCACTATTTTGTTCTCTATACACATTAGATTGATATAGCAAGAACAAAAATCTGACTCCATCATTCTCTATATTAATCCTTTTAGAAGGCCTCCTGTCATCTGCTGGATAATGTCCAATATCTTGACAAGGCCAGCATGGTTCCCTGGCAAGCTGTTGGCTCCCCATCCTGCCTGCAGTTTCTACACTGGGAGCGCTCAACTTCCTCCTATTTTACTGTCCCTGGAGTTTTCTGTTTCTGGTTCCCTCCTAGCTTCACTTCTTGCTTTCCTCTAAAAGCAATATTTGGTTCATGGCAAGTAAAATGTCTACAATAAGAGGTAGTGAGAAAGTGATCACCTAATAACTTGTGTTTGATTTCTTGACATAAATTATCCCACAAAATCAATAATTTCTTATTCATTGATTGGTATCATCATCATCATCATCATCATCATCATCATCATGGACCAAAACAAGTACTCCAGAAATTGTTCATTTCTGAAACTAAAATACATTTTGGCAGTGGCATTCAAGTGTGTATGAATCCAAAGTTCTAGGTACAAAATAAGGAAACCACACTGGGAAAGTACAACAGAAATCTATTTCCCTTTTTTATTACCTCCTGCCTGACTATATCCTATTCTCTGTTAGGAACAGAATCATCTCCCAGGTGGAAACAAAGTCTTTCCTATTTTCTTGAATGTCAAATGAGGCAACAGAGGAGTAAACAAATAACTAGATGTTGAAATAAAAAATTTCCCCTGCCGTTCTCCTACATAATCTGAATCAAAAGAGTAACTACAAACGTTCCTCTACAATACATTTCTGTGAACAAATTCAAGTGGAGCTCATCCACTGGGCACCCGTGGAAACTGTGTGAACATCACACTATTGTGTATGATGGCTGGAAAGGTATGGAGAAAAAAGACAGAGGATTGCTGTTCTTAACTTTATTTGGCTTTGGAAGCCCTGCACTAAATTTGTAAAGTTGGTGGTGGGAAAAATGTTGGGCAAATACTTGGATAAGAATCATCTTAGTGTGTTTGTATAAACCTCAACATGGAATCATCCAATTGAAACACACTTTAGTGTTGTATAAAACTTTCGTGATTGAGTTGGTGGGTTTTGAGTCACAACAACGTACACAATATTAACTATATTTAAAAACCACATTGACGTTTACTTTAATTTGAATCAAATCCATAACAAACACTTGTAAACTATGGAAATGCTCCTGTTCATGGAAAGATCTCCCTCAGCTTCCCATGGATTAATAAGTTGCTTTTTCATGAGGTCTTCACTGAGGGGATAAATTTGGTATTTCAGAGACACATACTAACTAACCACTGACTGGAGTTTGGTATCAATGTATTTCTCAGTGTTAACAGAAAAGTATTCATTAAGTGAATTTTCTTTTTAAGTAAATAGGAGAGGATTATTTAAGTGTAGATTTCCAAGGAATAAATTTTCATGACAATGATATTTAAAAGTTTCTTGATGCTTTTTAACAGCTTTAGAATATTCAGATATTATCTCTCTTAATTCCTTTAAACACACACACACACACACACACACACACACACACACACACAGGTTAACTCCTATTGTAGGTGATTTTAGAGGGGAAGAAAGTTCTCAGGTATTATCTGCTCAATAAAATCACTTGTGAACTTAAAAATACCAGTGCCCCAGGCATGGCCATTCATTATCTGACCCGCAAAATTGTATCAGACTCTTTGAGGGTGGCATTAGGCATCTATATATATGTATTTAATAGCTTCCCTAATAATGTTGTATTTATGTCAAGGATCTACAAATATTTTTATATGGAATGTGATTCTTCTATCATGTGCAAAGTGATATAAATTATAGTGTAGTCTTCCTTACTGAAACTGCTCTTACTCACCCCTCCCCTCAGCTCTACCACTATGGGGAACCTCTGTTCTCTCTGAGATAGCAAATGCCTGCCCTGTGAACCTCACTTGTCCTCTTTCTCACTCTTCCTCTCCTTTTGATTCTCCCCACATGCCTCCCCACAAGTTTATGTTATGAGTGTTGTGTGCAGATGAGACTTGCTGTTCCTTTCCATGCTGTGCCAAAGACCGCTCTGATGCAATAAAGGAAAGCGGGCTTAGCAGAAGTCAGATGACTCAGGCATGCTGGGGGGCCAGGATCATCTATATCAAAAGCCTTGATAGTAACAGGGGTCCATCAAATTGAGGAGGGACCTTAGACATTTCCCCCATTTCTGTATCTTTTTAATAATACTCTGCCTGAAATATATTGTGTTCCTTTAACCAATCATCAACCTCCCTTTGTAGCTTAAATCTTTTAATCTTTTGATTCCACTAGGGTGGAATTAATGACCACTGAAATTAATTAAATTATACGGAAATATGTAGGAAGTCCTTCCAAATTTCTACCTCAAGGACACGTTTCAAAAAAATCTTCTTTTCCCTTGCGCCATGCACAGACACTTCTCCAAAGAGGACATCCAGATGGCCTACAGGCACATGAAACAATGCTCAACATCACTCATCATCAGGGAAATACAAATCAAAACCACACTGAGATACCACCTCACACCAGTCAGAGTGGCTAAAATGAACAAATCAAGAGACTATACATGCTGGCGAGGGTGTGGAGAGATGGGCACCCTCCTACACTGTTGGTGGGAATGTAATCTGGTGCAGCTGCTCTGGAAAACAGTGTGGAGGTTCCTCAAAAAACTATCCATAGAACTCCCTTATGACCCAGCAATAGCACTGCTAGGAATTTACCCAAGGGATACAGAAGTGCTGGTGCAGAGGAGCACATGTACCCCAATGTTCATAGCAGCAATGTCAACAATAGCCAAATCATGGAAAGAGCCTAAATGTCCATCACCTGATGAGTGGATCAAGAAGATGTGGTATATATACACAATGGAGTACTACATGGTAATGAGAAAGAATGAAATATGGCCATTTGTAGGAAAGTGGATGGACCTTGAGGGTGTCATGCTAAGCGAAATAAGTCAGGCAGAGAAGGAC
>NC_043704.1:91808801-91970810 GCF_006229205.1 Suricata suricatta | reverse complement strand
CACACTAAACTAAAACTTAAAAAAATATGTACTCTGAAAATGCAAATGAAGTCTTGGAAGGCAGGCCGCCAGCCCCTATTTTGTCTTCTTGAGGGCAGGAACTATACCTTGTGTTTGTATCGCCTGCACCTACGACCATGATAGGCTGAAACAGCTATTCAATGTTAGTGGTATTAACATACTTCTTTTCTTATAAGGAGAAATCCTGCTTTTCTAGATATAGGTCTTATTTAACTAGTGTTTAACTATAGGAATATATCTAATTTTATTATTTTATTTTTGAGGTTAAAAGAAGAATTTATTTTGTGTTTTCCTGCTATGTAAATTTGCTACCATATAAAGACATCTTTTATCATTAATAGTTATTAGTTATAATGTTATTGGATAGAACAAAGATGGAAACAATCAAGTTAAAAAACTGAAAGGTTTAATCCAGAATATAAAATTTCAATAGGTAGTTTATTCCTGACAGCTAAGAAAAATGAAGTATTTCCAACATAACAATTTGTGCATTTAAGGGAAAGCTTATATTTTTGCCGAATTTAGTTAATAGTTCAAAATCATGTTTGATTCAGATCACTGGTTCTTAATGGGGGAACAGAGTAGAAAACATACGTTATTTTGGCACCTTGCTTTGATTGAATTTTAAATATTGCTAACAGGAGACGCTAAATATTTAATGTTAAAGGGGAAAAAGTATGGATTAAAACAACAATGATAAACACTAAATTAGGTAAAATCCTTCGGGGCACTAAAGTTTTAAGTTGCATACACATACTGTTCAAGGAAATGAGGTACTTGAGAAGTACAAAGACAACTTGTACATGAATTTCGAGTTCATCACATTTTCAACAAGCATTCCTACATGAAAGCACTTTGTAGCTAGGCATTAGTTGTTATCATTCCCACTCAGCAGTGTTCTAAGGATTTAAGGATGTTGCTCAAAGTCACACAGTAAGTAGGAACCAGAAACAGCATCACAGATAATCTGACTCCAAATTCAGCGTTCTGTCCATCACAGCTCTGGACCCTCATGACCACCAATGGCTGTGCAGCTAGATATACGAGGGGCGTGCCGCTAACTTGCTAGAGGGACAGTGGCAGGCATGTGTGAACGCGATGTGGCATAAATCCTCGCTACTTTAAAGGGGAGCTTATTTGAAAGAAGGCATCTTGTGTCCCACCATAGATGTAACACATAAGAATCTGCATTTTTAATAATATTCCTATACAATTTTTATATACTTTTAAGTGGAAAGCAATACTGCAAAGAATTCCAGATATGAACTCAGGGCATCTGAATTCAATCTCAGCCTTGCCAGAAACTAGCTATGGCATTTAAGTTTCTTTTTTCCTTACTTTTTAGAATATCAGTTTATTTGTAAAATGTAGTTGATAATATCTGTCTTTGAGCGTTATCGTGATGCTTAGCTGAATAAAAGGGTCTGGATCCCAGCAGGAGTTAACAAATGCACACTGGACCCATATGTAAATCCACGTATCTTTAAAAAGACAGCACAGACACTCAGAATTTGGTGAACTCTCCATTTCTTGATTATATTGCACTAAGAACTATGTGCGTTAGAATCGATTTAAATTAAGCTTTCTGGGATGTCCACATTTTCATGCCCTAGAGATTTGCTGCAAAATTATTCTCAGCAGAGCAATTATAGGTGAGGCTGCACTATAATGAGATATCTTTGCTACTTCATTTAATAAACCCCCTTGGATGGGCTCCAAAATGGACCTGCCTCATACCAAATTCCATTACACTGGAAGTAATCGCATAAGAAGGCCCTGGTGCAGGTTCAATCATCCAGGATACCTACCATTTACCATAAAGGTAACGTGTTCTAGAACAGCGATTCCCAAAAGCTGGTTCTCAGACCAATGTTTTACTGACCCAAGGGGAAATTTAAAAAATGCAGACAATTTAGTTAACTTTTCATAAAATTAACATATCAGTTATTTTTAAAATACCCCTCATTCTGAAAGTGTGCCCTTTCTATTTTCTATTTTTTTGGTGTTAAACTGCTCCATATTTTTATAAAATAATGATGAGAATAGATTGTAATTTTTGTAATGTTCTCTCTTCCACCACTAACTTTTGGAGCTTTTGAAAAATTTTACAGGTCCTTGAAATCCGACTCAACCTGGGATCCAAATTTTGTAATTCATTGTTATAAAAAAAACTGCTTGAAAGGAAATTTATCCTTATGAAATTAGTGGGGGCATAGAACATTTTAAGTTAAGAACAAAACTGTGATGCTTTAATTGAAGGACAAATCTGTTAATATTCATATACCAGAATATAATGTTCCTCAAACTACAGTGTTTGCAAGGATCACTTGGGATTCTTCTGATTCTGTAGGTCTGACACAATCCAAAATTCTGTATTTCCAACAAACTCACACTTACAGTAGCAAAGGTATAAACTAGAGCACCCTGGCTCAGCTTCCCATTCTACCACTTCTGGCTGTTGTCCCTTGAGCAAGTTACTCAACCTACCTATCACCTAGTTTTTCGTTTTTCATTATTTTTCAAAAGAATATTTTCACTATTTTTCAAAAGAATAATAGTCCCATTTGTTAAAAAAGACGTAACAAGCCCCAAACAGAATCAGTTGTGCTAAGTTCCATGTCAGCAAATAGACTTAATACCTAACCTAATTGCAGGTTCAGGTTTCCAGGAATATAACCTTTAACCAGTCAACATGAAATTAGCTGGTCAGCACTATTTGGATAATCCACCTGAGGAACCTTTCTATTCCCTAAGGGCACGTTTGCCTGAAACAACGCATTCTTTATTAACGAAATTATTTTTCCTGTCCCTTTTTTGCCTTTTAAAATCTTCCATTTTAGGGGCACCCATGTGGCTCAGTTGGTGAAAGTGTCTGACTGAGAGGTCATCATCTTGCAGTCTGTGAGTTCTAACCCTGTGTCAGCCTCTGTGCTAACAGCTTAGAGCCTAGAGCCTGCTTCGGATTCTATGTGTCCCTCTCTCTCCCCACCTCCCCTGCTTGCACTCTGTCTCTCTCTTTTAAACTAAAATAAACATTAATTTTTTAAAATCTTTTATTTTATACAACCCTTCGGAGCTCCTTTCTATTGCTAGTTTTCTAGATGGTGCCAGATTCATGAACTGTTGAATAAAATTAGATCTTTAAATTTACTCTCTTGAATTTTTGTTTTAACAGATTCCGTGGCAGCAGCAAGATTAAAGGAGACTTCCAACAGCTACAGGGACAATGAGAAACAGGCTTGATACCCTGTGAGCATTCTTTGAGTCCAATATCTTTCTATTTCTGAGGGCCATGGGTAAATTCTTTTTGGTTCTGAGCTTTCCAGATCTAATTAATTGGCTTTTCAGTCTGCAATTCCCAGATCTTTGAGTAAAAAACCCCAGCCCTTGGTTCTGTCTTCAGATTCCACGTGGGAACCTGTTATGGTTCAGTCTGTAGTTCCCCATTTGTATGGAATCCTTCCCCAGATTCCACACTAGGAATTGCTGCTGGTGGCTACAGTACTAAGTTTATTTGGAATCATTCCACAACGCCTATTCTTTGGGGTTTGTTGGTCCAATCCTCTCTCTGGTCTCAGGTTCCATGGTGGGAATTGCTGGTAGTGCATGCAGAGCCTTCTCTTGGTCCCTCTGCAGTAATAGCGAAACCCCCAGGCCTTGATTGTATCTCAGGATCCATGTGGGAACTGTTAGTGGCAGTTTGCAGTTCCCCATTCACGTGGGATTCCTAGTTCATAGTCTCCATTTGTTTAAGTCTGCAGGTTCAATATTTCTCCCATTCCCTAGTTTGTTCGTTATTGCCTGTATGTTAATGTGTACATGAGGTAAAGGCTAACTGCTAAAAATGGGAATCTCAGAAAACAAAAAAGCCACAAATTGGTGGGCAAGAGTCAAGCACTTACGGGTGTTAGAGCACTCATTATGTAACTCAAAGATCCCATGGTGATTGTCCAGAATGGGTTAGATTGAGACTAGGTCATCTGCCAAGCTCAAGAACATTTCCGTGCAATGAGGCACACCGTAAAACATCACACAGTTCTTAACCTAGTGGCCAATTAATCCTTTTCAGGTATTAATATGGCTGTGAAGGACCCAAGGGCCAAGCTAAAATGAATGAATGAATGAATGAATGAATGATAAAAATAGTATCCTTAAATTCCAAAGAGTTAAGTGTGCCATCTTCTGGTATTCCAGTCTTATGTCTAAGAATTATGGTCCCAACAGCTATAAATATCTAGAAAAATTGCAGTCTTACTAAAAACAACCTAGAATTACAATGGCCATTGTGGTCTTATTTTGATAAGGTTGTTTAAGAAGTACTCTTAAAAGCTAGACCTCCTAAATCAAATGAACAGAATAAGATACATATCTTTACTGTTATATAGAAGTCTAGTTCAAGACTCCAAAAGGCTTTAAGACTTGAAAATGACTTCATGGAAAGTTTTGTTGCAAAAGGCTAATGAAAAATTTAAGACATAAAGGATATCTAAAATAATACTTAGGCCTCCCCCATTTTACCCTCCTAAGCATGCATCATCAAAACACTGGTCCAGTAATTGGTGTCTTAGTTGTAATTAACTGGGACACTGGAAAAGAGGTTATCCTCAAAGGCCTTCTCCAGATTCTTTAATAGCATCTCTAGTCCTCCCATTATCTACCTTCCAAGGAGGGCCTCCATATGGGCTCCTCCCCAAATTGGTAGGAGCCACTGATTTTCTGGTAAACTGCTACATTATTCCTTTAAACAGCTAAAGGAAACTAAAAATAAATTTAATGAAAGCTTTGCCAAATCCTAGTAAATATCAGAGCTACACTCTCCATTTTAAACCCCAGTCAGAATCTGCAGATGGGATCCTGGAAAAACTGGCAGGCAGAAGCCAGTGAAGAGTGAGATTTTTTACTAGATTCAGCTTTCCCAGCTCTCTGTCTATAGTACTGGGTAGAGAGAGGAAATAAAAATATCTTTTGCACCTTCTTTGAGGACACCTCTTAAGTCCAAGGGGTTGTTCAGTCCTGTCAGAAATATTTACTGTTTATCTTGGCTAACAGCTACAAAGTAGCTGTATGGTAAAAAATTGGCCCAATTGCAGAGCCTGATAAGAATTTTTTTAAGGCCTCCTCCCCTAAGCTATATACCAGTGAGAAAGAAAAAAAGAGGGCTTTGAAAAAGAATTTACTAAAAAAGATAATATAGTTACACTGGTGGATCAACCCTTGGTGTCATTTAGGCTGTGAGCCAATTCTTTGAGGAATTGAGAACAACTGTCCTTATCTTACATTTCTTTGCAAAAATAAAAATGCAGCTCTAGAGACAGCTCAGGGTTCATCCATCCCTTTTCAACCAATCCTAAAATCTCCCCTATTTATCTCAATAGACTTGTAAATATTGGCCTTAGGAAACCAAAGTCCTTCTTGGAGGAGCTTACATTTTTCTCTGTGCCTTTGAGATATAAACTCTTATCTAGGTCATCTTGTTCAAGTAAAAACTTCAGGGAGGTAACTTTTAATGAAGGAAAAATATAAGGGGGAAGGTGGAAGAGTTTCTTTATTTCATTTTTTAATTAATTAATTAATTTTTTAAAATAGTTTATTATCAAATTGGTTTCCATATTACACCCAGTGCTCTTCCCCACAAGTGCCCTCCTCCATCACCACCATCTCCTTCTCCCTCCCCCTCCCCCTTCAGCCCTCAGTCTTCAGTATTCAATAGTCTCTCAGGTTGTGTGTCTCTCTCTCTCCCCAACTCTCTTTCCCTCTTCACCTCCCCATGGTCCTCCGTTAGGTTTCTCCTGTTCTCCTGTTAGACGTATAAGTGGATGGACCTCAAGGGTGTCATGCTAAGTGAAAAAAGTCAGGAGGAGAAGGACAGATACCATATATTTCATTTTTTGATACAAATTGCTCCATAGCTTCTATGAGTTTACTCATCAAGGGCAAATACAAATCTTAAGTGTCTTCTCCACAAATATTAGTAGAAAAAGCTTTAGCCATCTGAGCAGAAAAACTTAATTTTTTCCAAATGTTCTTTTACAACTAATGAATTTATATTATTGTGCCTGTTTTATGGCTAAGATTTTTAAATGAAACTGTAATGTCTCTGTTTGTGTCTGTACATTTTTATGTTTCTAAATATGTGTATAGATATGTGTTATTTTCTACTGCCAGGTGGTATTGCCAAAATTAATTTGTAAAAGAGCTCTATTTAGTTGGCTTAAAGGCAAGTGCTTATAAAGATTGGGTATTCTAAAACTCTCAGAAATACAGAAATTAATCCAAATGATTTTTAAGTTCACATGATCTAGGACTCATCATTAGTATAAAAAAGTTATAAACTTCAGTACATAAATGCTAATTTAAGGCATGTCTTTAGAGTTATCACATTAAATATAAAGCTTTTTTTCCACTTGAGTTTACTAATCAAATAAGTTCTTTTTATCTCTGTTGAAATTTGTTGGCCAAAAAAAAAACTTAGGGTGACTTATTTGTCTAATGTCTCACAAAGTTTTTGTGGGTAATCTAAACATAATTGTTAAGAACAAGTAAATTAAAATACATGTAAGTAGGATAAAAAGTTTTTAGGTGAACTTTTCAAATAGTTTTCCCTAATCTTTGTAGTAATATGAAACCTGAAAGTTTTTGCTAAATTCAATGATGAGGTGAGTTAATTCATTAAATATACAGATCATTTCCAAATAAGATAAAGCAGAAATATTAATCACTGAGCATAGGTTTATTCTCTTTTGGTTTCTTTTTTACAAAGGAACTGAAGATATTTGGATCTATCAGTAAACATATTTTACGTCACATTGAAAAAATTATACTCTAAGGAAGTATATGTCTCTAAGAACCATAAAATGTAAATTTGTCAGTCTAAAAAATGCTGATGTAATAGTTCACAACTGTGTGAGAAGTGAGATGATTCATTTTCAAAACTACCAAATAAAAGCTGTGCTGTCTAGTTAACAATAGGTTTACAACCTATTAGAAATATTTATGAATCCCCCCTCCCACAATGGAGTCCCAAACCCTTAAGACACTTCCTGATTCTTCTTCCCATTCTCTATTTTGCAAGCTTTGCTTGAGTATGCATCCAAGAATTGAAGTCTCTGTGTCACCCCAAGGAATGTACATTTGTTCCAATCAGAGTACTTTTTACCTTATATGAACATAGGCAAATTCTCAGTAAGGCTACAACCTCTGTAGTACTCAGCCAATGAGGAATCAGGGGAGGGACTTGCACACCAAAAGATAAAGTGCCTGTGTAAGTGCCCCAAGTATGCCTGTCATCAGAGACACCCACTCTTGCAAGAACATTGATTAAAGTCTTGGTTCACTGTGCTCCAAGTCTCTGCAGCCCTCCTTTGGGTTGGTGAGCCTATTTCTCATAATTGTTTACTTAGTTTTTACTAAAAATTAAGGTTATTAAAAGAATGAAAAATTCTAATATAATTAAAACTACTAGAAATAATATAGGAAATATCTCTGTAAGCAAGTGTAAAGTAAAAGAAGCTATGAAGAATGGAGATGAATTTTTGTTGAGGAAAAAGGGGGATAGACATAGGAAAGAGAAAAAAATGGGAAAAAATCTAAAACAGTTGTAGAAGGATTATGAAGAAGGAAACTTGGGAAAGTGATTTTATGTGTGATCAAGCTGGATACAATTAAATAAATTTATTATAAGTTTTCTTAATAAGCTTTGGTATGATTAATGTACTTATCCTTAAGAAAAACTAGAACTTAATATTCTTTCATATGCTGGAAGGACAAAGTTTTCGTGGACTATTGGTCTGTCCCTGATAAAAGATTGTGAAAGGTTTTCCTCCTTTACCTTCCAAGTAATCTGCCTACAAAGCACAGATTTGTGTTTTATCAAAATGATTTCCTGTGCTCTATCATCAAGTCTTTGATTACTTAGACAAAAAATAATAGTTGTCCTTTAAAAATGACAGGGAATAGGATCTAGGCATACAAATGTGGTTTAATATGAATGTGTTTTTATCTTCAGCGTCTGCCTTTTGCCCTATTGGTATGTCTTCTGATGTGAATATGAACACAAGAGCAAATAATGACTGATTTTAATAAAACTTCACAAAGATGGATGAGTTGGTCAGAGAGCTAAGCACTAATCTCACCTACATAACTGCCTCAACTTAATACAGTAAAAATAAAGCATAAAATAAATTATTCCATCTATCACATTTAAATAAAGGCTTTCTGTGCTCTGCAACACTAAAAGATTAAAGTTGACTGCTTTTTGGAAGCTAAATTGTTGTCTTCTGAATCACTGTTTACCATTTTATCTTAATCATTCTAAAACATTATCAGAAATTTACATATCTAGTGGGTAACCATGTTATGAAGACAAAAGGAGCTAATACTTTGTCAAGAGTTAAGGAAACTAACATATAAATAGAATGTTCCTAATGGGGTTATTAGAGGCTTTGAAAATTATCATGTCAATAAATATTCACAAATCTCCAGAGTCTTTCCCCAGTTTTTATTTTCATTTCTTTTTTGTGGTTCTATCTTTACCACAACCAGTCTTCTGTATACTCCTATAACTGACGTTGTATCACTCATTTGGCAAGCATTCTGTATGCCTCACAATACCTCCCAAGTAATAAGCACTCGATGGGACAGTGGCTGGTTATCTTTCAATATCTGTTCTCTTCTTCCTCAGGAATAGAACACCTGAAAGTTAGGACCATCCAGAATAAAGACCACATTTTTCAGCCTCCCTTGTAGGTTGTGTGGCCACATGACTAAATTTGAGTCAATGAGAGAAAAGGAGAGAAGTGCAACCTCTGTGAACTGTGCTCATGGGGACCCAGTGTATGGGGACACAATGTCTCTCTCTCCTTCCTTTATCCCCTCTGTCTGGCTAGAATGTGCTTAGGATGGCACCAACAGGAGCTGCCAGCTTAGATCATGAGGTCAAAGCACAGCTGGAGGAACAAAATAGAATGTGGTACTCTACTGACCATACCATACCAGCATTTGACTATGTACATTTATGTGAAAAAATAAAAATAAACCCTCTTGCTTTAGACGCTGTTGTTTTGGGTTTTCTGTCACAGCCAAACCTAATCCTAGCCTACGTACGCTCAAATATTTGTTGGCACATCTATCTTTCAGGTGTGATCCTGATCTTTATGTCTTGGTCTCTGCCATCCATCCTACCCTACTCAAAGCCATGTTAGGACATAATGAAAAGGAAGAGATGCATGAAATAATACCTAAAAACAGTCAGTACTGAGGAGGTAAGATTTAGGAGAAGAAAGGATTAAAGAGGTTAAAAATCTTTTCTATTTCCAGCAGCTTTGGTTTATTAAGAGACATTCTAGGTAAAATTTCAAAGTTAACTCCCAAGATAATTAGACAAAAGTTAGGGCAGATGTCTAAGCTAAGTTTTGGTCTCAAAATAATTACCTTTGTTAATTATCAGTAATTAGTGTCAGCATCCAACACTTTCCTAAAAACCTTTGTTGGCGGGGTTGGGAGGGAGTGGAGAGAGGTGGGGGAGAGTAGGGAGAGGTGGGAGAGAGACGAAGGGAGAGAGGGAAAGAGAGACAGAGACAGAGAAAGAGAGAGAGATTGTGTACAAGAGAGTGAGAACAAAATAATTTTCTAGAACAATTACATTTTGGGGTCATTAAAACCTGATTCAAATTTTGTAATTTTGAACACTGACTGGGTTTCATGGAAAAACCAGATATTTTCTTCCAGTTAGTGCAGATAACTTTTGCTTCTATCTAGATTTAATTTGAAGTTTATATCATTTATTTTATGCTTTTTTTCATTTCAAAAATGATTATTTTTCTTCATCTTCAAAACTATACTCTGTTCTCCCCACCCTCAAAAAACAATTTTAGCTGAAAATGGCCCTAAGCAGAAGATTTCAGGGTTCTTTTTGAGCCTTTCTTCAGCACCCTTTCCTCAGCCAGAAGCTCCAGTCTTTAGCTCAAAAGTACAGCATGGAACTCTCACTGGTTTGTGGATAACTTAATTTGGTGTCACTTTTTCCAAAGTTCACAAGTTTACACAATGCATCACTCTTCCCTTCTTTGTGTAGATGACTCTTTGTGAAAACAGAAATATTTATAATGAATCTATTTGTGCACTACCTCATCATTTCATATCTCTTTGGGCTACCTCTTCTGAGCTTAAAGTTTTTTTTTTTAATATTTAGGGACACTGTTGTCTAGTGTTAGCCATTAATTGTAAATGTAGTCATTTTAACCTGCAAATAACAGTATAAATAATACGTGGCTCTTTAAATCTCTATCACAAACATGTCACATATAACTTCCGCTCATGCTTCCTGTCTTATGGTAGATCCATCATCCCTTTATGCTATCTCTTTAACTGGTTTACTGGTCTGTTTCCCTCACCAGACTGTTAGAGGGAAAGGACCATGTTTTAGCTTGTTTTTAATATCTCTAGAGGCCACTAAGCATATATAGAATGCATTAAAATTTTTTTGTAATTAATGAAATATGCAGTCACAAATATTTCCAGGTTAGTAGGACTTTTAGTTACATACTTTGGTCGTTTTATAGGTTTGGTGAGTCATAAGTTGGAACAATTTTTCCCACCACCGATTGGGCTATTTCTTTATGCCACAAACAATACTGACCAATTTACCTGCTTACAGAGAGAAAAAAGTAATCATTTATAAAGCTCACTAGAAAGGGAAGGAAAGTTAAATTTGATGATAAAGTAAAATGGTGCTATTTTATTTTTAATACGTATCAGGCATAAGTTACCAGCCCATGCTAAACCATAAAGATGGTTACGCTTAATCATGGAGGCTGCATATCAAAAAGGGAAATTCATATGCTCATTAACTGCCTATTTCTAGAGAGGAAATCTATATTCTACCCACCACCACTGTATTAAAACTTTATGGCTTTTATAGGTATACATCTAAATTACAAAACCAACTGCATTTTTATATGTGGTCATTCACTGCAGGGTTTGTTAACAGAGAAAAATCATGAGGTTTGCTTTTGGGGTGCTTTCTATATGTCAGGTGCACACAGGTATATAATTTGCAGCCATATCTTATTTGCTTTATGTAAACTGGGAATTGTATAATCCTGATATCATTCAATATTTTCACTCCATGATCACTGTTTATTACAGTATGATCAGAGCTCCTCAATGTAATCACACTTTCCATTTCACAGCTTCCTATCACCAATCTACATATTCTTTAATCCCTTACCTCCAATGCAGTTCTGAACTGTCCCGCTGCCATGGCGTATTTCTTTTGTCTGTAGCAAGAGCTGGCATCCTTTAAGGCTACCTGAAGCCACTTGTCAATCTGAGGTAGAAAGTTGAAATTAGCTACATGCAAAGAGTCTACAGTTTCAGCAGCTTGGCAGGACGGTCGAATCCCAGTAGACAGGAAGGACTCTACAAACTCATAGTTCACGTCCTCTTCATCGACGTAGACCAACTTCGCCTCTACATCCATGATATTTTTTAAGGGGATGTGAGGCAGAGGCATGGTGATCAATGTGCTGTCAAGTTCCATTATCTTTGCCTCTTTCTTTCCAGCTGGCTTTTCATCATTTTCTGCCTTTCTTTTAAAGGCCAATTTCTCTAAATCATTGCTTTGTTTTTCTTTGATGCGCTTTGCCATTTTTATTCTTTCGACTGTGATTTCTACCTGTTTATCTCCACAACTTTTCTTAACTTCTTGTGACATTTTCAGAATGCGTGGCTGGTTTGCTAAGGTAGACATTTTCTTGTTTATCTTTGGGACAAGCTGATCAGGATGGTCCCTATTCACTCTATTTTCCAAATTCCTACTGCTTCCTAAATCCATTGATTCTCCTCTGAAACTCCTGTAAGGATGAGAAGAAGGAAAATAATTAAAACAATATTTTGAAGTTACAATGATTTAAAACTATAGCCAAATTTATTTGAAACACTTTTTAATTCATAATGGGTATTTACTACCTTAAAGTAAAACTGTATGTACATTATCTGCTGACAGTTTTACTAGAGAAATGTATATTTCAATCTCAAAACTCACCAAGAATTTGTTGAAAACACATTTAGATAATGTCTTTAAAAATAATCATCCAGAGCTGAACAACACTGAATGAACATTTTTATGGGGTGCCCAAACTCACTGAATAGGAAAACCTTATACATAGGCACTGAAGACAAAAAGAAGACAAAAAAAATCTATCTCAATATTAATTTCCTCAGAAAGGCAGGTGGTCTAGAACTCATTATAAAATATACTGCTAACCTGCATAATAGACTTGGGAGTCTAAAGAAACCACAGCTGCTTCCTCTGAAAAGCTTCAGAAATATTGTAAGCACAATGTTTCCTCAATTTATTTCTTCTATTAGTAATGAAAATCTCAAGTTTAAACAGCTTTAAAGATAACTATTATTCAGAACTGATTTGATAGCAGAACATGACCTTCAACTTCACATTTTGTGTAGCCACATATTCATCTTGAGTCTACCGTATTAATACTTTTGTAGCAATATTATCAATGCTGTACTTCTATAAAGATAAGACATTTTCTTAAATCATTAATGTTCAAAAAATGTAAGAACTAATGGTCTTTAGATTCAAAGCCATACTATCTCTGATGCTAGGTTAGTTTCAAAATATAGAATGTCCTCAGACTTAGTAATTATGTAGCATAGTTGGATTCTATTTTTTGAGACTCTTTTACCTATCAGCTTCTGTCCTAGAAACAACTCTGTAGGATAGATAGGAATAAGAACCAACATTTTCCAAAGAAACTAAAGGATAGAGAGGTTAAGTTGCTTATCTATGTCATGTTATTGACATTGATAAGTATAATTGATCATTAGGTTTCTTAAATATTTATTTATTTTTGAAACTGAGAGAGAGAGAGCATGAGTGGGAGAGGTGCAGAGAGTAGGGGTGGTAGGAAGCAGACAGAGGATTTCAAGTGGGCTCTGTGCTAATAGCAGAGAGTCCAATGTGGGGTTGGAACTCACAAACCATGAGATTATAGCCTGAACCAAAGTTGGATGCTCAACCAAATGAAGCACCCAGGTACCCTGGTCATTAGTTTTCTAGTCTCTATAATAAAACCTGGATTGCGATTTCCTCCCTAAGACTTCCATTCTCTACTCCTAGACCTTTCCATTCTCTTCCTTTATTAGCAGGCTGTTCTTGAGGATAGCGAATGGTAGACTTACATCAGAACACAAAGAGAAGCGAAAAATGAGAGAAAGAAGGGCTGAGGATAATAAGATGGCAATGACATAAAAGCTAACATTTGTGCTTCTCATGCCCCACAAGGACGGTACCTGGCTGAAGTCTCAAGTTGCTTCTCAAAACTTAATAATTTTATTAAAGTTGTTGATCATTTTCTTTTGTTTGAAGATAGTAATTTTCCTATAGAGAAGTTTTAAAACACCCTGAACTTTGACCTGGTAATGATTAAATGATTTTTTTTTTTGAGAGGCAGAGTGCCAGCAGGGGAGAGGCAAAGAGAGAGGGAGATAGGGAATCGAAAGCAGGCTCAGAGCTGTCAGCACAGAGCCGGATGCAGGACCAGAACACACAAATCATGAGATCATAATCTGAGCCTGACCTGAGCCAAAATTGGAAGTGCTTAACCAACTGAGCCACCCAGGTGCCCCTGATCCAATAATTCTCAAGGAAAGTAAAGGACAAACCAAAACTATATATATGGGTGTAACCTTTGAGGTACTTTTCTCTCCCCTACCATTATATATTTGTGTCACCAGAAAGGGCATAGATGAAACACAGACATATCAAAAACCCTACTGTGATGGTCCAGATTATCTCACAGGAAAGCTCAAGTTTCAATAACTCCAGTAATAGCAGCGTTGGATGTTAATTTGTAAAAGTTTAATATTAGAATATTTCCCCAAAATTTATACTGACATATTAGAGTTGTGTGTCTATGGGGAAAAATACCTAAAAAAATAAAATTTTGCCAGTCTGTATTATGCTAAATATTTAAGAAGATCACCATGACTGGGAATCACAGGCCCCATTAACACAGCATTACTTTGTGCAAGGCTCTGTTTTCTTTTCTTCTCTTGGAATCATGGATGGCATCCAGCACATTTTTTGGACCATTGATGTGGCTAGTCATAATGGTGAGAGGAAAACTGTGTTAGTCATCACTCTACTTTTTGTTTGCTCTTGTACCATATATGATTTGGATTGAGTAAAAGTTAGCTTCAGTCCTTGAATTAGGATCTTTGGTAGATGGACACTAGAAATATACACCTATACTAAAAAGTTTCTTTTTAGTTTAGTAGCAAGATGTAGAAGTGGAAGTAGCACAACTCCAACACCCCACATAAGCATTCTATAGTTTATTTATTTATTTTAATGTTTATTCATTTTTGAGAGACAGAGAGTATGAGTGGGGGTGGGGCAGAGAGAGAGGGAGACACAGAATCTGAAGCAGGCTCCAGGCTCTGAGCTGTCAACACAGAGTCCAACGTAGGGTTCGAACTCGCGAACAGTAAGATCATGACCTGAGCTGAAGTTGGTGCTTTTAACTGACTGAGTCACCCAGGTGCCTGCATTATACAGTTTTTTAAGATGTTGCATGAAATTTTGAGTAAAATTTATAAACCACAATATGGCTAAATTCTGATACAGATGGATTCTTATGAATACTATAGAAATTATACTTGGGTTTTCTTGGTCTAATGCTTTTTGTGAAGCAAAAGAAATGTGGCTGTTGAAACTTGCTTAAAGCTTAAAATATTTGATTTTAAGGATTCATATTCATTCTACAATAGACTACAAAATATAAACAGGAATTGCTGGTGGGTGACCTACTCCAAAATTTTCATTGTATCTTCCAGGTATCTTTTCTAAGCTCTCTACTTTCAAGAACCAATGATTAAAATGTATCAGAATGTCTATAGTTGGTTGTAGTTAGTAACATTTTTAGCATCTACAGCAGCTTTACCTATCTCTTCTGCATTTATTTCACATTTCTTGAACACATATACATGTATGAACTTATCTTTATGACCATTTCTTCTAGAAGAAAATTGCTTTCCCACCCTTTCTCTCCCCCACCTTACTTCCTCCCTTCCTCTATTTTTCCTTCAAAGTGCCCACTCCAATATTCCTTCCCAAGCCCTTTTTCATTGCAAGATGGGAGGTTTTATTGCTCTAAAGAAACAGGCATTTGAATATTTCTGCATCAGTCCTTAAACCATTTATAGAAATCATAATTTTGGTCTTCAGTGCAGTTTTGTACAAGAAACAAAAAAAAAAAAAAAAAAGGGAAGAAAAAGTGTACGTGATCCACAGAGCACTCAGAAGGAATAAATCTGAGGGCAGATGTTTTGTTTTTAAACATCTGGAAGTTCAACTATTCTAAACTTATACAAGAAATAATAATCCAGGCCCCCTTTAAAAATCAGAATAAATATCTGAATATATCTGAATGTCTGAAAATGACCTAAATCTGCAGGCTGATAAAGTATGGTCCAGCCCAATCAATAATTTTCAATGTTGGCTACAAATCAGGTGACTTCAGCTCCAGATTTAGAGCCTATTCTTTATAAAAAATGTTGCATATCTCCAGAAGGGTTATGCAACTGCTCACTTATAGCTTTTTAAAAATATTATAAAACTCCATTTAAATAATCTGGAATTCAAGGCCTTTCACCACCTAGCCCAATGTGTGTTTCCAGACTTATTTAGCACTCCTTCTATAAACTGTTCTCAAGTCAAGCTGAACTTGTTACTTCCAAAAGATATTCATTTTTAGTCTGTCTCCTAAGAATTCTCCATCTTCCTGTTCCCACCTCATTCTACCTGTCCAAACCTAGCTAGAAATTATCCATCTCTCCCTCCTCAGTCTATCTAAAACATTTATACCACTTATTTTCTACACTGGAGTTATGCATTAAATGACTTATTTTTTTTCCAATGATCTCCCTAAAAGCAGAAATATACTTTACTTATCTTCACATTATTTCAGCACTTTGCATAGAGTAAGCATTCAATAGATGTTGATCAATATGGATGCTGTGAATCAAAGGCTAATTTACACATTTTAAGAGAAGCAAAATTGGACTTTTACAAGGATACAGCCTGTAACTTTGCAAAAGTTGTTTCTGAGGTGTTTTGGTAGATTTAAATTTTTTTTTAATTTTAAATTTGGTCCTAGATAAAGTACATTTTCTTCTTTGATAGTTCAAGTGAATCATGTACCAACTAGATTTAAACTATCAACCTCTTCATTTTTTTTTTTAGTAGTTAAGTTGATTAACATGACATTAGTCAGTGTTCCTGAGGCACTGAGTTACACTTTAATCATTACTTCAATAAAAATACTTTTAGAGAAAACTATTAGACAATCATTATGTCAAAGAAGTATTCACTGATAACATTCTGTAAAAATGCCCAGTCTTTAATTTAGCAGATAGCACTGTAAAATTGATTTTCTCATAGACACATACCTTAAGAAAGATCTCCAGCAAATATTTATATGAAACATTAGAACAACTCCAAGGTTTCATAATAAATACAGGTACAAGAAACAAAGAGAGGTTAATGTTCAACCATTTCCAGGGAGTAACCATTTAAATATATCCAGTAGATTTTCAACACATTTCTTTTTTTTCTTCAAACATTTTATCAACCACTCTTTTCCATGTGGGAGTTTCCATTGCTTCATCAATACAATCAGTGGTTTATATGGCTACTAGCACCACAGATTATTTATTAGAATTTTGATTGAAATAGACAGTTCAAACATAGGCAATTCAGAAAAAGAAAATCCTTAAAAATATGCGCTGAAACATTCAACATCACAGTTGCTATGGTTTTCTTTCTTAAAAAAAAGGAAAAGGATCTAATTTTAACTTGCAGTTAAATGTAACCAGAGAAACATTATGAGAAAAAAACATTTTGCTTGTTAGTCCACTAGTACACCTTGATATTTTCAAAAACACACTAAAAATATTTCTTCAATAATTATGCATTGAACACCTACTATGAGCAACACATTGTAATCAGTAAAATAAAGGGAGCTAAAGATGACCAAGACAGGGTCTCAGTATTCTGGAGCTCATAGCTGGAGGTAGAGGTGGAACACGGGGAGGTCAGATGTATAAACAACTGTATACACAAGAGACACTCTCTTATTACACTGGAAGCTACTGGAGAAGTGGAAATGTGTCACAATCCTTTTCCTTCAGAGCCTGGAATATAATAGGCGCTCAATGCACATTTGTTATTCAAATGAGTGTGTGGCTGAGGTGAGTACTATGGTAGCAATAATGGACGTGCTTCTGTGGGAAAATGTGACTGATGTAGTTTCAAGACATTTGCTTTTTGGAACAGGCAGAATGAGAGGTGTCCTTATTCAGGCAATTTCTTTTCTTTTGTCCAAGTACTCATTAGGAATAGTCATCATTATCAGAAGGGAGAATGAATTTGGCTCATAATGCTTGCTAAGAAATACAAGAGAAAGCACACCATGTAGTATCATATAAATAATAATAGCAACCAACAAGTACTCCCAGTTTATAAAGTTATCTCTTTGGGGGGGGGGCACCTGGGTGGCTCAGTTGGTTAATCATCCAGCTTCAGCTCAGGTCATGATCTCATGGTTCCTGGGTTTTAACTGCACTTCAGGCTGTGCACTGACAGCTTGGAGCCTGGAGCCTGCTTCAGATTCTATGTCTCCCTCTCTCTCTGCCCCTCCTCTGCTTGTGCTCTCTCTCAAAATAAATTTAAAAAACATATTAAAGTTATCTCATTGAATTATCTTATTTGTTTCTCACAACTTTTTTTGCCTAAGTATTATTACCTTCATTTTACTAACAAGGAAACCAAAAAATCAAACAACTTGAAAGAGATCACCAAGAGAGTTTTCTATATCTAAGTTTTGAACTCAGAATATCTGCTGTCAAATTCAATTCCTTTGCATTGTATCACAATTTGATTTGGATTTGTACTTCCCCTACCTTGCCCTTTAAAAAAATTTAATAATCAGGTATTAACTTTACAGCTTTTTCATTGAATAGAACTCCATTTAAAATGGTAACGAAATGCACTGGCAATTTCTGGTTAGCAAGTATATGAACCAAATTTGGATCTACTTCACTAGCTAATTAGTTGCAACCCTAAGTGTGGCCATGTTACATTCCAGCAGTCATTCAATTTGGAAAACAATGATGTGGACATTAAACTACCAGGATTCCAGGAATTTCAAACTTGAAATTACCAAGCAATTTGATGATCACTAAGTCACCAAACGGGAATAATGGCATCAAAGCAACTGTACTTCTTGTATCTGGTACACTGTAAACATTTGTCATGCTGCTTTGAAAAGAGATTTAGAGGATGTGAGGGCGATCTGGCTGCGACATCTGTCACCTCATTGATCGCCAGGGTTGATTCGGCTGATCTGGCTAGCTAGGCGGGTGTCCCCTTCCTCCCTCACCACTCCATGTGCGTCCCTCCCGAAGCTGCGGAAGCTGCGCGCTCGGTCGGTCGAAGAGGACGACCATCCCCGATAGAGGAGGACCGTTCTTCGGTCAAGGATATACGAGTAGCTGCGCTCCCCTGCTAGAACCTCCAAATGAAAAGAGATTTAGAAAGGTGGCTTCAACGTATTTTGTAGTAGAAAGAGCATTCAGGTTTGAGTTGCAAGAAAGGTTTGAATTCTGGATATATTACTTATTAACTGAACATTCTGGGAGAAATTATCCAACTTCTCTAAGCTTTATTTTGCTCTTCTGGAAATGGGAATGATTGGATATATGGGAATTATGGGAGAATCAAATGAAACAATTTATGCAATGGCACATACATTAAGAGAAAACATGAGGCCATTGCACAAGCAGCTTCCTGGAACATCCCTTGGTTTTCAAAGGCTAAACCCTTTTGTCTGGATCCCATGTCTCTATCCTTTCAATGATTGTCATATGTTATCATTGTGACCTTTCCATATCACCTCTCCTCTCTTGCTTAATTCTGTTGATGTGCACATTAATCTAGCAACACCTTTTTAAAATTTTATTTTAGATAGAGAGAGAGAGAGGGAGAGGGGAAGAGGGAAAGAGGGAGGGAGGGAGGAAGGAGGAGAGAGAGAGAGAGAGAAAATCTTAAGCAGGCTCCCAGCATGAAGCCTAATGTGGGGCTAGATCCCATGACCCTGGATCATGATCTGAGCTGAAATCAAGAGCTGGAGGTTAACCCTACAGAGCTACCCAGGCACCCACAGCAGTACTTTTAAGAAAAACAAATAAGCAAACTTCCCTGCCTCCACATCTTCCTGCTGCTATCCCCTGTTCTGCTTCCATCCACTGCAAAATGGCTGAAGATAATTTTTTATATTCTTTGCATCTGCCTTTTCATCACATATTCTCTTCCCAAGCCACTCTCTTCAGACTTTGGTCCCTACCATTCCATTAAGACTGCTCTTGTACAAAGAAATAACAGGGAATATGATCAGCGGTATTTTAACAGCCTCATATGTTGACAGATGGTAGCTACACTGTGGTGAGCACAGCATACCATATAGAGAAGTTGAATCACTATGTTACACACCTGAAACTAATGTAACATTGTGGTCAACTATTTAAAAAATTTTTAAAGAAAAGAAAAATTTTAAGAAAGGGTCCTCAATGATTTTCCTCTTGCCCTAGGCTCAAAGCATGAAGCAGCACTCTTCAGAAGTGACACCCTTTAGCAGCACACTTAAAAAAATTTTTTTAATGTTTATTTTTGAGAGAGAGGGAGAGAGAGAGAGAAAGAGAGAGAGAGAGAGCGCACACACACAAGCCAGGGGGATGGGAAGCAAGATAGCAAGAGGGACAGAGGATTCAAAGCAGTCTCAGTGCTGACAACAGAAAGGCCTATGCAGGGCTCAAACCCATGAACCACGAGATCATGACTTGAGCTGAAGTCGGACACTTGACTGAGCCACCCAGGTGTCCCAGAACACTTCTCATCTTCTATGGCACGATGCTCTTCCTTTTTGCTTATTTCACTGGCCCTATATTCTCAGGCTTCTGGGTTGGCTTTTCCTCTTACGTTCCATCTGAGAGCTGGAGCCATTTCTTTTCTCCAACTACATTGTCTCCATAGGTGATTTGTCCAGGCCTATAGCTTCAAATGTCATCAGATGCTCTTAACTCTAGCCCCTGGATACTCTCAGAATTTCAAAATTGTATACCCAACTATCTATGTGACATCTTTGCTTGAATTGTCTAACATGAATCTTAAAATTAAGCCCAAAACAAATCTCTTAATTTCCATTCCCTCAAACTACCCCGCTTTGGTCTTCCTCATCCCAGTATATTCCCTCCACCTCCCCCACTCCCCCAACATCCATCCAATTGATCAGGATAGGACTTTACAAGTTATCTTTGATTCCATTCCCTTTTTTCCACTTACACATCATCCTCCAATCCATCAGCAGGTCCCATGGACTCTTTCTTTCAAAGTTCCACCTCTTTGCATATCCATGACCATACCTTCCTCTAGGCCCCAAGATCTCCTGCCTAGATTATTACAATTGCTTCCTCCCACACACAGCAATACAAATCATCCTTTTAAATGAAAATTGGATACCACCACTTCCTGCTTAGAACATTTCAAGGGCTGCCTACAACCCCTGGAACAGAATACAAATCTCTTATGCCTCTTCTCCCTCTGAAAACTCATTATGTCTTTCCTCCCTTTTGTACTATGTTCCAGCCATTTAGCTTTCATTCTATTCTGCTAATTTAGCAAATACCTTCTTACCTTGGAGCCTTTGTACTAGTTGGGCTGGAATGTTTTCTTTACTGTGTTTCATGTTACTTAGATTATAGCTTAAATGTTATCAAAGAAACCTTTCATGATGAATTAAAGTAACCACCTCCAGTCATATATCTACTTCTAATCTCTCCATATCACTTGTTACAGTGATATTTACTTATGTTTCATTAGTGTCTCTCTGACACTTGTGAGAACATAAGCTCAGTGAGAGAATGCATCATGAAACTGAGTTCACTACTGTATTTTCAGAATGTGCTTGACATGGAATAAGTACACAATAAATATTTGTTGATTGGACAAATGGAAGATTATATCTTATTGCACATTTCACAAAGAACTCAAAATTATCTTTGCCCCTCCCCCCTTGCTGTACCACATTACAAAAGCTTAGACAGTTTAGTTGAAAGTCACCTAAATAGAAGCCAGCTGGCTTCACCATTGAAAGCTTTTCCAGGCACTGTGTCATCCTGATTCTTTTATTCTCTTCCTCCCTTCCTCCCTCCCTTCCTTTCCCTCCCCCCTCCCCTCTCCTCTCCTCTCCTTTACTATCCCCTTCCTTCCTCTTCCTTCCTTCCTTCCTTCCTTCCTTTCTTTTCTTCATTCTTCTATTTTTATTGTTTGCTACTTTAAGTCAATAATATTTATGACACATCTACCATGGTCTCTGCTAGTTTAATCTAGTTTAATCATTGTTAGGGAACAAATGATTTATTTCCCTGATTCTTTATTGTCATAAAGTATGGCTCATATAGAACCAAAAGCATTAGAAAATGAAGACCTTTTTGGGAAAGTGATTTTGGTCCAACTTGCTATCTTTACAGGTGTAGTCCATGGGGGCATGACTGTACCTCACTAGTCTTTAGTTTAATGATTGTACAAAACAATAATTCATTTGCTATAGCAGGTAGGGAAGTAATGTTTCAGCGCACCTCACAGATCTTTGGCTGCATTTTTTTAAAAAACGTTTATTTATTTTTTTAGTAATCTCTACATCCTATGTGGAACTCAAACTCACAACCCCAGATCAAGAGTCATAGGCTCTTTGGACTGAGCCAGCCAGGCACTACTTGCTACATTTCTCTTTGAAACATAAATATAATCAGCTTGTCAAATTCATGGATATCCTTAGAGAAAGTTTAAATTTTGTTCTGTTTCTTGGCAAACATTGCTCTGTTCTTTTATTGAAGTCCTCCAGGTTCCATTTACTTAAGAGACCAAGACTATACAGATGTGTAAAGGAATTTTTCTTCCTTTAACTTTGGTCACCTCTTTAATTCTGTTGATACAGTTCTTAATTCTTAGATTTTCACATTTTATTTCTTAAATTATAATTCAGAATTGTAGGAGGAGAGACTTTCAACATACTCATATCTAATCTTATTTTGGTGATGAAGAAATGGGTTCTTGGGCAGGTGACATGACCTGCTCATGATCCCTCAACAAATCAATGCTTATGAACCAGACCTTGCAGCTCTCACAGTTCTTTCTACCTATTCCACTGCCTCCCACCATAATACACAAAGTGAATGATTATCACAATTGCCATTTCCAAATAAAAAATTGGATAGCTCAGTGTTTGTTTGTAGAGTCAAAAAATTAATGAACAGTAACCATGAAGATTTTATATTTTTTAATGTTATTTATTTTGAGAGAGAGAGAGAGTGAGTGAGCAGGGGAGGTGCAGAGAGACGGAGAGGGAGAGGGAGAGAGAGAGAGAGAGAGAGAGAGAGAGAGAGAGAGAATTCCAAGCAGGCTCCATGCTGTCAGCACAGAGCGAGACGCAGAGCTTAAATCCATGAACCATGAGATCGTAACCTGAGCCCAAACCAAGAGTCGGACTTTCAACTGACTGAGCCACCCAGGCACCCTTAATATTTTTTGATATACCCTTTGAATTACTTAATTGTTCTCAAACATATTTTAAAGTTTAATCTATCCAGAAGTGGGAACTCTATGTTAAAAAAGAAAAACAAAACAAAAACCCCAACTTTCTATTGGCAATAATTTAAATTTATGGAGAAGTTATAAGAATAATATTGAGAACTCTCAATTGCTCTTTACCCATATTTGCCAACCAGTTTTAAACATTTTGGCCACATTTATAATTCTCTCCCGTCTGTGTGTGTGTGTGTGTGTGTGTGTGTGTGTGTGTGTGTTTAATGTAGTATTGACATGAATAGACAGATACACACACATATATATATTAGTTATTCTTTTGGACTCATTTGTGAGTAATTTATATACATCATGCCTCATTAGCCCTTATTAATTCTGTCCACATTTCCTAAGCTCAATAATTATCTTACATAACACAATATATTTATCAAATTTATTGACTTTAACACTGATACAATATTATTGTCTAAACTATAGCTCTGATTCAAATTTTGTCAGCTATCTTGATAATATTCTTTTAATATTTTTCCCTCCAGTATAAGACTTGGTCTAAGGTAACGTATTGCATGTAGTGGTCATGTCTCTTCAGTATCTTTTGCTCTGGAACAGTTCCTCGGCCTTTTTTGTCTTCTATGGCATTGACATTTTTGAAGAGTCAGCCAGTTATTTTATAGAATCTATCTCAATTTGAGTTTGTCTGAAATTTCTACATGATTAGGATTAGGTTAAGCATTACCAGTCAGAATACTATAGAATGGTCAACATGTTAGATTTCCTGGTTGCAACTTAAAAGTAGTCACTGGGGAGACACTTTGAGACCATGCAATTACTCTGCTCCTCATCAAACTTCCCTCTCTCAGTTTAGCATCCACCGATGATTCTTGCCTGACCAATCTTAACTATGATGATTGAGAGATGGTGATTTTCTCTTCCCAATTTACAGTATTACTAGAATGCTTAGATGGAGGGTTGACCACCACTAAAGTATTTGATAAAAACATGTATTTTTCAGAAATATTCTATTGTTTCTTGACAATATGTATCCTCATTTTTTTAAAAAAAGTAAAACCTGTGCTTTCAAGAAACACAGATTAAGTAAAAGTGTACAATAACATTTAAGTAATAGGCATTGCTTTATTTTAAAACATTTAAAAATATAAAAACTAAATCTTTAGCAATAGAAGGGAAGCACAGGGCATAACTACTCAAATTCCGTCATTTTGGAGATAAGTGCAAAGAAGGCACATCTCAATTTGATGGTAACAGTTAAGACCTGAAGTTGGTCTAAAGGCTGTGGTTCTAGATTTCCATCATATCCACATTACTTTAAGTGTAATAAAAACTTACTTGCTAAAAACAGTATCTTCATTAGTTGGAAGCAAAAACTCACATTGCATCAAGATAAGAATAGATTGACATGGTGACTTAAAAATATCTACCTTTTAAGAATTCATTAATTCATTCAATTGTTCATTCATGATTGACTAAGCAACTGCTGTCTGTCATGATCTGTGTCAGCACCAGGATGCAATGTTGAACCAGAAATCATTTCTACTCTCAAAGAGTTTATGATTCAGTGGGAGATCCTATGTTAGTATGCATCAGAATCCCCTGAGGCCTATTCGGTTCCAGGCCCCACAGATTTTGACTCACTAGGTCTGGGGTGATGCATAGGTATCTGCATATTTAGTAAGCGGAGGAGAGCTAGAGCAGAAATACAAGAGGTCCAAAGCATTAATATGGTTCTTATATATGCACTACCTCCTGACTCTCCCACTCCACCCTCCTACCACTTGATATTAAATGTATTAATAAAATAAATAAATAGGTGAAAACCATGCCAAACTATAAAATAAATTTATAAAATGTTCAACAGGGTTCAGGCATTATTATGATAACTACTTTTTTGAAGTGTTAAATGCTAGACCAAATTTTTTCAGAAAATTATTTTGGGTAATGCTATTTACAGGTGCCCTAAGCATGCTCATGATCAGTCTATTCCAGGGGAGTCTGAGACAGTGGTCTGGTGAGCATGCTGGCCCTGGGCCAGTGTATTTTTATGCTTCATTTTCCTGAGGTACAACTGGTCCCTGAGCGGCACTGATGAAGCAGAATGCCAGGAAGATAGAGGCTGCGTTAGCTGTTGATGCTAAAGAAACATTTAAGGTCTTACCTTTCCCAAAATGAAGTTTATAAGAATGGATTATTGGTATCATTTATCCATTTAGTAAACAAACACTTGTTGGGATCCTAATAGGTGAAATTATTGGGCTAATTCCTTGGGGATCACGAAGATGAACAAAATGGACTCTGCTTCATAGAAGCTTGAAAGCAAGAGATAAGAGCTGTTATCTGTCTTTTCTGGGAGGGTGTTCCAAGCTTAAGAATCAAAGTAGCATAGAGGACAGGGCATGCCTTTTGGACTTAGAGAGATAGGGGTTCAAATGCTAACTCTGCTTCTTGTTGAAGAAACTGTTTAATTTGATGGATCTTTGTTTCTTCATCTATAAAACATGAAAATGAATTCATTCCTCATAGGGGTGATTGAGGATTAACAACACGTGTTAGAGACTAATGTATTATCTAGCACATAATAACGCTCTACAAAGGGTAACTATTATGGTGTTAAATATAGTGTGTATGCTATATTATGCACAAAATATAAACATAACAATATTTTCAGAAAAACACACTAGTAATGTTTAATTATCATTACTTTGCTTTACACTGTGAAACTGTTTATATGAACACACACACACACAATTTTTCTTCCTAAATTTCAACAGGTTGGCAATTAGTATTTCTACAAAAAAATGAATTTCATGACATTTCCTCCATGAGGAATTTGTGTCCTAGAGAGCAGTCAGTAAAATAAGAGAATACCAATCACAAATAGAGAGAGTTGATCTACTTTCCATTGTTCTCATACACGCCTAACCAAATACTATATGATCTCTAAAATGGCTACACCATAGGTAATGAGTGAATAGTTAATATTTGCCACTCTTACCTCACAAGTAGAATCTGAGGCATGAAGATGAGACTGCTCCTAAATTATTTCCCCCTGAGGCTGAACTGAATGTTTATCTTCACCTAAGATCATTATGAATCTCTGTACCTTTTAGAGTAGAGGTGAAGATAGCAGAAAGTGAATATAGAAATCCTTTAATCTCCCAACATATAATAAAATGTCACTGTTGTCATTTATACTAGTTTCTAATATGTTTACAATGCATTTCAATTAACAATTCCTAAACTGTCCTTCCTATTAGAAGGGTCACTTTAACCCTTCAGAAGCTGCTGGATAAGACTGTTCACACGATTTGTCTGAGATCAGTGGCATAATGTTGTATCTCACCATAGAACCTGATAGGGAAGAAGAAGAGGAAGAGAAAGATATCTATTTACCTATCTATGCATGTCAATCCATTTCACATCAATGTTCCAGTCAAAAGTAGGGTTTACCTAATTTCTTTCAAGATTTTCAGTTTGATATTTTACTAAAGATGATGTAGCTATCAGGTACTTCCAAACAGAACTCTTTGGATCTTGTATATATTTAAGTTGTTGCACAAATAATTTTTTTATATTTAATTTGACTTCACTGCCTCCCTTTTGAAGGCAGCAGACCCCATTTATAAGCCTGTGACTACTGTTGGCTGCTGTCTTTCTTCCCAGTGAAAGGTACAAGTTGGTAAGTAGCACACATCTTCCCTTCACCCCCTCCATACCCCTCTACCTCAGGCTCAAGTTGCTGAAAGCACAGATCTCCTCTTACCCATTTCCAGGTTTGAAACACATAGCCTCATTTCGAAGTATAGTCAGTTTTCCTCTACCTTCCTCTGGAGTATAAAAAGGGAGGAAAGGGAAGGAAGAGGTCTCTCTGTGTACCTCCCCACCCCCCCCCATACACACTACACTGTCCCTTATCCCTCTAAATAAAGAAAAATACAGGTATAGATAATGAAAAATAATAATTTAATTTCTTCCTTCTATAGTTTTTAGTGTTGTTTTTCGAAGATTTCTTTTGAATCTTTTTCTAGTATAAGTAATGATATTTATTTTGCAGAAATGCATTTGTCTGAGGGATAAATTAATTTTAGGATTAAGATAGAGGAGATATCAACATAGTTTAGAAATACATTTTTTTACTTGTTCAATCAGGTTTCAATTACACTTAATGAAGATTTACAGGTTTATGGAATTGAGAAATATTTGAAAACTGCTTATATATTAATTATCCACTAATATTTTCCTAATTAATCTTAGAAAAAGAGAACCATGAAATCAAAGAATTGCTTACAAAAAAAAGCTTTGATGTGTATCAAACTTAACACAAAGCCATATTTTTTAAATTACTAATTTTTTCAATCTGAATCTGCCAAAATATATCATCAAACTATGTTACATGTCAGCTTCTGCTATGGGTGAAGGAAAGTAGTTTGCAACAGATCAGAACAGTTGTTGAGACAAAAACAGAAAAGCAGGATAAAATATCCGCTATTTCAGTGTACTAGGGTGCTGGGGAGGCAAGGAGGTATGGGCTGCAACCCAGCTTCAACATGGAACAGTTCATGATGAAATTATGATGAAATTCCATGTTATCTATCTAGTGAAGAGAGGGATGAGTTCATTACAGAGGAAGATGCATCTGAATCCTCTATAATATTCTATATATAATATATAGTCTTTAATAAAAATTATTAAGTGTGCTCTCCAGACTCTCCAAGATAACAACCAAGAGGCCAAAAGTTGACAATAGAAATGCACCCATAGATAAACATGATATTGGAGTTAGCTAAAGAATTTAAAACAACTCTAATTTTATGAATATACAAACAATAGAGGGTGACAAGATAAGAAATTAAAAAAAATTTTTTTAACCTTTATTTTTGAGAGAGAGAGAGAGAGAGAGAGAGACAAGCTCAGGCTCTGAGCTGTCAGCCCAGAGCCCAATGCAGGGCCCAAACTCATGAACCACAAGATCATGATCAGAGCCGACGTCAGATGCTTTAACCCACTGGGCCACCCAGGTGCCCCAAGGAATTTTACCAGAGAATTAGAATGTGTAAAGAAGGATGAAATGAAAATTCTACAACTGAGAAATACATATTCTGAGATTAACTCATTAGATAGATTTCACAAACTGATTTTTAGATGCAGTAGAAGACAAGATTAGCAAATTCAGGGAATAGTAGAAAATATCTAAATTTAAGCAGAACAGTGGAGTAATAAAAAACACAGAGAGGAACTTCAGAGAAATGTGGAATACAGTGAAAAAGTCTAACAGAAATATAGGTGGAACCCCAGAAAGAGCAGAGTGAGAATGAAGAAAAAACAAGGAAGATTTTCAGTAAGGAATGAGGAATATTATAGAATTAAATATATGACCATATATACATAAAAATGAATTTTGATTGTCAAATGACTATATAAAATAATAACGGACATGTTTCAACCAAGCTTAAAATATATGTAGAATTAAAAGAATGGCAATGATGACACAAAAGAGAAAAAGTAAATGGAATTTAAAAATTCTAATATTCTAAAATTAGTAGGAATTTGGAAAAAATCCTTTGTGTTGGATTGTAGTAAGCCAACGGTTCATATTCTAATTTGGGGGACAAATGTTGAAGAATAGTAAAAGAATGTATAACTAACAAATTAATTAAGAAAAAAACTAAATATTTTTGATTCATCCAAAAATAAATGCAAGAAATAAAAGAAAAAGTGTCAAATAAAAACCAGGTAACAATATGGTAGATATAAATTAATAAGTATCAGCAGTTACTTCAGATTTAAAGGTATTAAATATTCTAATTAAAAGTCTAAAGTTATCACACTGGAAAAAGTATGAACCCTAGCTATATTCGGCTTATACTAGAAATACAGAAACATAGGAAGGTTAAAAATAGAACTATGCACAAGGACATAGCATGTTAATATCAACTAGGACAATGGGATGGCTCTAACTCATATCAGACAAAGTAGACTTTATAGTAAGGAGCACTACTAGACATAAAGAGGGTGTGGTAGTTATTAATTTATTATCTCTCAACTCCAAAAGTATCCTTCATCCACTTTTACTGGAATTGAATTCTGCATACCACACTTCTTTTTCCAGCTGGCCACCAATAGAGGGTACCAGAGAAACACTGCAAAACAGCAAAAAAAAGAGAGGACTTTTCCTTCTAGTGCTTTGTTTCAACCAGTAGCTTGTGGATCTATCTAGGCAGCATTTTGCAAGGGTCCAGGCAGCATTTACCTCTGCTGTTGTAGCCTTCACAAAAGGGGTCTCTTTGGCAAGTTTCTTCATCACATCCCCAGTTTTCTTCCAGTTTCCAGGCAAGGAAGTCTTATTTTAGTTACTATCAGTGGGCAGAGTTCCAGGGGCAGCTACATTCTCTGCTCAGAGGTTTGAATCCTTAGCCTTGCAGAACCTTCTCTAAGGTTCTACATTCCTTTTGGATTACTTTCTCTCAGCTCTAAGAGGAGTAGCCTGCTTGCTTTAGGCTGTATATAATCCTTGGAGTTCTCTTTCTACTCATTTTAGTAGTTAGTCACTTTTTAATTCAGTTAACGATTCTTTGTAGTAAATCTATTTAATGTAGTTTCTGTTTTCTGACTGTGGCTTAACTGATATAGAAGGGTATTTTAAACAAAAAGGGGATTAGACTAGGAAAAGATAGTATAATTCTAAATCCGTATTCAGTCAATAACGTGGCTTTAAAATACATAAAGCAAAAAATTCACGGAAAATAAGAGGGCAAATGAACGTATCTCCAGTCATAGTAAAAATATTTAACAACTTTCTCAGTAGCTGGTTGAATTTCAGAAACCCTGGTCCTGAAAAAAAAAATTGAACTATGCACAAGGACACAGCATGTAACTATCAACTAGGACAATGAGATGAAAAGAAAAAAACTTTTAAGGACACAGACGTTCTGAGTAACACAATTAATTAACCAGACCCAACTGATACATGTAGAATCCTACATCAAAGAACATCATAATGTGCATTCTTTTCCAAATATACCTGAAACCTTTACCAAAATTGAATATCTCTTAACTGTAAGTCAAGCCACAATAAACTTGACATTTTATATGGAAATACAAAGGGTCAAGAATAGCCAAGATAAACTTGAAAAACAAAACTGGAGAATTTAAGCAGCCAAATAATTGAGAATTATTACAAAGCTACAATAATTAAAGCATGATGGTTTTGATGCAAGCATAAACAATTAGACCACTTGAAAAGAATAAAAAGCTCAGAAATAGACCCACACATAAATGATCCGTTAATTTATGAGGAGAGTGACCCTGCCATGAAATGAGGAAAATTATGGTCTTTTAAATTAATGGTATTTGGCTAAGTTAAATGGAAAAAATAGATTTGACTCCTACGTTACATAATACATAAAAACTATTTCAAATACATTGAAAAACTAAACACAAAAGTCAAGTTCTTAGAAAAAAACAAAATATTTTCATGACTTTGGAGTAAGCAAAAATATCTTAGGCAGGACACAAATATTAATTGAAGTAGGTTACAAGTAATAACATTACTTCATTAAAATATTCCAAGAAGAAAATGAAAAGGCAGTTTGTGGAATAAGAGAAAATACTGGCAATACATAATATTTGACATGGACTAATTCAGAATATATAAAGGACTTATATAAATCAATAAGGAAAAGGCAGAAAATCTGATAGAGAATAAAAATTTTAGTAGATGTGTCACAAAGATTTCCAAATGGCTAATAAACTTATTAAAAAGTTTCCAACTTCATTAATTCATCAAAGAATGTAAATTGAAATTCCAGATTAGATGCAACCACAAATCCACCAGAATGACTAAAATAAAAAAGATAGACAATACCAAGTGTTGAAAAGTATACTGTGTAACTGGAACTATTACCTGCAGTTTATATGAATCCAAATTGGTATAACCACTTTGGGAAACTGGAAACACCCTGGTTTCTCCTATCCCCTATGTCTGGGTAATTTTTTTTTTCTCCTATAAGCCCAGCAGAAATGCATACTTAATGATAAAAAATACACATGGACAATAATGTTCTCAGTAGCACTATCCATAACAATAAAACATTAAAAATATTCCAATGTCAATCAACATTAGAAAAGGTACATAAATGGTAGAATATTTATACAATGAAAAATTGTTATATGGCAGTGGAATAAATGTACCACGAAATACAAACAACCACATGAAAGAATCTCACAAGTAAAATGTTGAGGGATACAAAAGAATGTACACTATGCAGTTTAGTTTTAAAAGGGTCAAAACTAATTTGTGGTGTTAGAAGTCAGAAAAGTGGTTACTCTTGAGAGGGTGGGTAGTAAGTGAAATGGGCCAGGAGGGAGTTCCTGGACCTACTGATATCACCATTTATTATCTATCTACCCATCCATAAATCTATTGATCTATATAAAACTGTGTATTTATAATTTGTGTACTTTACTATGTTATACATCAATAAAAAGTTTGTATTAAGAAAATGGCAGGCCAGGACAGCTTGAAATTTCACAAACTGCATAGGATATACAGAAGTTGTTTGCTGTCATTATCATAATTTTTTTAAGTTTAGTTATGGTGAAAGAAAAAAAAAGAAAATCCCTCTGTGCTTGCTCATTTATGACCAATCTCCTTACAACTGTTTGATATATTAATTGGTAAGTATGATGATCTGATGACCAGATCAATGACCTCAGGACCAACCTTATTTTAGTCAAAACTCAATCCTAGGGAAAAGATGGGAAGAAGGATGTCTCAACAGTGAGGACAGAGGGAGAGTTTTCAAACTATAGCTCTCTCCACCCCACCCCCAATTCCATCCCACTATTTCTGAGAGCATATTGTGGATAAGAAAGATCTGAAAGCATAAAAGGAAACTGAGAATCTCAATAATTGAGATGAAAAAATGAGTGGAAGACAGAGGTAGTCAGCTGCCATTGGAAGATAAGAAAAAGAACAGATGACCAGGTTAGTGTGGGTAGTAGTTGAACAAATTCTGTAACAACAATGTAACAAGACCCATGGAAGACAGAATCTCTGGGAGAAAAAGAGGGGAAATGGCAACCGTGTGAGAAGATAAAGCTTCAGTGAACTTCCGATTATCTGTACTTTTCTATAAGGAATTTGTCAATGAATGTATGGGCAATGTCTGAAGGGATTCTGTACATAGGTTGAAATGTTTAAATTCATTAATAGTGTTACTTTTTATTATTTAAAATTTTTTTTTAACATTTATTCATTTTTGAGAGGCAGAGCGTAAGTGGGCGAGGGGCAGAAAGCGAGGGAAACACAGAATCTGAAGCAGGCTCCAGGCTCTGAGCTCTCAGCACACAGCCCAATGCAGGGCTCAAACCCATGAGCCATGAGATCATAACCTGAGCCGAAGTCAGACCCTCAACCAACTGAGCCATCCAGGCGCCCCAGTGTCATTTTTAATGTACATAAAATCTTGCCCCTTAGGCTGGTATTGACCCTCATGTTTAACATAATGTTCCCTTCACTGTTAACTACATTAGTTAATATAAAAGATGGGGACATTAACTGATATCTGAACTTTTGAGAATCTTTAATTAAGCCTTGCCCCTAGTACATAGGGAGATTTAGATGCCTTCTATGTGTTCCTTCCTCTATTATTCTCCTTCCCTGTGCAGTATTCCATGGACTCTCAAGACACACACACACACGCACACACACACACACACACACACACACACACACACACCCCTACCTCCCAAGAGTGAAGACTAGGTATGTTCAGCCTAGGAATATACTGAGAGCTGACTATGGAGGCCATGGGCTATTACAATCCTTTTTTTTTTTTTTTTTTTTTTTTTTTTTTGTCTACAACTAAACTTTAGGTTTCCAAATGTCTGCTCTACAAGGATGTGAAGTGGTTATTATGTCATGGCTTTTATTCCTTACACCTTCATGTTAACAAAATTGAGCTGATTTCTAACAATTTAAATGCACACTTTTTTTGGAAGGGGGTGACAATACAATGTCTTCTTAAGCTATAACTTAGGTGATCTCTAAAGACATCATTGAATTCTTCTGCTTGAGTTATGCTGGCTAATAGGAATTTAAGTGATAACTAGTAGGAAAGCATTGAAGCATTCATGCATGTGAAATCAGATGAACACCCACAATGTGGAATTTCCTAAGGAAAGTTATTCTAGTGAAGAAATACAGGCCCAGGCTGAGTGCCAGTAACTTTTAAGCTAACATGTGGAGCTATCATCCTAATAAGTAACAACTAAAGGTGCCTAAAGTAAAGTAAGGCCAGCATTTTCAAGTCCATATTTTCAAGCACATTTAAAAAACACCAGCTTGAACAGAGCTATATACAATTCCCTTCCTCTGTGGAAGGAAATTTAATCTTAGTTTCTAAATTTTGGTTCCATATATCAATGCTTACTCTTGAAAGGCACATGTACAACTTACTTAAGTAAATCTTAAATAAACAAATATATTATTTACCTTAATAAATAGTAATGTGTCAATGAAATTATTTAATAAGCAATGTTTTATTATTTATTAAGATTTAATAACTCATTTACTTATGTAAATAGCCAGACAGAACAACTAATTCACCTGTGAAAAGAAATTAAAATCAAGAACTCTGATTTCTATTAGTAATTATAATAATCTTCCTGAAACATTTTATTTTAAATGATCTACTTAAAAACTATTTGGAACTATTGTATTTAAATCAATTTTCTACTTGTCATGCAATTCTAGGTTGCAATGTGATTTCAGCTTCTACTCATCAAGGTTAAAGGGACACATTCTAATACATATCCTGTGTCAAATCAGTTCAATTACCTTTCAAAGTGGCCTAAAATTGTGAAATGCCGGTGATTAAAATGCACGAATCTTGGATATTTCATACTAAGTGTATATCACATCATGCAGTATGTAAATAAAGTTATGCCCAAGGCTTTCTAAAAAGTAGAGGTAAAGCTGAATCTTTGCTATCATGTTTATTTTACAGCAGTTTTCCCATCATATGATTTAGGATGATACTGGTAACGATCATGGCCATTGGGTCCTCAGTTTCCTCGTTTACAAAATGGTGTTAATGATAATATCTGCCTCAGGTGGTTGTTGAGAAGAATAATAGAAGAAGGTTGCCTGATAATAGTAAGTGCTCAATAAATGTTAACTATTATAATATTGTTATTGTCATTTTTATTATTGCTGTTATTGCTCAGTAATTTTTAAAAATTGGACAATTAGGAAAATGTTCTTTCTACTGGACACCTGGATCATGCTCATTTATCATGTATACTTTTAAATTTAGCCAGAGCTATGATAAGTTATAGTCTCTCCTTCAGTGGTCTTTAAGCTAGACTGGTGTAGTATTTTATTTTATTAACATCCCTGAAAAAATTCAACAAGCCTCTTCATAGGTGCAAAATGTAATAACTTGAATGTTCCTTTCCAGGAAGATGACTCAATATATTTTACCTGAGTTAAGAGACAATACTTTGGGCTCCCGGATATAAAAGGATTTAAAAACCCTTGAGCATATGGTGTTTGTATGGTTTTTGTTACCATAGCCTACCTTTATTGGGACACCTATTTATCTATTTTCAACTGATGTGTCACATAAAAGAAAAATAGAGACAGAAATTGCAGTCAAATTCTAGAGAGAATGTTGTTTTAGTAGAGAGATGTGGTTTTAGTCACCGTGTCTTAATTTGAAAATATTCTCCTGCAGTAAGGAATAAACTGTGGGTTTATGACTAGAGATCAGTTGAAGGTTCTGTATCTCCTGATTAGGATTGATGTTCATTTGTTGTTTTCTTTTAAGTTGTAATCAATGTCCAATGTGCTAGTTTCACGTTCAGAAGATGAATAACTTTATGAACTAGGGCAGTTTCTTTTACAAGCAGTTCATTCTGAACAGTGGCAAAAAATAAATAAATAAATAAAAAGGTATTTTCCCTGAATGTCTTTTAAAGTTATTTCTCTCTGGAAATATCTTTAAAAATGACCAGACTGGAAGTTTTAGCCATTTGGTTATAATAACAATGATGAGTAGCAGACTGAGCACCGTTGAACAGGTACTTAAATGAAAAGTCCACTTTCGGAACAAATAAAAATCTCAGTTGTCTTGATTATGTACTTGTGTTGCACACCAGGGCAACTCACCAACTTAGGTTGGTTCTACGCACTTGAAAAAGAGGCTTAAAAATTATTTTAGACCTTTGTGAAACACTACCCAACATAATCTTGCTTTCAGTTGTATCCCTTTATCCTACATCAGAATCAATACTCCATTCCTTATTCAAATCAGGCCAATGAAGAAAGCTACAGAATGTGTACAGAGTTAAGAAGTTTGAAGATTCTGGTCCATCTCTTCCTTCCAGTACAATCTTTTTCTCTTCTCTCTTTACTTACCTTTTAATTTATAAAAATATTTGAGCTCTTGCCACACATGAAAAAACAAAAACAAAAACAAAATCCTGTAAAATATTATTATTGGGTCCTAATCAAGTTAATTTTTCCATTTGGGAAAAAACAGTCCGTCCAGCCTGCAATAATATTTAAAAGAGCACCTGACTGGCATCCAAGGTCTAACTGGTGAAATGTGAAAGATCCAAAGCCTTTGGTGTGCATAGTAACATTATTAGCACACTAAATTTAATCATAAAATGTTAAATCATCACAAGAAATACATTTTCATGCATTTATTTCAAACCAGTGGCTTACTGAAAATGGCAAACACTTAGCTGGTGTTTTAAAAACAGAGATCCTTACTGATACCTATAAATATTTTATAGATAAGGAACATGAAATTTTATTTTATTCATTTAAATTTTAGAGAGAGCACAGCAGGGAAGAAGGGCAGAAGGAGAGAAAGAATCTCAAGCCGGCTCCACACCCAGGACAGGGAGGAGAAGTGTGATGCCAGGCTTGCATAGGGCTTAATCTCACTACCCTGGAATCATGACCCCTGCCAAAATCAAGAATCAGATGCTCAACCAACTAAGCCACCCAGTCACCCCAAGGAATGTGAAATTTTAAACAAGGTTGACAGCTATTTTTCATTGCTCATGCTGAACCACCTTTGCATGGTAGCCTCCTTGAGAAAGACATTCATTCACAGATTCACTAATATACTGACTCATACAAGAAACAACACATTTTATGCAAGGCATATTAGAATACATGGATGGAAGACAATGGTCTGTGATTTCAAGAAAAAGAACTGATTATCTCGCTATCCTATTCAGCAGCATTCAGTATCTTCAGTCCACAGTCATATCATCAGTTACGAAAACAACAAACATCTTTTAGTGCAAATGATTAAAAAAATCTGGACTATGAAATAGTAATCATCTTTCACTTGGTTACAGGTAGACGTCTTCAAATTATACACTTTACTGAGGCATACAAGTTAGGATAAAACAAAACCACAAAAAAATCTGTTACTCGGAAACCAAGTAAGATCCCAGCCTTCCCTTTCTCATCAAAGTGGGAACGAGATAGGGCGGGTCAGTGACCGGGATAGGGAACCAACCACTTTGGAACTCCCCATCTTCCAACTGCCTGCATAATATGATTTCTTGTCTACTTATTAGTGTTACTACATGCAATCTTCCTTGTTCTTAGGGTGCGAAGGAAGACCAGAAGCCTCGGGTTTCCGGGTTTCTACAATTTACTTGAGCCTTCCCCTGAAGTTCAGCACCCTTCCTTCCCACCCAGCCAATAAAAGTGAAAAGTTTTAATTGAGCGCACTTGAACCTCTTCCTACTTACGCAGCTGTGGGTCAACCCGGAGGGGGCGGGGCGAAGCTCTGGACTCCTCCCAGATGCTACCTCCGCACAGGCCACGGTCCAAACGTCCCAATCTGAAGCCACGCGGGTCTGTGAGGCTCACGGGAGCGCGCAGGTTTGAAACGTCACGTTCCGCGCGACCCCGCCCCGCCCCTCCCCAAGGGGCTCCACCCGCCAGCCCTGGCAGGCTTCTCCGTGACCTTTCTGTCCAAGGTGCGATTTTTTTTTTATCTTGAAAAAACAAAAAGTTTGTATTTTTGTTCTGGATTCTAAAAGTAGTATGATACTTAAGAGTAATTTGGAAAATTCCAAAATATGTACATAATGTAAATATTACGTGTGTTCAAAAGAGAAACACTAAGAACATTTATTGTATATCTTTGTCGTCTTTTTGCTATGAAGAGATAGATATAAATAAATAGATCGTGCCTCTTCTCAGCCTCTAAATATGCAGGTATGACATACATCAATATGCAGGTATGATATACATAAACAAAGTTTGTAAAGTTTTGTTTATCTTTTTAAATTTTTTTTTAACGTTTAGTTTTGGGAGAGAGAGAGGGAGAGAGAAACGGAGTGTGAGCAGGGGGAGGGGCAGAGAGAGAGACGCACAATCTGAAGCTGGCTCTAGGCCCTGAGCTATCAGCACAGAGCCCAGTGTAGGGCTCCAACTCACGAACTCTGAGATCATGACATGAGCCGAGTGGGACAATTAACCGACTGAGCCACTCAGGCTCATACATCTTTTCTTTTTTAAAGAACAATATTTTTACTCTAAAATATACATATGTAGGAGTTCAACCCCTGATAGTATATATTAAGGAGACCAGACATGTATCTTCTATACATTTTAAGATGAATATTATTAAAACATTTGAAGAAACCTATGTACCCCTAAGGATTGCATTGTTCTCCTAAAAAATGTTACGAATTGTATGACAGACATTCCCTTGCTTTTCCTTATGGTTTAACAAATCATATATGTATTACTTTTTATTGAAATATGGTACACATACAGAAAAATTAATTAAACTGCAAGTATGTTCAATGAATTGTCATTAAATGAATCCAGAGGGTAACCACCATCCAAATAAAAGAAGTAAAATATTTCTGGCACACCAGAAGCCCCTCCTAGTCACTACCCGTGTTTTCATTCCCCAAAGGTAATGAGTGTCTTGACTTTAAACACAATGGTTTAGTTTTGCTTCTTTCTGAAACTTATATAAATAGTCCAGTTATACTTTTACTGCTCTATACTGCCAATGACCCCAGCTATCTTATATAAAGTACGCTCAATATGATGACTTTTAAATTAGAAGTTTACTTTGTCTTCCTCACAGTAACACTAGGCAGCATTTTCCATGCCATTTAACTTCCTGCTAAAATATTTAGTTTCTGCATACTCTAGTGAGTGGATATACAATGATTTTATTTTATTGGAAGTATAGGTGCTTTGTTTTTGTTTTGTTTTTTGCCAATTTTTCCCATGCAAATATGTATCCTCATGCACATCCTTTGGTGTACATTTTAGGGTTATTTAGAATTATTTGTATAAGTGGAATTTCTAAGTCCAAGAGCATTAATTTTTTAATGGCCCAGTGTTCTGCTGTCATGCTGATTTACTAAAAAATGATGCCAATTTATAGTCCTGCTAATGCTCTGTGATGGTGTCTCATTTCAACTTCCTCAACGTCATTTTTTTTTCTTTGTCAGTTTGCTAGGTGAGAAATATTTTCCCATTGATCTTTATAGTTGCACCGCCTGATTACCAGTGAAATTGATATACATATCTATTATGTATTTATATTTCTCTAATTATGATTTATTTATACATGCTTTTTCCCCAGTGTTTTCAAGCTGCTCTGCTTGAGTCCCTTAGGTGAGTGATTGGGCTAAATCTCAAAGCTGTCTTGTGAATTCCTTGTTTTAAAATATCTGTTAATCCCGCACCCTTCCTGTAGGTGGCAGGACAGCGCTGGCTGGTTCCAATTTCATGACTTCATTGCAGTGACTAAGTGAGGTAAGTCAGGTTCTTCTCACCCTCATATACAACTGAAGAAAATTACTTGCTCTGCAAATGACTTATGCAGATTACTGAATAGGGATTTGAGTCTGTATCTTCTGATTTAGATCTCTACTTTTAATAATATCGAGCTAAAAGTTTTCCCTCTGTCATCACAGATCAAATAGTTCAGATTTTGTTATGTATGGAGACTATGTATTTTGTTAGGTATGGAGACTAGGTATGTAGAAAGAGTTTGCAAAACCCGGCAGAAGAGTAAGTAATTGCTACAGAATGCAAAGTACATGAGACTGACTCTTATACTTCTTAAATAATTAGGAATATAAGCCCCCAAGAAGATGATGCCACCATGCATGGCCATGAAAGTTGCACATGGCACAACTCCAGAGAAGGCATCATCCGCATCCCTTACGAATAATATGAATGGCATTCTCTGGACTTGTGCAGCGTTACACCTGCATGATCCTAGGCAGCACCTTCTCAATATTTTTTTTGGTTTTATAATCACAAGTGATTTTCAAGCACAGGTCAGTGTAAACTAGAAATAGAATACGTGATGTTGGATTAGAAACCTCTTCCTGAACTTGGCTTTTAGTTGTCAAAACAACTGATACAAAAATTTGATAAGCCAAGGATCATTGTTCTAGAAATCAAATAATATTAAGGACAAGAAAAATTAAGGTAACATTGTCCCTGTAGAAATATGGTTAAAGCACTCTCTGTTGGTGTGTATAAAGACCTCTCATGTGCCAAAAGAAAGGAGGACATTTTCTTACAAATGCCAGGCAAATGCGATACAGATTCTCTAAGACCAGTTACCTGGTGAGCCAGTGAATAGGAAAGTACTCATATGGATAAGAAAGAGACCATGCAGTTAACAATGAACATTTTATAGTAGAAGCCATTTTAGAGACCTTCTTGTCTTGCAGTTACCAATTGTGGTTACTTGTTCAGTTACTCAGCATGAAGTTGGGAGGAATGATTACTAGAGATTGCAGATGGCCCTAAGTGAAACTACTGCCTGAGGCTCCCGGAGTTGCTGAAGATAGAGAAGTCAGGATAATCCAGGAATCTTAGTGTTTTCTTTTAGTTACCCTGCTTCCCCTCACTCCGTCTGAATTGTTAAATATACCACATATCAATATTTCATACACCTCAGTCAATAACTATTAGGTTACTTTTTTCAGGGAAGCATTGTATCATATTCCTAGAAAGAGCACTAAAGATTCAAAACTAAAAGATAGGACTTAAGGTCTTCCATTAGCAAACTGGCTGCAGTTCCTTATCTGTAGCATTTAGGCTTGATTACTAAAATAATTTTTCTTTTCTAAAACTGTGTGTGTGTGTGTGTGTGTGTGTGTGTGTGTGTGATTTAAGTATGTATTTTAGAAAAGAAACATCAAAAAAAGTTTTCACATTAGTTCAAAGTAGAAAAATCAATACCCAACCCACAAAGCTATAACATATTTATTTTTTTAAGTTTTTATTTAAATTCCAGTTTGTTCATAACATACAGTATAATATTAGTTTCAGGTATACAGGATAGTGATTCCATACATCACCTGGTGCTCATCACAACGAGTGCACTCCTTAATCCCCACCACCCATTTACCCCATTCCTCTACCCACCTCCTTTCTGGTAACTATCAGTTTGTTCTCTGTAGTTAAGAGTCTGTTTCTTGGTTTGCTTCTCTCTCTTTCTCTTTTCCCTGTATTTATTTGTTTTATTTTTTTAAATTCCACACATAAGTAAAATCACGTGGTATTTGTCTTTCTTTGACTGACTTATTTCACTTAGTATAATACTCTCTAGCTCCATCCATGTTGTTGCAAATTGCAAGATTTCATTCGTTTCTGTGGATGAGTGTTTCTATTTATGTATATATGAGTTGTGCTTCTAGGTATTCATTCAAAGAATACAAAAATACTAATTCAGAGGGGTACATTCACCCCATTGTTTATAGCAGCATTATCTACAATAGCCAGATTATGGAAACAGCCCAAGTGTCTGATGATTAATGATTGTAGGGCAGTTCTCTTTTTAATAATTTTGAGAAAACTCCATTCTGTTTTTCAGAGTGCCTGCTATACCAGTTTGCATTCCCACCAACAACAGTTCAAGAGGGTTGTCCTTTATCCACATCCTCCCCAACACCTATTGTTTCTTGTGTTGTTGATTTTAGCTATTCTGACAGATATAAGGTATTATCTCATGGTAGTTTTGATTTGCATTTCCTTGATGATAAGCATCCTTTCAGGTGTTTGTTGGTCATTAGTATGTCTTCTTTGGAGAAATGTCTGTTCATGTCTTCTGCCCATTTTTTTGAATTGGATTGTTTTTTGGGTGTTGAGTTTTATAAGTTCTTTATATATTTTGGATACTAACCCTTTATCAGATGTGTTTTCTCCTATTTAGTAGGTTGCCTTTTAGTTTTGTTGATTATTTCCCTCACTGCTTTTCATCTTGATGTAATAGCAATAGTTTATTTTTGCTTTTGTTTCCTTTGCCTCAGGAGATGTTTCTAGAAAGAAGTTGCTATGACTGATGTCAGAGAAGTTACTGCCTGTGCTCTCTTCTAGGATTTTAATGGTTTCAGGTCTCACATTTAGATCTTTAATCCATTTTGAATTTATTTTTGTGTACAATGTACAGTTTCATTCTTTTACATGTTGCTGTCCAGTTTTCCCAGCACCATTTCTTGAAGAGACAGTATTTTTCCCTTTCAACATCCTTTGTTGAGATTAATTAACCATATAGTTATGGGTTCATTTCTGGGTTTTCTATTCTGTTTTATATGTCTATTTTGTGCAGTACTGTACTATTTTTATTGCTATAGCTTTGTAATATAAGTTGAAGTCTGGAACTGTGATGCTTCCAGCTTTGCTCTTCTTATTTAAGATTGCTTTGGCTGTTTGGGGCCTTTTGTGGTTCCATACACATTTTAGGATTGTCTTTGAAGAACATTGTTGATATTTTGGTAGGAATTACATTAAATATGTAGATTGCTTTGAATAGTATAGACATTTTAACAATATTTAATTTTCCAATCCATGAGTGCAGAATGTCTTCCATTTCTGTGCATCGTCTTCAATTTCTTTCATCACTGCTTTAAAAGTTTTCAGAGTACAGGTCTTTCACCTCTTAGGTTTATTCCCAGGTATTTTATTGTTTTTAGTGAAATTATAAATGGGATTGACTCCTTAATTTCTCTTTCTTCTTCTTCATTATTGGTGTACAGATATGTAACAAGATATCTGTATGTTGTTTTTGTATCCTGCGACTCAACTGAATTAGTTGATGAGTTCTAACAGTTTTTGGTCCTTCAGATTTTCTATATATAGGGTTATGTTTTCTGCAAATACTGAAGACTTTACTTCTTGTTGATTTGGATGCCTTTGTTGTTGTTGTTGTTGTTGTTGTTGTTGTTGTCGTCTGATTGCTGAAACTAAGACTTCCAGTCCTATGTTAAATAACGGTGAGAGTGAACATTCCTGACTGGAGAGGAAAAGATAGGTTTTCCCCTTTGAGGATGAAAATAGCTGTGGGTTTTTTAAAATATGGCCTTTATGATATTGACTTATATTCCTTCTGAACTTACTTTTTTGAGGGTTTTTATCATGAATGGATATTATATATTTGTTTCTGATATTATCCCTGGTCATTCTTTTATGTATCCTTTATAAACTATCTATTCTATTTATAATAGTAAATATCATAACTTCTTACAAAAGCCAAAGAGATTAATGCTTTCTTTTGCCCAAATAGTGTAATTTCATGATCTGAATTATCTTCAAAATTCTATATTCTGATTGGAAAAAATTTTGATGAGGAAAATACAAGAAATGTGTTTCCTGTTCTTTGGAATAGGCTTAGCAATTACCTTCTAAAGTGCAAAAGCAATTATGTGCTTTGCCTTGCAAACACAGATTGTTTAAGATTTTTCCTTGTCTTGAAGTCGCAGGAAAAGCAAATTAATGAACAGGCTTGATATTGTTGAGCAAATTCAGGGACTACCCCTGAGGATGCAGGCTGAAGCTTCCTTATTACATGTGGGGCTTTCACCAGAGTGGGGGAGCCCTGTGGAACCTCTGGAGTCAGTTTTGCAAATTCCAGGTATAGCTCTGCTTGGTCAAATAGCTATTAGTTTCTGTTTGGAAATGGGTGAAGTTTAACTTTACATCCTTCTTGCCTATTTCGGTATCTCTTACTTGTCTCTGCGCCAGCTGCAGATACTTCATTTGGGGCTATCAAGGCTAAAGTTTAGAAATAATTGTCCTTAGAATAGCAAACACAGGATTTGAATTTTTTAAAAGAAAAATCAGGAAGCAAACAAAAATAAAAATGTTCATATTTACAGAGCATTGGTTTCTGCATATAACTGAAGGTTCCTATGCTCTTTTCTTTGCCTCAACATAATTTGAGATAAACTTCTTAGATTTCTGGATTAGAGTTGGATAGGTAGAGCTTCTTGTCTGGGGTAATTATGCCAGACTATTCTTTCCAGTTCTACTTCTGGTTCTGCTCCCTCTGACCCCGTGAATCCCTCCTCCGGCCCCAGGTTATCTTCTTTGAAGGCATCCAGAGCCCGTTTGTCTTACACTATCCCTGTCATGTTTCCTCTGCTGGGTTTTAGGAAGTGGGCAGTGCTCTGCTTATAAATTAGCTCTCAGGAAAACGAACAAACACTGATTAGTAGTGTGCCAATCCCCATGTATAAATATTCCTACCATGGCCTCTTTTAAACTACTACCACGAGGTCACTGCACACGACATTGGGAAGAGAGGTGTACAATTGGCTCCCAGAAGCCAGTAAGAGACGGCTCCAGCACACCGTGTCTGTTTTTCTTTACAGACACCTTTTGAGATTCAGTCCTAGATATCTCTAGGCTTTTTGCCCATGATATACCTATCTTCTTTAAGTTTTTTATGAATTACACTTATTAGGAGACATGATCCCTTATTATTTTAATTTTCCTTGCTTGACTGGTTAGTTACAAGCCAGGTTTTCTGCATGGTGTATATTGTCATTGGGTCCCTTTAATATGCCCACTGCCTTTCTCTCATGCCTTTCTATATCACATCACTCCAGGCCACCAGCACAATGTAAACCCTGTTATTCCTTCTTGTTGGAAAGCACATGGCTGCTTGCTAAATACCCTCTTCCTGCTTAAGGAAAGCTTCCTATTTTTAGGTCACTTGCAGGACAGACAGCAGACAGGTTCTAAGTTTCATGCAGGATGAAGCCTTTCTCTACTCAAAGTATTATTTCCATTGATTTCTTTTGATGACTGTATTCTTCAGGAAGCTGGGGGCAAGAGAGTGTGATCTTGAGAATCAAATGCCGGAGATTTTACAATATTAAAATTATATTGCATCTTAGGAAAACATAATAGATGTCATACGGAGGAAGTTATATTTGTGGGGGAGTAGAGTGAGAGTTCATGGGAAGAGCAGGCCCAGACTTGGACCCCACAAAGGCAACTGTCTTGCTGCATAAATAAGTTGAATGTGTTCAGATGTACATGTATTATTTGATGTTGATTGTTTTCCAGTGTACCTTTACATTCATGAGAATGTGTGTCACACATAGCCTATCACAGGAATATAAAGGTGCCGATACAGTCCTAAGGAGAAATTATCAAGGTGTCCAGGGACTTCTCTGTGTCCATGGACATGTAGACATCTCCAGCTGCTAACTCTTTTTTTTTTTTTTTTTTTTTTTTTTTTTGCAACTCTGTCCTCTTGCTGCACTTCCAAACCCATATCCTTATTTCTGGTTTAGCCACTGGTTTGTTTAGCATTATATTCCATGCATTTCAATTAAATGGATATTTATATGACCTTTTGACTTTGTAAGAGAGGATCAATAAGTATGTCCTATCCAGCCAAGCTTAGCTGTATTTTGTTAGTGGTATCCTGAAAATGCCTCTTTTCTTAAAACAAACAATCAAAAAAAAAACCCAAAAAACACAACTTTCTAGGACCTTAAGAGAACACAAGGCTTGTAAACAACCACAACGGAACTCCATGCAACTCTGCTATTCCATTACTATATGTCCTTGTTCAAGCCACTGAACTCAGAGCCTTTGTTTCCTCAATGGAAAATGAGGAGGTTGGGGCTTAAACTTGGACCTGGATCCCTAGATCCTGTCCTGCTGCATTCCTGAGCTGGTAAATTTCACAGTGTGGCTTTTTAGATAAAAAGATGGGGTTGGAGGATAGTGGGATGTGACTGGTGAGGAAACTGAAAGGTGAGTTTTGACATGGCCTCTTTCTGACTATAGTCCTCACATCTTACGTTGCTAGATTTTTCAAAATTAGAAGGTGCTCAGTTACACTTGAATTTCAGATAATCAATGAATAATTTTTAGTGTCCATCCATTCAAATATTGCATGGAACATGCTTACACTAAAATTATTCATTGTTTATCTGAAATTCAAATTTAACCTGCTTTTCTTTATTTTGTCTGGCAACTCTACTTAATGGCAGACAACAGCAGATTCTGCCTCAACAAGTTGGGATGGACAAGTAGGGCGTTTGAGCAAAAAACAGAGCATCAGTTTGTAAAGACAGAGGTGGGTAGTTGTTTGGTACCTGTGCGGCATGGGGTGGGGAGGTGTTGCTTTTTCTTTTTTTGTCCAGGTTGTAATACCACTTCTGTGATAAAAAAAGCCAACTGTGTGACATTTTAGTACTGACATACGAAGTCACCAGGCTAATCCCCGAATAGACCTAAGAACTCTATGTGGAGTTGTAGATAGTTCAGTTACCATAAGAAGAGAAAGATAAAAGAAAAACTATTAGACTTTTTACTTAAAGCAGAAAATATTAGCATTATATCCGGCTCAGGAATGAAATTGAATGACTTTGTAGTTTGTATATAAAACAGAGAAAGAAAACTAATAATAGAAGAATGGAAAAGTTTTAGTAAGTGTTAAATAAGTGTAACATTTAATCAGGGTGCTGCCCTAGTATTTTCTTAATCTTCAGCCGCTTGTAAAAAACGACGGTCATGCATTTGTGCAGAAGATTATTGCATCGCTCTCTTCCATTAATCTAATGTATATTTAGTAGGTAGAGCTTATTAACTAGATAACAGGAGCCACACACTGCAGTATTATGACTGCTGACATCCTATTGTGTACCTACTGGTTGGCAGGCCTTATTACTGATGGCAAGCAGGGGATACCCCAGCTCCTGACCTGCCCGAGCCCAGCAGCTTAACCACATCCAGGCTCCATATCTACTCTGCCTCTCATGCTGAGAGATTCTCACATGTTTTGATTTTCTGTTTTAAAGTGGATATATTTCTTCATCTAAGGAGGATACAGGTTTGCCTCTTCTTCCATATTTCTTTGGCAATTGATCATGTTTAAGGTATAAACACTTGTACAAATGCCCTGCTATGGGTTGACTTCACTTTTCTTTCATTCAGAATTATTAACATAGCACTTACTCTGGCCTTGCCACAATGTTTGCTATCATAAGTGAACAGAGAATCATGATGCAGCATACGTGCCACTGCTAAAGCCTGGCATATGGAGGCACCGCAGTGGGGACAACCAACTTCTTGCAGAAAGCGCATCAGGTGATAACCTCCAGAGTAAGACTGAAGAAATAGGAAGGGATTAGACAGAGGTGGAGGGCAGGCTGAGTAGGTAGACACAGGCACTCAGACAGAGGTCTTGCATGTGCTAAGCCTCAAGAGGAAAGAGAACATAACATTTTTGGAACATTTTAAGGGATTCAGATGGACTGGCAGAATGGGTGAAGGAGCTCGCAGTGACAAGGGATGAGATTCAGGGCTGAGCAGCGTCCACACTGCAATTGTCCTGATGTTATCCTCAGTAGCTTAGAAATTCCTAGGAACTGTGGGGTGCGTTTGGAAGTATTTAAAAAGGAGATCTGAGGAACGCAAAACCTGAGAGACTACTGAACACTGAAAATGAACCGAGGGTGAAGGGCGGGGTGGGGAAAGGTGGTGGTTATGGAGGAGGGCACTTGTGGGGAAGAGCACTGGGTGTTATATGGAAATCAATTTGACAATAAACTATTAAATAAATAAATAAATAAAAATAAAAAGGAGATCTGTGTTTTAATACAATCACTTTGGCTATAGGGTGTAGTATGTTGGAAGGACCACACAGGAGGAAGGGAGACAAGCCAGAAGCTTCTAGAAGAGAATTTCTGTAGGCTCCCTCTCTCCCAGTCTCAGATTAGCAATTTCAAAAGTTCTCCCTCTCCTCACACCACTGATCCCATTTCTTGATCTGTCACTCACAACACAACATCTCTCCTCCTATTCAGAGAGAGAGAACATCTTGAGAGTCTCCTTGGTGCTGAGCTGTCCCTTCGCACATGCTGGCTGGTCCCTGCTGTGTCCTGGGACCCAGGTATCTGGCCTCCTCAGAGAACTTACACTCAGGCCTTCCCCACTCCTGCTTCTTCAACACTTATCTTCTGCTTACTGCTTCTCTCTCATCAGCATTGACCCTGGCACGATGGTGGTATGACTTAGACAAGCAGCAGTGGACATAGAAAGAAACTAACAGAGTCTGGGTCTGTAGAAAAAGAAGAATTATATGGATTTTGTGTTTAATGTGAAATGATGTCAGAAAGAATTCTGTATGTATCACTCTTAATTTGTACATGTGTACATACATCTCTGGCTCAAGAAAACAAGAAAGTTTGGGATGCCATGTACTGAAGCCAGAGAAATTTCTGGAGAGCCAGGAGACAGTGTGTGGGTTTGCCACAGGCTAGATGTGAGTATCTAATGAGTTGTGCTCTGACCATGGTAGTTGTAGGACTCCACTGCATGGCCCAGGGGAAATACCTAATAAGCAGTTGTTTGCATGGGTCTGAGCCTCAGCAGAGAAAAATGGGTTGTAATTCTGGAAGTTTTCAGCATATGGATGATAAATGAATCTATGGCAGTAGATCAAATCATCCAGGGGAAATATTTAACATAAGAAGAGAAGGAAGCTGAGGGTGGAAATTCAATACCCTCCTTAAAGGGGTAAGCAGAGCTCCCCCAAAAGAGACTGTAGACCAAAAAAAGCACTGAGCGTTGGAAGAGGAAAATCAGGAGAGTGTAGTGTCATGGAAGATGCGAAAAAGAGAGAATTTTGGTGAAGACAAGACCAATAAAACGTGTTACACAGAGCCAAAATATCAAGTAAGTGTAGGATTAAGAGGCATTTATTGGATCGATAAAGAGAGATCATTAGCAAGGGAAGTTTTAGTAGTTTCTGGGTGGGATGAGATGAGAAATGCGTGGGAGGAGCATAAATGGAAGTAACTAGTATAGGAAAGTTCAGGAGAGTTTATTTTAAGATGGGTGAGACTTGGGACGGTCAGTGCTAGTGGGAGGAAGGTGTAAGCAGAAGGATGTTGAAGAAGTAGGAGGGGGAGGGCCTTAGTGTGAGAGCAAATTCTCTGAGGAGGCCAGACGCCTGGGGTCCAGGATGTCACACGGGCCAGGGAGGCAGGAGGGGAGCTCAGAAGTGGTGATAGTTAGGCTGAGAAAGGAGGCACTGAAACGTATTTAAGGCTAGGAGGAGCCAGGCAGTGTGACGAATGGCAAAAGGATCCTGGCCAGAGAGGAAGAATTGAGGACCATGGAGATGAGGAAACTGATATCTGCAGATGAAGAATTGATCATTGAAGGACATGGAAAATTGAGAGTTGAGGATGGAGAGCCATGGAGAGCAAAGTAACGTCTTCAAATAAAATACCCATGTAAGAACTTTGGTTTGCAAAGATAGGTGCTTGCCAAGACTTTCTTAATTCAATTTTTAAAATTAGAAATAAATTAATAAATGAATAGCTATGTTGGAAATAGAAAAATTGTGGATTATTACATGAAATTGAAAATTACCATAATGTCAGTGGAAATTTATAGTGCATAAGTATATTTGAGGAGAATGTAGATGTAATCCTTTCCCAAGGAAGGAGCCCATTTTACAAGATTTTACAAGATAACTCTTGAAAGCTAGAAAACAAATTATAATTGTTTATATGTCACTTATAAAGTCCTTTATCATATATAAACTTTAGCTATGAGCATAAATCTTTACTAGGATGTAGGGAGTTGGAGAAATATAAGATTGCATATGGCACATAAAAATTAAATCATATTGATTAAAATATATAATAGTAATAACAGTCCACTTCTGCAACAGTTTCACTGATGTCAAGATTAAGCATATTCCATAATAGAAGCAAGTGATTTTAGAAATAATACATCTCAAATAGGGAGAAGTCACTGGATCCTCTAGAATTTATATAAATCCTATCACATAAGAACAGTATGGAGTCTTAGTTGGAATGTGTAATTATTCTCATTAAAATGCATTTAATTAATTAAATAATTAAAAACGTGTATTCGTTGTTGAGACATACAGTGGGAGTGGGGGAGGGGCAGAGGATCCGAAGCAGGCTCCACGCAGACAGCTGTGAGCCTGACGTGGGGCTCAAACTCATAAACCTGTGAGATCACAGTCTGAGCTGAAGTCACATGCTCAACCGACTGAGCCACCGAGGCTGCCCTAATGTGCATTTTAAATGTCAATCAGAAAACCACTAGGGACTACAATTGCTGAAGTCTTGTAGCATCAAGCCACACAGATTATAGTGGGCTGGGCTGGTTTTTCATTGTTTCTCTTAATTTTTCTGCATATTGCTGGAAAAGTTGTTTAACATATATTTAGAATGTCTCCCGAACAGTAAAGGAAAAATATACCGTGGCAATTATTCACTTTATGAATGTTAATCTAATTAAACTCTATTTTAATTTCAAATTGTTATTTAGAGCCTCGGTGGTTCAGTTGGTTAAGCGACCACTTATTGATTTCAGCTCAGGTCATGATCTCACAGTTCATGAATGTGGAGCCTGCTTGAGATTCTCTCTCTCCGCCTCTCTCCGCCTCTCCCCTGCTTATGCTCTCTGTCTCTTTCAAATGAGTAAATAAACATTAAAAAAGTAAAAAATAAGAAAAAATTGTTATTCAATACTACTTGGAGTTCCATGTTTTAAAAACAGATACCATTCATATCAGGCAACTTTGTTTCATAAATATCTTACTGTTTCTATTGTTGAACACCATTAGGTCAATTATTGCCCTACAAATAAAGTCATGTACCCAGAAATTACCTTTAAATGGTTTAGAGAAAGGAAATAGAAAGTAGATGTAGGACATATGCCAGTGGTTGGTGTCTTATTTTGTGCGTAGTGCTGCAAAAACATTTACTTTCCTCCCTGAGTCCCTGTTTTGCTGCAATGTCTTCTATTCACATGGCCCGTGATCTGCATCACAGTAGCAAATTTGCTGAGATATGGGAAGGAGACACTGTCTTTTGGTGTCTTATGAACTGCTGGCAGATCTTATTTTCTTCCTCCAAAAGCCCTCTATAGCCTATGCAAGGGTATGTGCATGCACATATGGACACCTTCTTCTCATCTTGGTTGAGTGTAGAGAAGGGAGAAGCTGATAGAAGAGAGGACATTTATGTTTCCACAGTAGCAGCAGACATGGGTAAGAAACAATGAAGAGGGTGAAACATGGGAAAGGGAGGAGTGGTGAAATCTAATGCAGTGTGTTTTGCATTTTTGCCTAGAGTTAGCTGCTCTCCTTTTGTGCAGTAGAGAAAAAAAGGCAAAATCTTGGGGCCAAATGTGGCTTAATATTTATATAAGCTTTACAGTTACTGGGGCACCTGGGTGGCTCAGTTGGTTAAGCATTCGGCTTCAGCTCAGGTCATGATCTCACAGTTCGTGGATTCAAGCCCCGCTTTTGGCTCTGTGCTGACAGCTCACTCAGACCCTAGAGCCTGCTTTGGATTCTGTGTTTCCCTCTCTCTCTGACCCTCCCCTGCTTACGCTCTCTCTCTTTCTCTCAAAACAAACAAACAAACAAACAAACAAACAAAAAATAGAGTTACAAAGGAATTTTTTTTTTTTAATAAAATATCTCCTGTGGGTGGACTTTTAACCCAAATTACAGATAAAGACCTTGAGGCTTGGACTAAGTGATTTACCCATCTTACAGGGTAGAACAGGTATTGAATTCCGATTTTCTTTCTTTTTTAAAAAATATCTTTAATGTTTATTTATTTTTGAGAGAGAGATAGACTGTGAATGTGGGAGGGGCAGAGAGAGAGAGGGAGGCACAGAATCTATAGAATGTTCCAGGCTATGCAATGTCAGCACAGAGCTGGACACGGGGCTCAAACTCATGAACCAGGAGATCATGACCTGAGCCGAAGTCAGACACAACTGACTGAACCACCCAGGTGCTTCTGAACTCAGATTTTCTGATCTTAGAACGTATGCTCTTTGCACTGCATGAGAATGTCCTCTAAAGTTAGCTTCACTTAGTTCTCCCTCCCCATTTTCATTTCACCCTTTCAGTTCTCTGTATTTAAGGCTTCTGTATCCTGATATTAATACCATCTTATTAGCACAATATTTTTGCAAGTGCTTACCTTAAATCTAAAGAGAGAGAAAGAGAGAGACAGAGAAGGGGAACTTTTCAGTGAAACACTTAGAAATTTGTAAGAACATTTTTTCAAATACACATAGGTTTAAATTTTTTATTTTAAATAAGTTTTCTAGGGTGTAAAACTCATGTTTTATTCTTAGCCTTGCCATGAGTCATTCCCTGCCCTTGGACACCTCACATAACACGTTGTAACCTAGTAAAAAATTCCTTTTTTCAAAACTAGCTTGTGTTTGGAATAAGAAGACTTTAGTTTCCTTTCTTGTGTTGTTCCTCTGTTTTCTTAAAGTACTTGAGTTCTGGGTGTCCTGCTGTGACTTGTTCAAGCATAATTTGTAAAGAAAGTAAATGGAAAGGTTTCTAAGCTTCATGTGAGGATCTTTTCAAAAGGCATCTTTAACGTTGAAATATGGCTAACCTATTATTTTGTTTCTATGGCCTTGCATTGGGTCATCTTGTAACAATGTGCCATGCAGAACCATCTACTGCCCATTTGCCTTGAGGCTATAACACTGGCTTGCTATGCACAATGGGAACTTGACTACCAACATTTTAACCTGATTTTTGTTTCATGAGTAGGAGTAGGATTAAATTTTGATTTTCATTTTTAAGGTTTTTAAAAAAAAATAATTTAAAACCCTCTATGGCTGTTTTCCTACTCATATTCCATGTCCTTTATGACTGCCCCTAGCTTTTCCCCTCATATCTTTAAGAATGTCTGCACTTGAAAAATTAGGCAAACACAGTTGTGAAAACAAAGGTCACAAAGGTTGATCATTATGTTTGGTTTTCCTAAAGCTTTTTAAAAATTCCATGTGAACTTTGCGACATCGTCATCATTGGTTTTTATTCATTGTTGATTTTAATTGGCGTTTTGGTTTTGACATACATTTGAGTTTCCAATAAAAAATTTCATTTTGTTGGAATGCAAAAGAGTCATTAATATATACAGCAAGTTGGATCTCAGATGGTTGTAGGTGAAAAGTAGATTTAAAGGGGTAAGTTTTTTAATATAGGTCTGTTTCAGATGGCTTATTTTATTTTATTTTAAGTTTAAGTTTAGTTATTTATTTTGAGAGAGAGAGTGTGTGTGGGCATAAGCAGGGAAGGGGCAGAGTGCGGAAAGAATCCAAAGCAGGCTCTGACTCAGGGCTTAATCCCAGGACCTGAGCCAAAACCAAGAGTAGGATGTTTAACTGACTGAGCCACCCAGGCGCCCCTCAGAGGGTTTTTTGGGGTGATATCTATATGCTAGGCACACTTTGAATGAGGTAAGTATCCTAGAAAATCAATTCCTGCATTTGATGTACTAATAATCTAGTTGAAGAAATATTGCATTTACATTAAATATCAGTGGGAGTTGAAAGTAATGTTCATATACGAGTTATCACAAATAGTATGTGATTAACTGTCAAATGAGTGATATAGGTAACAAAACAGAACTCTCTGAGCTGGGAGGCAAAGAAGGCCTGGGTGGAAGAGATGGATCTTGAAGGATTATCAGAATATTTATTAGGAAGCTGGATAAAGGGAAAGCCATGCACGCATGCAAAATAACTTGAATAAAGGTGGAGAAGTGGCAAGGAAAAGACCAGCTTAAGGAAAAACTACTTCTAGGGAGAAGAAAAAAATAAGGTTGATTAGTATGATAGATTAGAGAAACAGAGGTGAGGTTGCAAATAGAGAGCCAAAGAAAGATTTACTGAAGAGGAATTACATGATGAAAATACTCTTTATAGAGGAAAGATTGTTTTAAAGGCATACAGAACAAAATAAAAGAGATTCATGGAAGGCAGTTCAGTTGAGTAACATAGCAATAAGGACTCAAGGAAAGATATGCCTATAAGAGGGACAACTGATTTATATAAATTCCAAATTTACTCTCTTAAAATTAATGTGTTTTTGTCCTTGTGCTTGGCAGCTTATAAAATGGTCCCCAATGACTTCTGCCTCTTAACCCTTGAGTATTTTCCTCCCCTTGAGTGTGGGCTAACCATAGTGATTTCTCTAATGAGTAGAGTACGGCCAAAGTACTGGATGCCACTTCCAAGATTAGGTTACAAAGAGATTGTGGCTTCATCTTGTCCTCACTTGATCTCTTTCTGTTTGTGCCTTCAAAACAAACCAGCTGTCACATTGTAGAAAAGTCCATGCAGTAAGGAGCTGATAACCCTGGCCAACAGCCAACAGAGACCTTAGTGAGTGAGTGAGCTTGGAAGCATATCCCCCTTCAGTCCAGCCCTTGAAATGACTGAAGCTCCTGACAACACTTTGCCTGCAGCGTGTGAGAGACTGTGAGCCTAAGGCACGCAGCTAAGCCCTGCTGGGATTCTTGACCCATGGAGACTGCGAACTAATAAATGTTCGTCATTTTAGGGCACCCAAGTTTAGGAGTAAGTTATGCAGTAATAAGTTGTAAGTCTTACAGAATTTCATATTCTTCTAGATCTTCCAGTGCAGCTAAGAGAATATATGAAGGACACACCCACTATTGTACAACAACTCAAGCTAAAATACACTTTTTAATTGTATTTTAATTTTAATTTTTTTAATGTTTATTTATTTTTGAGAGAGGGGGAGAGCAGCATGAGTGGGGGAGGGACAGAGAGAGAGAGGGAGACACAGAATCAGAAGCAGGCTCCAGGCTCTGAGTGGGGCTCAAATCCATAAACCGTGAGATCATGGCCTGAGCCGAAGTCAGACGCTTAACCAACTGAGCCCCACAGGTGCCCATAAAATACACTTTTTAATGTGTTATTTGAATTACTAGAAAATCAGAAAATAAGAGATACTCCTGAGGATGAAATAAACTGAAACCCGAGAGTGGAAATCTTATCCTAAGATAAATATTGACTTATTTCTGGGAATAGGAGTCTGAGGTTGGGTTTCACTGTGACATAGGAGATCAGAAAGGATCCTTCAGCGGGGCTAATGTGGTTCTGGGTAAATAGTGTCCTGGAAAAGTATATACTCTTCAGGCCTTTAGGGTAATCCCTCAAATTAGATTTAAAATTAATCAGAATTAAAATAAAACCAATAACAAACAAAAAGGAAACAAGCAACCACAGATGGAATTAATGTTGAGATACAGATCTCCAAGGATTTTAATGACTGGAATTATTGATAAAGTGTACAAGTCAAATGCTTACAGAATTTATAAAGAAATAAAAATGGAATGTAAATAAGCAAACAATTAGGGATCATTAAAAACAATCAGTTATTCCTAAAAGGGATCTTAAAAACAATCAGGGAAAAAAAACTTTAAAATTATAATCATTGGAATTAAAAATTAAGAAATGTTTTCTCAGAATGACACAAGTTATATAATAAAAAGTAAATAGATTTTTCTGTCTTTCCTGTCCTAATCCCTAGAAAGAACAGCTTCATTCTGTATCTGTTGATTATCCACTATTAAAGAGGAAGAATTCTGGGGTACTTGGGTGGCTCCATCAATTAAGTGTCTGACTTTGGCTCAGGTCATGATCTCGTGGTTTGTGTGTTCGAGCCTGGCATCAGGTTCTGTGCTGACAGCTTGGAGCCTGGAGCTTGTTTCAGATTCTGTGTCTCCCCCCTCTCTCTGCCCCTCCCCCACTTGTGCTCTGTCTCTGTCTCAAAAATAAATAAACTATATAAAAAAACAGATGAAATATTCCTAACTCCACCTTTAAACAATTTTTCTTATAGATAGTTATTGAGGACTAATTAAAAAAATCTCATCATCTGGTAAATGTTATTGATCTCTAATTTTGGATATAAGGAAAAAATTGTACAATATTAATTACACCACATGTGAGTATAGAAACCCAAAATTATACAGTGTGAGAAAAACAGGAAGTTACCTGCATTTGTTAAGGTCAATGCTAGCTACGTAATCGATAAACCGCAAAAGCTCAGAAACTTAATAAATGTTTTATTTCTTGCTAATGTCAAAATAGACTGTGTGCTGGTGGGTCAGGACTCTTCTCTTGTAAGTCTCCACAGCCCTTTCTATTCCACAGTAGAAGAGGAAAAGGAGTGAGGCTCATAATCTAATCGAAATGACATTCATCTCTTCAGCTCATATTACCTTGATCAGAACTCAGAAATAATCATGTTATTAGTCAGAGTCCTACCAGATGGAAACTACTGGATCCAAAATGAGGAATTGGTTTCAAGAAATTTAATACACAAAATTACACAACTAATAAAAGAGCTGAGAATTCTTTTTAATAAAGGACCGTAGGCACTCCAGGAGCAGGAAACTGTTACCTTCTCTAGTTGGACCAGGCCGGGTTACCAGAATCTAGATCATGTTACATATTGGAAGTGGAAAACATGGTGGAGCCGTCTGGAGGGGCCGTCCGCAGAGTCCAGAGCTCTGCAGGGGATGTAACCTCTGGTATAAATGCCATCCTAGTCTTTCCCTTCCTCCCACCCCCTAATATTCCTCCAGTATTTCTTACTTGCCAAATCCAGCTGGAAGCCACTCAGCAAGCCTGAGAAAGACAGGCTAGCTGTAGGGGTCAGCACTCTGCAGAGCAGAACTGATCAGGGAAAGGGGAAGATCTCCAACCAAACAAGTCACAGATGGACACCTTGGCCCACTTACTACAAGAAGGCTAGAGAATATAGACTGTGTCCATTAGAGAATGCTGATGTTGATGAGTCAGGAATACTCAAAGGGAGAAGCTGAGGACTTCTAAAGTCAGTTGGCAAATCCTTTTTAAAAGGCATCAAGTCCATCATTGATAGTTTCTGAACATGTGATCTGCCAAATCAGCAGAGTTTAATATCTTCCACATTTTAAATAAACTTGGCAGCTTTTTTTGTATATTTTTAAAGCTTAATAATTTTGTAGAAAATACTGGATTATCAAAAATACAAAAGGTTTCCATTTGAGTTGAATCATGTTAAGATTTGCTTTGTAAGAGTGGGGACAAAGAAGTCTAGAAATATTAATTTCTCTAATCTTAGTACATCTGTGTTTTAAATTTTAAATTATATAGCTAAAATCTCACTGCTTGTTTACTTTCAGCTAACAAAAGGGATTCAGCTAGTGTTTGTTAGAGAAGTTAAAGAAGGAAAATTCTCTCAATCTCTTGCCTGGATGTTCATTGCGACAATTTTTTAAAGTATAAAGATGGCAGATTATACTCTTCCTTCTTCTGACTCTTGCTTTCTCTGACTCTATATCATTCTCATTCAATTTTCCACTTTATTCAGATTACCACTGCATTTTTATTTAACAATTATTGGTATCAGTAAACTGATCTGCAACAAGGAATTGTTTCTAATTGAAAAGACCTGAAGGCTATTCTAATCTAGTAAATTGGTCACCTTAGAGATAAAATAATTTAAAACGCCAAAGAGGGGTACCTGGGCGTGTCAGTCTGCTGAACATATGACTCTTGATTTTAGCTCAGTTCATGATCTCATGGTCCATGGGATTGAGCCCTATAACAGGCTCTGTGCTGCGAGTAAAGTCTGCTTGGGTTTCTTTTCTCTCCTTCTGTTCCTATCCCTTGCTCTCTCTCTGTCTCTCTGTCTCTCTGTCCCTCATTCTCTCTCTCTCAATAAAATAAAACTACAACAAAATAAAGTAAAATAAAAATAAAATAAAATAAGATGCAAGGAATTAGACTAGAGATGATTAATCAGCCACCATATAAAAAATTGTTCAAAAAGCTGTTTTCTATATTAGCAGCACATATTAACATTGTGAACTCAAGGTGGGGATAATTAAGGTCTATCTCCAAGAAAGAAATAGTGCTTGAGAAGTAATTATTGAAAAACAGAATTCTTTGATATCAAAAACAAATAGATTTGTTTTAATTTGATCCCAGATAATTGAGAATCTCAGAATTATGTATCCTTTTAGAGAACTGGTATTTTTTTCCCCCAATTTGCTAGAAGTGGACAAATAAATATGTTTTGAAAATAATAATGCATCACTATTCATGTTCAGCCTATTTCACCAAATCCACTCAAAAAGTCTAGCAAATAGTAAGTCATTTTAACTCACATGGTCTCTGTGTTATTTGAACCTAGAAGATGCTATGCTGGTTTTAGTACAGCACTCCTGATTCTTTGATTTAAATCATAAATATTATGCTCCTCATTGTATAGCTATAGATAATCTGGATTAAGCAAAGTTCATATTGAATGGAAATTCAGAAAATAGCTCGTCTTACCGTGATGGCGGTGGCTGTCTCAGGTGCTATGGTGAGAGAGATCTGAAGCCATGTCTGGCTCAGCAGGATAGAGTATTGTGATTAATATTGATCTCTTCTATAAGCATGTGAAGGGAAGAGATTTGCAATTCCTGTTTTAATACTTGAGATACCTGAATTTCTGTTCTACATGGAAAATAAGAGTAAGTTGGAGCAAATTTTCAGTAGGTAGGACTATAGAGATAGTTCTCAAATTAGTCAAGAAGTACTTATTGAATGTGAAGACAACAGAGTTCTTTCTACTTTTCCAGCTGTGTATAATGGCTTTTTCCTCTTTTCTCACTGCTCCACAAATGACTCTTCTAAAGATTAACTATAGGTGAGAATGGATAATTTTCCACCTTCGAGGGAGTATTCTTCAATCACTAGTGTGCAAGTGTCTGAATGACTGTTGATAAGGCCAATAAAAAATGTATCAGATTGCTATTTTGTGTGTGCTCTCATTTTGTTTCTTGAATTATGAGACAGAGAAATTAACAGAAACTGATACTCAAATAAGAATTTTGTTTGCATGTTTTGCAGAGTCATTAAAAATATACAATGAAGAAGGAAATGGACATAATTGGAAATGTGGAAGTTAAAGTTTATTGCTGACAAAATATGGTTTTAGAACCCTCTGAGGGCTGGAATTATTTTTAACCCCAGGTGTTTTAGTGTAGGGCCTATACTTTCTTATTGTAGTGTAAATGCCCTTAATAGACTTTAATTGAATAAATAATGTGTGTCACCCACTAGGAATGATAGAACATTAAAGAATTTTGGCTGTCTGCTGAGCCTATTTTAAATTTTATTGTAGTGCTGGAGAAATGAATTTGAAGGCAGTTGGGGATTAAGCAAATAGCAAACAAAAACAATTTTAGAATATTCTAATTGAAAGCCTTTTATTCATTGGTCAAATTACTTTCTCTTTCTTATGCAAGAATTGCAGTTTCCCACTGATAACAATAATGTTCCTGTGAAATTTCTTTTTATTTATTTATCTTCTTTCTATTGTGTTATAATTATTATACAATCAAATGCACATGTCTTAATTGTTCAACTGAATTACTTTGACATTTGGGTTCACTATTGTAACTACCTTTCAAAACAAGGTATGGAACATTTTCATCACTCATAGTATCCACATGTCATTTCTTCATCAATTCTATTTCCCATTCTCCTTTCTTTAACAAGTCACTTTTTGATTTCATTACATGTAGTTAGTTTTGCCTTTGGCTTTCCTTATAAATGTATATATTCAATGAGTACCCTTTTGTGTCTGGATCCTTTTACCCAATATAATGGTTTTAAAATTCATCTGTGTTTTTACATGTATCAGCATTTTATTAATATTGTTAATTATTATTATTACTGAGTAGTATTCCATTCTATCAATATACCAGTATTTGTTATTTATTCTGTTGATTTATTTCCAGTTCTTGGTTATTATCTGCAAAGTGACCATAATAATTCTTATAGAAATATTTTGGTGGTCAGATATTTTTATTTCTCCTAGCTAATATTTAGGAGTAAAGTGTTTGGATCATAGTGTATATAAATTATAATAAGTCCAAAAAGTGTCCCATAGTTATGGTATCATTTTACATGCCCATATTGATGACAGTCATTATCTCTTAGTAGTTTGTCTCTTTTTTTCCTTCTTTTTATGGCAGGCCAATTACATATATGTTACACTGTTTGATATTATTCCTCATAAGTCAGATACTCTGTTCTTTTTAATTCTTATTTGTACTTTTTTCTCCCTCTTTGTATCTGTTAGGAAACTTTTTTTAAAATTTGCTTTTAGTTCACTGATACTGCTCTTTTCTTGTCCACTCTTCTGTTAAAGCTATCTTTTTTTTTTATTGACATACAGTTGACACACAATGCTGCATCAATTTCAAGTGTACAGCATAATGATTTGACAACTCTATAGATTATGCTGTGCTCACCACAAATATAGCTACTATCAGTCACCATACAAAACTACTGCAATACCAGTGATTATATTCCCTATGTGAATGCTTAATCCCTGTGAATTACTCATTAAATAACTGAAAGCCTGTAAGTGCACCTCATATCAAAGTTTTCACATATAACATTTCTATTTAGATCTTTTTTAATTCATGTCTTTGCTCATACTTTCCAATTCTTCATGCCTATTATCCACCATTTTAACGATATTCTTTAACTATTTTTTAAAAATGGTTATTTAAAATTCTCTGTTTAATAATTCCAATGTTTGAGCTATCTCTGATCTACTTCTATTGACTGTTTCCTCTCTTATCCATTGTTGCCTTTAGTTTGTCTTGTAATCTTTCATTGTGTCCCAGACATTTTGTATAAGAGTAGAAGAAACTGATATAAGTTATTATATTTGCTTCTAGAAAAAGGCACACTTCTTAATCAGGCTACTAGAGCAGGGACTGAGTCAATATGATCTACTTGATATGGGTTTGTGCTTTCTTCTAATGTTAGTTTTATTTTGTTTCTCATTGTCCTCAAGAGGTTTGAGGATGAAATCAGGACTTTCCTTTCTGCTGAACTTGGGGGCAAAGTACTGCCAAGACTCCAGAGATCTACCTGTGCTTCACAGTGAGAGCCATCAGCTTTTAAAACTGTGGAATATCTCCTTAGTTTACAGCCTGGTTTCCAGGTTATTAAATCCCTGAGGATTTATCTTTTCCAGTCTTGCCCAATGATTTCTGAATCTGTGGGTGATCTCTTTAGAGATCTTTTATCCCTGTTAACTCTCTCCCGGCCTTTGGAGCACTGTGGCACTCCATGAAGATGTAGAATGCCTTAAAGAGTTTATTTTTTCAGCTTCTGTAATTGTGTTTGTGTGTGTGTGTGTGTGTGTGTGTGTGTGTGTGTGTGTGTGTGTTCCTCTCAGGTCTCTGATCTCTCCACCCTTTTTTAGATGATGAATTTGTCTCTACTGTCATCCCCAGTTACCCTCCTCTGAGGGAGATGTGCACTTGGAAGAGGCCCTGAATAGCCCAATGGGGCTATCTCTTAGCTCTCTCATTCTTTGCCACCACTGTCCCTTGCTCCTCACACTTGATGAATACTCTTTGGCAGGTGGGTGCAGACTTGAGTCTGTGGGTGGGGTTCCTCTAAATTCTAATCTGCCATGTCAGCCTACATGTTATTGCTAATAATTCTTTAAATCTGTATCCAATTCCAACTTATTCACTCTGGCCACCCCCACTGCATCTCACTTTCATAGTATATTTTCTTTCTCAGAAGCCCTGAGTCTCTTCTTTCTATGTAGGACTCAGCACTTTCTGGGTATCTTTGAGTTTCGGTGTGTATCCATGTCTTCAATGAGTTTTAAGAGCTATGATTTTTGTAGTTTGTCTGACTTTTTGTTATTATTGATTGGATGGAAGTAACAGTCTCATAACTTTCTTATCTGATTGGAAAAGAAACTCCATTTATTATATATTGCCCTCAGTATGCATAGGAATCTCTGGTGTAGGTGCAAATGATACATAATACAGAGAGTCAAACAATTACAATTCCCTGTTCCCACTTAAAAATTTTCTTGTAGAAAATTAGATGTTTTTATTCTTCTTTGAGTCTAGCAAACTGGATTTTGTAGTAGTTAAAACATGAGGGAATCCTGGAGCAGGGCATCTCAATGACTCATGCTTTCCTTCTGGTTTCTTGATGTTCAAATTTGGAAACATTTAGGAGAAATATTTTGGTGCTCTGAACTGGTGATGGTGTATATAGGTCCTTTATTGTCACTGACTCATTTTGTGAAAGATTTCCCCCTGCATTCTATTTTCTAGTTCTCGATCTTCCAAGAAATATTTTTGATAATTAAGGAAGACCTGCAATTTAATATGTTGCTCTTATTTTACTTTATAAATAAGACATCTTTCATAGTCATGGCTACAATTTTTTCCAGATAGTGCATAATGTAATTATGCCAATAATCTTTTTATTTCTGAACTTCATTATTTACTTATTTTGGTCTTTCCTTATAAATCAGTGTCCTTAACTGTGTAATTACTTCCACTGTTTCTTCAATACAATTCAGATTATTTATATAAAAATTTCTGGTGGACCTATCTAAATATACCCAAATATATTTATTGTGTGTGTGTGTATAATGTACATGTATCTATACATAATATATACATTATACTAATACACATCTATACATTTTAACAGTTTCTGTATCAACATAAATCTTTTAATATTATATTAATATAATCTAGATTTTGAAATTCTGTAACTTGTTTCTTTCATTCAATATACATATATATTCTTATATATATTGATAGCTCATTTTTCTTTCTGTTGTGGGAATTGTCATATTTATAACTTTGATAGATCATCACAGCAATTTGATCAGGCACCTTACTCTGATTGAATTCTGTCTGGACAAGGATTAAGTAGCAATTTGACACACATTTGTTTTCCTTTGGTGAATATAAATCTTCCATTCTTGGAATGGAGAATGGGTGTCTTTTTAAAATTCATTTTTTTAGCACTTGTTTGCAAAATCTTCACAGCAGTTCCTATTCCTAAAATCTCTTTTATTGGTTTTGTATTTTTGAGTTTTCTTGGTATAATGAAAAACAAAATTGCATAGAAACAGTGATGAACAGTTTTCCTTTCTTTTGTTTTACTTTAAGTGTATTTTAGTCTCACTGTCCAGTGTTAGATGAAACCCAGCGGACTCTCTACAGAGCTAATTTACACTTCTGGGGTAGCTAAGTACAGATGAGGTTTGAAATATTACATGCCATTGCCAAATAGATTGAACAAAAGTAAATCATGTATAGAAGCCCTGATTTAATTAAACTTGAAACAACATGAAGGGACTTTAAAGCTTTTGGAATTGGCTGCTTCTTCAATAGATGCTTCTCTGACATTGAAAATAACCTATGTCCTTTAAACTCTTGACCTGTCCAAAATGGTCCCCATCCTTGGGCTAGCAAGTATATATATTCCTGCATAGCACAAACATATATAAAAATACAAAACATGGACAAAAGAAAAAAAACAAAAAAATACTTCTGTTACCTGAGATCTGGCACTCAGCACTGGACAACATGGGCTAAAGTTCTTGTGGCCAATTCTATTCTGGCTCTAGGAAAAGGTTTATCCATGTCTTTAGTCTCATGTCCTAGATATCATAAGAGACATCCTCCAAATGTGGTAAAGATTTAAGGATTATGCCTTTGAACATCAGAAAATGACACTTCTTTATAGTACAGGAAGGATTTGAGAGGCAGAAGTGCTTTATTGGCAGAAAAGACACATTAATTAACTTGTCAAATGTTTTCTTCTAGACAGCTTGACTGCAATAGACTATGTAGTATAATGAAGTATTGTTTCTCAGTAGTGATGAGAGTTCCTTATTTTACGTATTTTCCTATTTTAATTCATGGTTTTGGAAGTGCTAATGAAATAGTGTGAAATTTATAACAGTTGTACATGATGACTGAGGAATTTTTACAATAAGAAATCATTGGTATTTACTCTGAAACTTGCATACACATAGACATAGAGGTAACTGAGGTTAATCGTGACACCAGATTTTTACATTGGCGATAAGAAGACAGTGAATGCAAGAACTGAGAAAAAGTTATGGTTTTATGAAAAAGTATGACTAAATAAAATTTTCAAAAATTTAAACAGACTTAAGCAGTGGATTTATATCTTAATATTCATTACTTTTAAAATATTAATTTTACTATATATTTTATAGTTGTAATATTTGACAGAATATTTTATAAGAAAAACATTTTTAGAAGACATGAAAATAATTTTGATTTAAAAATTTGACAGCATTTGAAGAAGTCTATATAAATTTTGTATACTTTTGAAAATAACATTGCCTTTATTTATTTAAATTTTTCCCATCAGGAGAAAAAATATGTTAAATTATGACCAGAATGATAAAAACCCATGTTTCTGCTAAAGTGAAATAAAGACAAATAAAATTCATGTAATAAATATCTAACTTATGAATTATGTATATCTGTATTTTTATTACATATCTAAATATTATTAGTTCACCAAAGAATGCCCAGGCATATGCAATAATAATTAAATTTAGTCTTCTGATAGTTTTTAAAATTCTATATAAAAGCTATAATTGTGCACGTATTTTCCAGATTTTGTTATATAAAGGTGTATTTGTTAAGGTAGAAGGGTAAACATAATATATCTAATAATTTATTAGTTTGGTATACAGTTTAAAAATTACTTGGTTTTGGCTCATGTCATGATCTCATCTTTTGTGATTGGGCATCTGCCCTGACAGTGTGGAGCCTGCTTGGGATTCTCTCTTTCTCCTTTTCTCTCTTTCTCTCTGTCCCTCCCATACTTGTGCTGTGTCTCTCAAAACAAACAAACAAACACACAAACCAAACCAAACAAAAGAAAACCTTAAAAATTATTAGTGGTTAAATATTTAGTATAAAATTTCCAATATTTAAATATGGCATATGAGCCCATTTGTTCTCTGGTCCTGCTAGGACTAAAGGGAGGGGTAGAACTGCCCCTCATACCAAAAAAAAATGAAATGGACCAGTATTCTATGTTGAAAGGTATAATTTTTTTAGGTATGATAATAGCATGCAATTAAATGCCTATATTTTGCTGATACGCTTACAGAATTATTTAATATTGAAATAGACGTTTCTTTTAAAATATGACCAAACAAATCATTATAATATTCCTTGTTTTTATTATCTTTGTTAAACTCTGTTTGAAAGGAAAGGGAGTAGGTATATGTTCCATTTGTAAATTAGAGTTGGCAAAAAATGTCTATTATTTTATTTGATCAAGATTTTTATTTTCATCTTTATCTCATAATATATTTTGGAAGTCTTTTAAAAATCCTGCGAGCATTAGAATTCTGGGATTAAAACTATGTGTCTTAAAATAAGTTTGACTTGGGTTTCGATTCTATATTTTTACTAGCTTTTTGACTGTTGGTAAGTTGTTTATCCATCCTAAATCTCAATTTTCTCATTTTAGAAATGACAGTAATACTACTAACACTGATCTCATAGCATCAAACTGAGGATTAAGCAAAATAATGTACTTTGCTTAACACAATGCTTGACACAGAACAAGCTATTAAGTTGTTATTAAGCTAACAACTTAATAGCATCAGCCAGCATTAGTTTTGGATTATGAGACTATTTAGATATAAAAGTGGTTGTTTCTTTTAGTTTATGGAATGTTTAGATTGTTGGTAATATTTATAAAGCATTTATTCCCCAGACACTCAGTTAATTGTAGCTTTAGTTAGAAGTACATCAGTTTCTTCTTTATAACATAAGTCTCTGAAAGGAAATTGAGCATCTCTGGTTTGGAGATGATGAATCTCAGAAATGCTGCGATTCTCAAGTTGGATGCCAGTGGCTGAGAAGATGCCATTGTCTTGTTAAACTGGGGTTGCTGGTAGTAGAGAAAGAGACATGAATTTGGATGGGAAAAAGAAGAAAAGAGGAAGAAAGAAAAATAAGAGAAGGATTTAAAGAACTAAAGGAAGAAATGCTAATGCCTGTCACTTAAAAATGACAGACTATAGGAGAAACGTTCAAATTTTTAAAGTAATTAAAGTTATCAAACTACATACATAATTTTTAGTATTAGAGATAGGAATATACATCCATCCATATATATATACATATATATATATATATATATGGGTTAAACTTTTCATATATTATATACATACACACACACACACACATATATATATAGAGAGAGAGAGAGAGAGAAATTGTAGAACCAGAACTAGAGATTATAGATTATACAATACATACACCTACACACACACCAATATATGTATATATTTATATTCAATAAGCCGGTTCATCAACATACTAATTGATGTCAATTGTGGTTTGTCTTCAGTATGGCATAATATTAGCTGTAAACAGAAAAAATGCTCCAAATACTTAGAAAAATTACACTGGGTTAAACTGCTCATTGTGAGTATCCACTGAGTGAGATTCCTGGACTTCCTGCACAAAACACTCTGCCTTTCAGCTAGTATTTGGGGTTCCAGAGCTCTGAGATGATTAGAAAAATTCACAGTAGTCTCAAATTTTAATAGTATGTGGCTGTATCTTCTTGGTCTTTCTGAGTTAAAACTTTCGAGTTACTTTCAGTACCATTCTCTCAACCTCACATTCCAATACATAGAAGACACTTGCATCATACCCATTTCTCCTTTGTAATTACTCAAGAAAACCATAACCTATTTATCTCATGCTGACAGTCTTTTTCAGCCTCAAGTTCCATACATCATCGAAGAAGCAGGAAATGCTACCAAGGCAAGAAAACAAGGCAGCATGCATTACTGTGCAGACCGAAAGCCCGTGAGAGAGTGAAATCTGTTGCAAGGTTCTGCTGGATATTCTCTGTGAGTGAGGGTACTAGAGACAGGGTTAAAATCTTGCTTACAGTTACCTACAGCAGGTTTGCGAGTTAACAAGTAGGAGAGGATGAGTCTTAAGTAAGCAATAAGTAGCTCTTCCCTCTGGGAACAGGCACCACAAAGAGGCAATTCACACACAATTTATAGGGAGAAATACATCAGGGGAGCTAAAGAATTACTCCTGAGACCTATTACATTAGAGCATGATGGCATCTGTTCCAGTGATCTATAGCTTATGTGCTATGCATGTATTTTTGCTTTGAACGATCATTGGCTATGTGCACTGTAAACACAAGTTCGTGTCCATGCTGGAGGAAACGGTGAAAGGAAATCCTTGGCAAACATTCGTATATTATGAGGGTGAATTGTTCCCAGGCAGGTTGGAAGAAGTAAATCAGATAGGCATAGAACAAAGGAAATCAATGACAGGTTTGTGAATGGAAGTTTCTAACTCAGAATAAAAAATGGAAAAGAAAACAGTAACAGCAATAAAATGTACAACAGAAAACCTGTCCACCATGGGAATTTTATCCCAGTTAAGAGGATTTTCTTATGCAGTGTGGGGACTGCTTGAAGAAAACGTGTCCTGTTCTTACTGATAGCAGGAGAATCATAGGCTCCACAACCTGGAAGAATCTTGTTAATAACCTGGGAGGAAAAGACTTAACATGACAACCCTCCTGTGATGGGTTAAGCGGCAGCCGTGGGTGGGCTTGACACGGCCATGAGGAGGATTTTCATTTCATGTCTAGCACAGGAAAAACCAGAATTAAGTGGGACAGCGTTACTCCCTCTTTGCATCAGTTCTTATAACTGCTCCCAGCAGGCACATAAAAAGTCTAATCAGAATCAGATACCACCTGAATTCTAGCTCAGAGAATTTCTCCAGTTTTACCCTCCTTTCATAAACTTTAAATTTTCTCATTCATCAGACCATGTTGCATCAATTCTTGATTCAGTACTTCCTCACACACTCAGACTAAGATCTCGATTTCCACCATTTGACCTCATTCTGTTTGGATTAGGTCACCCTGTTTTGGAATATTGACTGTGTACCCACATAAAGTGTTGCTTCTAGTAACTGCTTCTTGGTTTTCTAGATGCCAGCATGGGCACAAGGTCCTGAATTTCTGGGCAGAGCCTTGTTCCCTGGGACACAGCTGGCTGGATCCATAGTTCCACTCAGCTTGCTGGCATCTGATTTCAAGGTGATAAAAGTAAATACAGAAATTTATTGTAAAAAAGCAAGTGCTATTATGGAGGTACAGACTAGGTGTTGTGGGAGCCCAGTGGATGGAGCAGATGACTAGGTTTATTTTTATTAAAGCCTCTGAAAAATATTCCACTACCTCCAGTGGGCAAGATCGGGGACAAAGGTGGTTGGAAAAAAGGGAAGTGCTCTTTTATCTAGTTGGACAACTATCCCCAAAGTAACCAATAATGTTGATCAATAGAGGGAATGATGGAGTGAAATCCAGAATCATAGCACGAATAACAAGCAGAGTGGAACAAACAAGTGGTGACATTGACAAGGACTAATACTTAGAAAAACAACAGCAGTGGCAGCTACACTCATCTGATACTTGAGCTGTACTGGAGCTTTGCATATATTATATCAGTTAAGAATCTGTAAGCTAGGCTGTTATTCTCACTTTGTAGATTCAGAGAAGCGAGGTAACTGGCCCAGCTTGCACAGGTAGGACTGCGCTTTTAACCCTTGTTGGTCCATGTGGGGTTGCTTAACCCCTTTACTTGTGTTCAGTCATGTAATTCTCCCAACAATGCTGTGTTAGTCTGTTTTCATCTCTCTCTTACAAACAAGAAAATTGAGGCAAATCTGTCTCCAAAGTTTGGCTTTCCATTAGAATATACAGTTAGTTATCATAATAACAGATAAACATTTGGTCCAATCTAATAGTAAAAGGCTGGTTAGAATAGAAATTAAGGCTTGAAAACACACATGTGATTTATTATTTTGTGGTTCAGAAAAGAGAAGACCTGGGCGGTAGTTCTATTTTATCATTTATTAGCTATATGCCCTAGGGCAGGTGCATTAAACTCTCTGTACCTCAGTTTCATTATCTATAAAGTGTGGAAAATAATACCAGCCTCCATACCTCATAAAGCCTTGGAAGGAAAAAATGAGACAAGGGATATGAAATTGATTTGAAACCATGAGGGTTATGCAGATCTATGTTTTTGTTTTTGTTATTGTTTTGAAAAGGCAACTGGTAAAAAAAAATACTCAAGAATCTGAAAATGGTGCAATAAAAAAGGTTTTTTTTAATGCTTATATAAATTAAAATCATGTAGACACAGAATGTTACAGATCCAAGGAGATAGAAGTTTGTCTTTGCAATGAAAATCAAAATTAAACACACTTAAAAGCCATAACATATGAGCCTGAAGTATAGCTGTGCCCTTAAAATTCTCAAGGCTTTTTACTCCTTCAACTTGTGGGCAGCCAAGGCACAAAGGTGCTCCTAACCAGAAGAGTGTACAGACTACATTCGAACATAGGCTCTGACTCTCTGGAGTGAATATAAATCCATGTGTTTATGGAATTGCAAACCCACTTACCAATGCCATTATTTAGGCACAATATTCCTAAAATAATTATAATTATTATCAATGAAGATTTGCCTTCCCAGGACCAAGGAAGACACAATAAGAGGGAAATTAATTGAACACCAATTTTATAGATTTTAAAAATTTATAATTTGAAATAAAATTTGAATTTTAATATGTAGTTTCTTTTTGAGGTTTTTCATTTCTGTTTAATTGTTACATTCCCAAGTCACTAGGAAGAAACAACAACTTTTCTTTTTGTTTAATTTTAATCTTTATATCTACCACGGAGAATGACCATGGCTTAATTCTTAGAATTTACTTGAGCCAATCTTCTGGATGTGTTTGTCTTCAGAGCTTTTTAAAATTAGGCCCTTCATTCCTGTAGAGGAAAGGAATTTCCAATATTGGAGACAAAGAGAAGGGCTTTTGTATCCATAGCTAATACCAAGGAAGGAGAAATCGTTGTAAAATTGACTGTATGTGTGTCATCCTTTGAAGCTGTGACCTATATGAGTCAATCTCAGAGTAATCTCTCTTTTAGAGATGTATAGTCTAAACAAGAATTTCATTGCTTCTTCCTTTCTCTAGAAAAACATAAAGAAGGAGTCATGTTTCACAGAAAAGCTTATGAAAATTCCAGATTGTCTCCTATTCTCTAAAACCCTGTATGTCTATGGTATTTACCTCCTATTATTCCTATTAGGAGGCATAAATGAGATTTGTTGAGCTGGTTCATTGTAAGCACCTAAAAAACAGCAATTTTCAATGTTAACTTAGAGGACAATTTTGCTCTTCATGACTTTCTTATCCCTTTCATGTCTTCCCTTCTCTCCCCTAAATACAAACTTCCCCTCCCAACCTAATTCCTCTTGAGCCAGTTTGTCATCTTCTTCCTTTAGCATCACAGCCCGCTGCAGAGCATGATTGCTCTTTTACTTTTACAATCTACAGCACAGTTCTAGCTTTTCTATGTTTTGACCTTTTTTTTTCTTTTCTTTCTTTTTTTTTTTTTTTTGCATATTCTGCAATGCTGAAATCAAATAAACTAATATAGCAAAAGCAGAAACTTACCTTAGAGGGCTGGAGAGCATCCAGAACTGAGCAGGTGAAGCCAGGACCCTCCAGCAAACAGAGAAAGACAGACAACATGCCCACTTCAACATACACAGGAACAGGAAGCCGAAATAAAGTTTTTCCTAGCCAGCGGGGATAAAGCAGGATGCTGACATTTGAGAAATGCATTCTGATGGCAGCCATTTAATCCTCCCACAGCAATGTGAGGCTGGTATCGCCATCATCCTTACGTTACAGATAAACATTAAGTCATGAATCTGAGTTATAGCTAGAAACTGTGGTTTTAAAGACCCTACCATCACCCATTAAATGTGCTGATTCCTGGAGCTAAGGATGAAGATTTCCTGCAAAGCATTGGTAAAGGTAGTTTGAGTTCAGTTTGTGAGTTTTCTTTCTACCAACATGCATTCAAAATGTTTTCATTGGGGTGCCTGGGTGACTCAGTTGGTTAAGTGGCTGACTTTGGCTCAGGTCATGATCTCACAGTTTGTCGGTTCGAGCCCCACATCAGGCTCTGACCCTCCCCCACTCACACTCTGTCTGTCTCTCTCTCTCTCTCTTTCTCTCTCTCTCAAAAATAAACATTAAAAAGTGTTTTTATTGAGTGGCAACTATGTATCAAATATTATTCTAGACACTGGAATGGTTTATGAGATCATAGCAAGTTTTCATCCTAATAGTAGGGGAGTGAAAGAAGAAAGGAAAGCAGGAAGGGAAGAAGGGATAAGGTCTATGATAGATTCAGATGTACTACTATAGGTTGGGTGGTTAGAAAACCACCTTGATAAGTTTAGATTTCATTCCAAAATGTGATGGAACTTTCTTCCTTTCCCAAAAAGGAAGCTTAGCTTCTCAACATAACTGGGTGACCATACTTTCTTCAACACTGGCAGTAGATTGGAGATTTATGCTCTAGATGGGTTAGAAGAGAGAGAGTCTGGGTTTTTTGACATTAGGCCAGAGGAGTATTTTGGTACTTTACTGAAAATAAAAGAATTGAATAAAATTCTATTTAGTAAAAAATGCAACTTTCCAACTGCCATTCCCCCAGTGGCCATCCATGCTTCTACTCCCTACTTTCTCCAGCCACAAGAGATTAGGAGATTTTCCTTGGATTAAAGAAAAAAATAGAAAAGTGATAACACTATAGATGCTAATTATAGTGATACCCTATTAGATGTCTGAGTTTATACCATTACTTTCTAGTGAAGCCTGCCACTCCCCAAGCCTTCCCACAACCACAAAATTCTCATCTCTCACAATAGTCAATAGATAATACCTAAAACAAATGAGAAAAAAAAGAAATTATAGTTTAATCAGGTTTTTTAAAAATGAGGTAAACACCTGAAGAAATATTTAAAAAGAATTGAAAATAGTTGCTTCTGGAAGATGGAAATAAAGGATGAAAGGGGTTGGGGTAAGTGCTTTAAAATATTTATAGAAATATTTTACTTTTGTAATTATGCATGTATATCATCTTAATATACATAACAGTTAAATTTAAAGAATGAACCATTATTAAAACATTCCCAGGGGTGCCTGGATGGCTTAGTCTGTTAGGCATCCAGTGTAGGCTTAGGTCATGATCCCACAGTCCGAGTTTGAGCCCCATGTTGGGCTCTCTGCTGACAACTAAGAGCCTAGAGTCTGCTTTGGATTCTCTCTCTCTCTCTCTCTCTCTCTGCCCCTCCCCTACTTGCATTCTCTTTCTCTCTCTCTCTCTCTAAAAAAAAAAAAAACATTAAAAAAATCAAAACATGCCCATATTCACAGAGAAGACACTATTGATAAAACAACTTTTAATTTCTTAATAAAAATTCCTTGAAAGCAATGTTGAGAAGTATGACAAGAGAAATAAAATTCTCTAGGTTGATCAAGATGAGTTTATGTGGCTCTAATGAGTGTCAAGTTTACATAGTCTAATAGATATTTCTCTATTTGGAAGAATGGCTTTGTATGTAGACAGAGTAATGTTTCAAACATATATGTGCACACAAAATATCCCATAACATTATTTTGTTCTTTCACAAGAGAAGCAGCAGTGCCTAATGGTTAAGAGCCCAGAGGAGCCAAAAGCCTGGGTGTGAATCCTGTCTTTGCCTCAAACTAGCTGTGTCTAATTTCTGATCTGTAAAGTGGGTATTGATAATAATACCTAGTTTATGGCATTGTTATAAGGATTACATGAGTTAATATATGTTAAGTTAGAATAATGTCTGCTCCCTAGTAAGCACAACATAAGATTTTCCTAATTAAATAAAAATCAATCATATTTTGTTTGCTACAAACTCTATTAATGTTATAGGCCCATTACAAGTTTAAGTTTAAAGCTAAATATTCTAAATTTTAGAAACTCTTTTAAAATATTTCTTGTATTTATATTTACTATGACTTACTAGAAGTACCTAGTTATCTATTTTACCCATCTATATAAAATTAAATACATATGTATGTAAAGCACACATATATCTGCATGTACATTTAAATGACAGCTTCAGTGGAATAAAGTCATGAACAACTAGATAAAGTGGATAAGCAGTGGACACTTGGAATATATTTAAAATAGAAAGCTTTGCACTGAAAAACAGCATTGGTAACTTTCCGGTGTCCATTTATGGGTTTGTTTTATCCTGTTTCCTAATGGTTAAAATTAAATAGTGTTATGGAGACAAAGTAACTGAGAATGGACACTGGACGAGGAAATTGCAATGGGATTGCTATTGCTACGGAAATTTAATGAAAGGTAAACTTGAATTGGATCTTTAATACAACCTTTAAAAGCATTGTTAATCTGTCAGCATGTGGGTTGTATCTCTAGCATTTGCATGCACCTTCACAGTGTCCCAGCTCCATCTTTTCCATTAAGTAAGAAAACAAAAAACAAAAAACAAAAACAAAAACAAAACTCTTCTTCCATTAGAGAAACAAGAGAAAATGCTATGGCTTCAATCAACAAATATAAGTGAACACAAGCAACAGTTGTAAGGCATAAAAGGAAAATTATACTTTGTCCCTTGCCTTCTTATGGAGGTAAAGCATAAACAGGAGTTAAGCAATTCAGGAAAAGTTTACCCAATGTCATAAAACCGTAGGAGTCCTAACTGTAAATAAAGACTGATATAAAAAATAAAAAAGTACCCCCAGGTAAGGGAAGAAGGGATAACTTGTGCAGCTGAAGGGATGTGGAATTCAGTCCCTGAAGGAGAAAGTGGAATTCAGCAGGTTCTTGGAAGGTGGATACAATTTGTGGATTCACAGAGGAAAGGAGAGTATATGCCATTCATAGAACGTAAAGTGGGCAAGATCTGTTCAAGGAACTAATTTGGTTAGAGGAATAGAGAAGTAGAAAGTGCTAGAAATAGGGCTTCTAGATCTCTTTTTTTTTCAACAAAAACAAAAGTGTCCAGATACGCTGACTTGAGCTAGGGTTTCTCAGGATTGAGCCCTGAAAGAGGTACAGATATGACCTATGACTTTGAAGAGTAGAATCAATAGGTGCCTGAAAAAATAACACCAAGGACAAAAACAAATGAAAATCAAGGTGGTTAGTTCAGAAAACCATGTCTGAAGTATAGTGACCGCCTTATGGAGAGGAGAGTGAAAGGAACAAGTTTCTATGGGCACACAATAGACCTTTGTTAGGAGCAATCCAAAATACTCCAGCATGGAGTCAGGGTGCACTCAGAGACCTGTAGCCTCCCCTGTGCTTGGTGATGGAGATGGGAAGAATGCCATACAGGTTCCAGCACCAGTTTGGGACTAAATTATTAAAAATAATAAATTTTAGGGCAGGCATGAATTTTATCCTGGAAGCAATGACGATCTGGAGATCATCTACTACTGTAACTAACTACTGTAAGAAAATAATAAATTTAATAAGACCACTAAGTCATTCATGTGTTCCAGAGTAAATGGTGATAAGATGTAAATCAGAAAATTAGAAATGGGTATGAAAAGGGTGATAAATATGTAAGAGGTATTGAGAAACAAGAATTACTAAGTTTCAGTGATTATTTGGCTTCAAAGAGTGAGATCAAGAAAAAGAAACAAATCAAACTAAATTCTAAGCACTTGAGGGTAGGTGACCAAGAGAATATTCTGGGGGGAATGACAGAGGAGAGTGAAGGTGAAGATTACATTGCTTTCAGTTGGCAGGTATTGAAAATAAAGTGTAAAGATAAAGTTATTTACTGAATTTAATCAATGAAACATTCATAGCCAACTAAATTTCTCAGACTTTGCTATTTTAAATTGTTTTAAAATCTGTATCTATTAACAACTGTTGATTCATAATTTTGATCAACCTAAAGGTCTCATGTTATTTTTCTTGCAAGCTGATAGATAATATGTGGTATTTTTGAGTCAGCATGAGTTAGTTAAGCTGGACTGTAGCGGTCTTGATCTGTTTTTTGGGGGGCGGGGGCAGATCTTATTTCACTTTCTGCAGTATTCTTGGAGCGAGCTACAAGGATGGAAATTCTCACTGAAGCTCAAGTTCAGTCCACCACTGAAATTTCTTCAGGTTATGGGCCAGTTGTGGTCCATTACAGCTTTGAAAGTGGCAGTGGCCAGGAAGGTATGTGATCGGAGAAGAGCCAACATAAGATTTGAGAACAGTGTTTCTGAAACTTTAACATACAAATCACCTGAAGGATTTTGTTAAAATGGAGACTTTGATTTAGTAGGTCTGTGGAGACCTACTGTGGAGACCACCTTTTGAGCAGCAAGGCACTAGAAATCAAAAGAAAGGATTTTTAAACTAAAGAAGGCTTCTGTGCTCCACATTTTCAGTTTGCCTTTTCAGATCCACTCTCCACCCTTTTTCACCTGGCTCTGTGCTTGCAGAGGCTGACCTTTATGGAGTACGTCAGCGAGGTTTCTTTTTGCTGGGGTTTCCTGTTGGTTTTGGACAGTAAGAGGAATTGACTGAAACTGGAAGGAGGGAAGTAAGTGAGATCTGGGTATTTACAGTCATTTTGCTAAAACCGAACATTTGACGTCCTAAAAATCACTACACTGTGTAAAATCATGTACTTAAAACCACAAGGCTTTTGGAAAAATGGGATCAGAGGGAGGGGACTCAAAATCTTGGTCAGTCTCACACACACACACACACACACACACACACACAGATTGAGGGATAAAGAGAGAGAGATGGGAACCTAATAAAAACGATAGCATTATTTTACACATAAATGGTTAAAAATTACACATCATGCAATAAATATGGCATTTTACCTTGAAAAAGACTTGAAATTTGCTTGTAGAAGGAGGTATTGGAAAAGTTGCAGCATGTGAGTTATTGTCAAGTAGTGGAAGGAGGATTATCTGAAATTGGCATGAAAGCTGTCACACCAGATGTGGATGGAAGAGGCTTATGACACACAGTGAACTGAAGTAGCTGGTAGATATTTGAGGTGTGTGTGTGTGTGTGTACGTTTTGTGTTTTCCTACTCAGCACAGTTGAGCTATGCAGTCTTCTCTGTTCACCCGGTATTTCTCATGGATGAAATTGTGCATAAACAAACATCAAATTCAGTTATGCTCAAATTATTCCCTAATATATTAATCACATTGGAACAAATGTGTGTTCTCAAAACAAGAGTTCTGCTGCAGTTTGCTGCAGATTGTCTGCATGTCTGCTTAGAGATGTGGCGTTATAGGTATCCTCTCATACAGCTACAGCAATCACTTCTGGGTTCAGGTAACCACCATTCACCTTTCCCCTTCTGAGCTCAGGGTGTTAACAGTTTCCTGCCCTTTCTAATATGGGTGATTTCACCACCGACTGTTTCACTTAATCTTGCCCACAACTCTGTGAATAGTCCTCTTTAATGCATGGCCATCAATTGCCTACACTGGTCGAGTTTGCTATATGCGTCCTTCCGGTCCTGGGCAATATTCAAATGTAACGAGTGATGTGAAGAGATAAAGGAGAATGATAGTGTGGTGGAGAACTTTGGATTTAACTTGTACTGGTGGGCATTAAAAGATATTTTAATGAGCTGGTTCTGCATGCAGCAACCATAGAGACCCTTTAAAACGTAAGTCATAGCAAGTTATTCCTTTTCTCAAAATCTTACAGTGGCTTCCCAGTGCTCTGAGAATAAAAACAATGGTCCTTTCAATAGCTTATAAGCCTGGTTTCTTGTTGTGTCTCTGAATTTGTTATTCTCCAGGATCAGCTCACCATTTTAATGTCTTTGTTTCAGAGACATTGGTCCACTTGGGGTCCTAGGGCATAGTAGGTGGGCTTTCCAATACTGTCAACAGGTGTTTGTGGAGGCATCTTTGCTGAAGACACTTGAATTTTCTGAATTTGGAGTACAATTTGTAACAGGGAACACAATTTCTACGTATGAAAATTCCTCACTCTTCTGACTGGGTCAGACCATTCATTTGCTGAAAAACTAAGGGATATTGTTCAAATTAATGTATGTTCAAACTATGCAAATAGTTTTTAGTGAAAGGAAGAGCTGCCAACTATCACAGGCTCTTGGAAATCATCCAAGAAGCCCAGTGCCTACCTAGCTAGGGGTCATCATCCCTGCAGGTGGTCATCCAGTCACAGCCTAGAAATATGTCAGGTTTTGTTTCACATTTAATTAGGATTCAACTATAATTTTTTTTTATTGAAAAATAGATGTGAGTCTCCCTGCCCAGTAGTTCCAACCAGGCATTATGACAATAAGAATCTATAATTTGTTTCATTAGAATCAAGACTTCCTTTGTATGCTTAAGGGTCATTTCTGGAAATTTCTAAAACTCAGCAATTTTTCCTCACAAAGCCTCTTCTAGCTTTGTCTGTAGCCAGAACATACCCAGAATCTTGTCCACTCTTCAAGGTTTGTTTATATTTTGCTGGAAAATTCTCTGTTTTACATTGTTCTAGCCATCTCCAGCATCATAAGCTTTTAAAAGACTTAAGGCAGACAAATGTGGGGATCTCTATTAATGACACAAATAAATTATATTTAATAGTTTGAAAGTTTAAAGATTGTACCTTTTCTCTTCTCCCAACATTCTTAGCTTTGGTTTCCATATGTTTACACGTAAGAAAATCAAGGGATCTCTTTCCTTATAATTTTATCTGAGAATAATTGTTGAATTTTCAGGACTAGTTTAAGACTAGTTTTATTAAATTGAAGTCACTGGATTGGTTATAAGACAAGGCTACCTTTTGATTATGATGCATCTGATTATATGAGATATTTAAATTAGGGAGCTATTTTACTGTTGTTAATTGAATGGCTCAAAACAAAAGTGAAAGTAAAACTGGAATATTTAAAGCAGTTTTTGTAAGCAGAAGTCATATAAATTCTGATGGAAGATTAGTAGAATAATGATATTTAAATCATAAGAATATTTATTCAAGTTTTTCATTCAATTTTTATAGAGCATTGATTATGTGGAAATATTGTACTAAAGTGGCATTTCATGTTTCTTTTTGTAAAGTTTATTTATCTATTTTGACAGAGAGGGGGAGAGAGAGAGAGAGAGAGAGAGAGAGAGAGCGAGCGCGAGCGAGCACGTGCAAGCAGGGGAGAGAAAGAATCCTCAGCCAGCTTGGTCTTTTCAGCACCAGGCTCTAACCCACGAACAGTGCAGTCATGACCAGAGCCAAAATCAGGAGTGGGATGCTTACCTGACAGAGCCACCCAGGTGCCCCATGTTGCACATTTTTATATGGAAGGATACATCAGCCTTGAAACTGGCAAATGATAGACCCTTTGGGCAACTAAATTACAGTTTTCTCTTCTTTGTAATAAAAATATTTCTTATGTAGAGTATGTTCAAAGATAAAGGCTAGTCTCAGGTTGTTTACAGTATATTCATTTACATCTCACTGATGAGAAGCCAGATACTTGAAGAACAGGAAGCTTGAAGTTTTTCTGTGTTTCTCAAGTGCCTAATAGAAATGTAAGGCAAGGAGTAGAAAATGAATAAATATGTGTTGAGTGATGGAAAATAATTCAGTAATCGTGTGGATGTTTAGTGACTTGAACCGATGAAACATCTGCAAAATTGAATTTATGTTTATGTAGATGTTTAGTTACTCTTTGTTACTCTTAAATTGAAACAAGCTTTTATTATAATCATATAAATTCTAAACATAGTGAATTATAAATACTATTATCAAATTTCTGCAGAAGTTTGGTGTAGGGAAATCTTAATCAAGAATTATTTCTTTTCAGATACTGTGTTTTCTCTTTCAGGAAAGTCAGATGCCCAGGAAAGACACTAGAAGAAAATACTACAGAATAGAGAAGACCAAAAAAATGTTTTAAAAAGCCAGTGACAATATTTTTAGGCAGACACACTGAAAAAGAAACCCGACAGCCATTGTTCTATTTGACCAAATAGGGGATGGGTATAAAAGTGACACGGAATGAAGTAATTTAGTCTCTTCATGGCAGCTGGCTTACAGTGAGGTTGGTAGGAGGGAAGGTGCACTTTGAGCAAGGCATTGATAGTACTGGGATTAAGTGAAGATCAACAGAGACTCACTTTCTCAGCCAACTTTCTATTCTTGTTTAGAAACAGAAAACATACAGTGATGGGTGCAACATCTGTTGAATTGTTTTAAATGTGCCAAGCTAGAATGGGCTTTTCAGTTTGAGAAACAGGGTTTAAAAAAAGAAATAAGGAGAAAAATATGGCACAAAATTAGAAAAGCAAATATTTATCTAAAGAAGTCTTCACAAGATATACTGTAAGTTCCTGACTGAAAATAGGTTGACAGGCAGCTTGATGGCATAGCCGAAGGAGATAGACAAGAGATTCTGGGTTTCATACTTTTTTCATACAGTGACAATTAAATGCAGCAACAATTTGGTACAGTTGGGCTTTAGGGAAGACATAATTTTTGCCACACATTTTCCTTCTGTTTGCTGATTTATGGGAAGACAATGAAGAAAAGAAGGATAATAGCTATCTGTCTAGAATGAGGATGTCCCTTATAACACAGCAGTTGTAGGGAGGTAGCAGGGAGCTGACAAAAGGTGGTGATTTCTCATTCTCAAAAGTCAGGGAGGATTTAACATCAAGTGTAAAGCCTCACTGTAAAGAAATAAGAGCACAGAACATGGATGATGTAATTATAAGAAGCCTAGTGATGATGCCAACTGACAACTTCTGGGCCAAGCTGAGTATAAATATTTATATATAGTCATCTAGAAAATCAGATCTATGTATTGGATACAGATTATTACCAACAAATATTTCTTTGCCTTTTCATCTAATTCTGTTGGTTCAGATTGACACATAATTAGTTGGCTATATATTCTAGTTAGGTGCTAATTAACTAAGGTCCTTTTTACACAGTCAAACACTATTGTTGACTGTATCTAATCCAGTTTCAAGGATGGTCACTGAAGAGAACTAGGGTGAATACAAAGAATGAACAAATTATCAAAGGAATTATCTATATTTCTAGGATGTATGTCTAGGAAAATAATAACTTCTTTATTTCTTGGCCTTTGGAATCCTTCTTTCCTTTTGGAATAATCCAGTGTATTAATTATAGGCCCCTTATTTCCATGAATACTACAGTTGCAGTAGTCATATTAATTCAATGTTATGAATGAAATAGTCTCTGGGAAAATAGTTTCAAAAAACATTTTAGGAAGGAATATACAGTAGTTAAAAAACTGCTAGAAATATAAAGTGAAATAGAAACTCAGTAGTAATGAGACACTTTAACATGTTACTGTCCACATATAAGATAAAAAACATAATGACAAAGTATATGTAAAAATCTATACCTTTAAAACACTACCTTTTCACATGCACATGGATTATTCATAAAATTTCCAAAACTAATCCAAGTAAAGTTCCATAACCCAAGCAGACTTGTTGCTATGGTAAAAACAAAGGAAAGTTCAGAAAGCAAATAATATAGAGCCCCCAGTTCTTAAGACTGTAGTGTTAAAAAAATATTCTATTAAATCTTTAAAACTAATATATCAAATGAGAAAAGTAATGTGTTTAGATAACATTTAATATCTAAAATAAGAATTGGTGCATACTTGTACAATATAATAATATATGAATAAACATCTTCACACTATGATAAACCAGTGACACACATTTCCATAATATTTTAAAATTGAAATAGATGACTCTTCATAGTTGTGATATAATGTGTTAACCAAAAGCAGGCACCATGCTTTAGTACTAAAGGCAGGAACAAGATAAGGATATCTGCAATAATCTTTATTATTTAACTATGTTATAGAGGTGTTAGCCAATGCAAGTAGACAAGAGAACAAAAGCAGAAGCAAGGTACAAAAGTAGAATGTAGAAAGGATCATTGGTATCAGAGAAAAGTGACTGTTTACTTAGAAAACCTAAAGGAATCACTTGGAAAAATATGACAAGTAAAAATTTAGTAGATGGCTAAGCACAAATTTAATATATATACAGAAATCAATAGAGTTCAATTATAGGACTAAAATTATAGAACTACCTTAATTAGAAAATCAACAACATGATTATTCCATTTGCAAAAGAGGCACAATGATTATAAACATAGAATTAAATTACATGGAAAAAATATTTAATGGACAGAAGTAAGAATGGAAATGGATAGATTCCTAATCTTAATGGTTGATTTTGGCACATTTCTTTCTGACAATGAATGATCAAGCTGTTATTGAGAACATTAGAAATTCAACAGCACAATTAATAAGCTAATTTGATAAATATATATTGAACTTGCATTTATAGAAAATGCTCACTCATTTCTAGCACGCACAAGAACATTTACCAAAACTGAACAAACTCACAGTAGAACCCAAAATAAGTGTCTGAAAAATCATAATCATGCATTCCTTATTTTATAATCTCAAAGAATTCAATATAGAAAATGGAAGAAAAAATCTATAATTTCTATATTTTTAGAATGTAAATCAAGCAAAAAAACACCTTTTCTAAGAAATTCATGGTCCAAAGAAAGAATTTACAATATGAATTATGAAATAATTATAATTCAATGACAAGGGAAATAAAAACTTATAAAAACACAAATAATTTTACATTTACATTCATATGTTAAAAAAGACAAATAAATGTAATATTCAGCTCACAAGCTTGGAAAATGAAAAATCATGAGGATCAAAATAGGTATAGGAAAAAGAAAAGTTAATGAAGTAGACAAAGGAAAATGGAGGTTTTATAAAACCAAACTGAAAGGGTTTCAAATAGGTAAAGAATCTGATAAAGTTAATCAAGAAAAAAAGAGCAAAACTGAGCAATATTAGGAAAGAAGACATAACCACAGATTTAAAAAATCTTTACAGTGCAAAACAAATTTATGAAGTGAGTAATTTTCAAAATAAATTTAAATTAGCAAAATTGACTCAAAAAAGAAAAACTACTAAATGTATAGCCATTAAAAAATTGAATTAGTAGTTTAAAATGGTCAATTCTCATTATTCACAATAGATATGTCTGTTCTATAAAGTCACTATGAACACGGAGGAAATATGGACCATTACTGCTAGAGGAAAATACAAAGTTAGATTCCTGCTAGCCTCTGGTCCCAACAGTTTCACCAACCAGTGAATACATAGTCTGTTTTATGTGTGTTTTTCTTGAAAGATGCCATTTATAATATAATATATAATGTTTATTCATCAACATTGAATGCACAGCCCACATTATTGTAACTGCCTGAACAAAGTTTATCTAACCCACACATTGTATTTGTCGGTACACCACAGCCTTCTGTTGCTTAGGAACATTAAGGCAACCCTTCACACTATGTTTGGGGGCCATTTTAAACTACACAATCATCAACTAAAAGTACAGAAATGTGAAAAACATGGCGCCGAATAGACCCCAAAAAAGACACTTGTGTTCAGTGTGATGCTCTCTGGAGCAAGAAGGCAGAATGTCACCTTGTTTGACTTTAGGAGCATTCTCATTGGGTGACCAAGAGTTTTTGAAATTCTGTGCAAATCTGTGTTGACTACAAAAGCAGTGTGGATATTCACTTGGGGGTTACAAGTGAATTTTAGCATTTAGGCAGTTTCAAAAATACAGCATTTTCTCACAGTGGAGTATGACTATACATCTAAAAAATTACAAAAGCCAATTTTTCTTCAGAGGAAGTTTATATCAAATTTCCAACAAATTGATAATCTTTGATACAAGCTATTCTAGGGAAAGGAAAAATGAAAATCTTCTTACTTTATAGGCATGGTAACTAGATAAGGAAAAAATTATCAGATGATTCACTTAATAACATAGAGAAAATATTCAAATAAAATATTATTGGCAAACCAAACTAGAAAACTAAGCAAATAACCAAGTAGATATTAAAAGGTAGTTGAATAGTAGTAAACAAGAAAATAGTTCACATTGTTAACAGGTTAAAGTAGACTAACCTTATGATCATCTCAGTAAATGCAGAAATAAACAAAAGGATTGCATAAAACAGCACTTTTTTTGTCATTACAAAACAAAACAAAGCAAAACCCTACCTTTTATTGCCATAGGTTAGTGGTTGTCAAACTGTAGCATAAAATCTAAATTTTCTAAAGGGCTTGCTAAAATATGGATTGCTCGGCCCCATCCCTAGCACTTCTGATTTAGCAGATTTAGCATGGGGTCAGAGGACCTTTATTTCTAACAAGTTGGCAGGTGATGATGACACTGTTGGTCCAGATCACACTTTGAAAACCACTGCCATCGCGAGCACGAACAGAAACATGTTAAAATAAAGAAGTTTGGTCAGTGCATTAATAATCTTTTTTTAAGTCCAATAGTCCAATACACATAGATTTTAGTGTATGTTTGTTATTTCCCCATGCTCTTTTTTTAATTTTTATTCAATGTTAAAAAAAATTTCTTTTTAATTTTTGAGAGACAGAGAGAGACAGCGCAAGCAAAGGAAGGTCAGAGAGAGAGGGAGGCACAGAAGCTGAAGCAGGCTCCAGGCTCTGAGCTGGCTGTCAGCACAGAGCCTGACATGGGCTCAAACCCACGAACTGTGAGATCATGACCTGAGCCAAAACTGGACACTTAGCCGACTGAGCCACCCATTCGCCCCTCCCCATTGCTCTTTCTATTTTATGTTAGTCGTTCCTGATATTCAAAAGTAGCATTTAGCATATATTTAATTAGGATACCCAGAGAGAATACATAAAAGTGTTTTGTTCTTTGGCAGCATGCTGGTTGATTTTTATATACTTTGTCCTGAAGATATTCATCATCAATGATACATTTGAGAACTTTTTTAGAAAGTTTGAATTAATGTTTAAAAGGAAACAGTGGTATTTGTAAATTTGCATCATCAAAAATTTTCACAAGTGAAAAATAAGTATTTTCCTTTCAATTTAGTATTTCATTCTCTTATAAAGGGAGCAGGTAAAATGTACTGTACTAATAAGTGATTTATGAAAGGCAGAGAGTATCCTAGTCTTAGTTCAGCCTGGGAATGGGGTCCAGTGCACAGCTGCTCAGAGGGCCAGGGAAGTACCACTCAGGCTCCCAAGTGAGCCCTATGTTGATGAAAATGATTCCTAGAATGCAGAAATCTTAAAGAATATGATAAAACATATTTCTTTATAATGTAATTTTTTCTTGTCTACATGAATATATCATGAATTCTCAAATAAAATTTTGGTGGGCTCATGAAAAAAGATGATCGATCGTCTAAATTGGGGGTAATTTTTTTCACGGCTATGGGCTGAAAAAACAGTATTTTGAAGAAGTAATTCAGTTTCTCTAAGAAGAGAAAAATTGAAAGCAGGGAAGGGAAATCAATTAAATAATAAGGTGTAATGAAAAAAATTCATTCATTTCCCTTAGCATTTTTTAAAAAGTTTATTTATTTATTTTGAGAAAGATACAGAGCGTGTGCGTGTACGAGCAGGGCAGAGGCAGAAAGAGAGATGGAGAAAGAGAATCTCAAGCAGGCTCCTTGCTGTTAGCGCAGAGCGCCCCATGGCGGCTCTATCTCAGGAACTATGAGATCATGACCTGAACTGAAATCAAGAGCTGGATGCTTGACTGACGGAGCCACCCAGGTGCTCATCCCACAGCTTTTTTATAGGATGAGTTTTCAAAATGCAAAGCAAAAAGCAACTTTGCATTTTGTTTGCAGAATCAATCATTTGTATCCTCAGGAGATTTATTTTCCTCTCTAATATTTAAAGTAAATTGCATTGATTCCATGGATTACTGTAAATTCTCAACTGTCATTTAAATATCTTGTTCTTGGGTAGAGTTCTTTATTCATGGAATGCTGTTTAAGTAACTTACATCCATGACTTTAAATCCTTTTTCCTCAGTTCTCTTTTACGTTCAATTTATATTATTCTCCTTCCACCATCACAGAAATCTATGCTTTAGTTTTCTGATCTTTCTGTATCCCCACATTTTTAGGTTTTCTTGGAGTACTTTCTGATATCTTTTGAATTTCTGCATCACATCAGTTTCAATCTGACAGATGCAGCCTCTAAAATAAGCTATGTGATGCACTCAAACCTAAAATAAACCATTACTTGAGGGTTAGGTGCGTCATACCTGCAAATAACCCCATTTATCTAGAGACATGTATTTAATGCTTATTGTATAAATACCAGTGTTTCAGCATTCTTTATAATACCATCTGTCACTTCTTTTCATACAATACATAATTCAATGTATCCCTTAGTACGTTTTTTGAGATGCAGAATTCTTGCACGTATCTGTACATACTGTGACAAGAATCCAGGTGTATTTGAAAAGTTATATCAAATATTACCCAATATAAAATTTTAATGCATGTTGACTCAAGTACTTTCTCTGTGGCTAAGATATGCATCAAGGTAAGCTTATATCATTGGCATCTTTCACCAACTTCATTTAAAGTATATTTTAAATGTTCTGGAAAGTAGAAAAGTAACTACTGTTTCTATCAAAGAATGTCAGTTTGTGTCTGGTTGTGCCATAGGGGTTCCTCTGCTATTGAAGCAGAAGAAAATGGTAACATAAAATGGTAACATGTTGCTAGGAAATGATCATGTTTTTTCGTTGAAACATTTTCTTTTTTCAGGTAAAATAAGATATTAATTAGATTTATATCCATGGGAAGGTAGATCCAGAATATATATCATTAAAAAGGTTAGATTAACAAACATTTGTTGGGTGAATCCTAAGTGCCAGACATGAGGCGAAGTTGAGGAGCCTGGATTAGCCAGATCTCAGGTGTTCATGCTGTACGGGGGAGACGGACACACGTGGGTTGTTAGGAGCACTGATGTTACCGGCACAGGAGAGGGGGCCTGGGGACAACGGGGCTGCTGAAAGAGGTGCCTGATTCAGCTTCTGGAAAGAATGAGCTTTACCAGGGAGGTTTTACCTAAGCTTCATTTTGAAGATTGAGTAGGAGTTAATTGTTTAGGTTGTTTTTAGATCATGTATCATCTAAGCAGTTTTAGGAAGTAGAAATTCTGAAATTATCTTGTCATGCACAGTTCTGTGGGTTGGATCAAAGTAGACAGTTCATATATCTTTTCTTTTCTGCCTTCTTACATTCTCACATACACACAGATTTTTTTTATGTGTGGCTTCACTATCAGATATATTGCTTTATAATTAGAATATATGATACATATGATACACATGTATGTATAATGTATGTGTGAGAATAGGTGGTAGGAATTATGTATTAGATCACCACTTTAGTAAAATTTTACCTTCTAAAGCAAAATTGCATATTTCTTATCAAAATGACTTTCTCTCTAAACATAAAGAGCACATATTCTTAAAACATGACAAAGTCTCTTCAACATATTGTGTTGGAAAAACTGGACAGATACATATAAAAGAATTAAACTGGACTATTTTCTTACACCATACACAAAAATAAACCCCAAATAGATCAAAGACCTAAATGTGAGACCTGAAAACATAAAAATCCTCGAAGGGAGCACAGGCGGTAATCTTTCTGGCATCAGTCAGATATGTCTCCTGAGGCAAGGGAAATAAAAGCAAAAGTAAACTGTTGGGACTACCTCAAATTAAAATTTTCTGCACAGCGAAGGAAACAGTCAACAAAACTAAAAGGCAACCGATGGAATGGGAGAAGATATTTGCAAATGACCTTTCCAATAAAGGGTTATTATCCAAAATTATATATAAAGAGTTGAAACAACTCAATGCCCCCAAAACAAGTAATCCAATTAAAAATGAGAAGGCATGAACAGATATTTTTCCAAAGAAGACATCTAGATGGCAAACAGAAACATGAAAAGATGCTCAATATCACTGATCATCAGGGAAATGCAAGTTAAAGCCACAATGAGATATCACCTCACACCTCTCAGAATAGTTAAAATAGCTATTATAAATAGTTATTTATAATATGAAATATGAAAACCGCCCAAATGTCTATCAGTAGATGAATGGGTAAAGAAGAGGTGGTACATAAATACAATGGAATGTTACTTAGCCACAAAAAAGGAATAAAATCTTGCCATTTGAAACAATGATAGAGCTAGAGACTATAATGCTAAGTGAAATAAGTCAAAGACAAATACCATATGATTTCATTTATATGTAGAACTTAAGGAGTAAAACAAATGAGCAAAGGAAAAAAAGAGAGACAGAGACAAACCAAGAAACAGACTCTCAACTATAGAGAACAAACTGATGGTTATCAGAGGCAAAGGTGGGTGGGGGGATGGTTGAAGGAGGTGATAGACATTAAAGAGTCCATTTATCATGATGAAAATAATAATCATAGAAGAAGCAGAATGAGATGTATATATATGTATATATATATATGTATATATATATATGTATGTATACACATACACACACCCACACCCACAAAAGCATGACACAGAAACAGGCAATTCTATTGGTTGTTGTCTGCATTTCTCTTGGACATGTTACCTTATCGCTGCAGCAGATTCTTCTTTATTACAAAAGTCCCAAAAGTGGAATTAAGGGAATGAATACATGCTTGCTCCATGGGGTACCTTCCAGAGGAGGATAACCTTATATGCCAGGTTCAACACTTAAAAAAATTTTTTTTAATGTTTATTTTTGAGAAAAAGAGAGAAAGAGAATGGAGTAGGAGCAGAGAGAGAGGAGGACACAGAATCTGAAGCAGTCTCCAGGCTCTGAGCTGTCGGCACAGAGTCCAATGTAGGGCTTGAATCCACCAACCGTGATCATGATCTGAGCCCAAGTCACTTAACTGATTGAGCCACCCCGCCGTGTCCTGACACTTTTCTATTTCACAGCTTTGGAGAGAGGATAATGAATATCTCAATATGCATATCTTTTCTGTCTGATAATGAGATATATGTTTCATAAATATGTTTGTTGCTATAAACCAGGCTGGTCTTACACATGGAACAGGTGTTGCTCTGGCTATACATTTAGTTTTATCATACATGAAGAAAAATATATTAAGAGATGATGTTAATCAATATGGTGTAGAAACCTAGAGAAAAGTACTCCTTTGATAAGCTGTTTGGTTATCTTCTTCAGAGAGAGCCTCAGGCAGGTTAATAAGAACAGCCAAAGATTCATGAATAGTGAATAACATTTCCCCCTATTTATTCTTGAAAGACTTTTTGTTGATTCTTCTAAGATCTATCATTATAAGTTCTAACTAAGCCAGCATAATCATATAAGCCATAACTTTCAACACATTGTTTTCCTTATCCAACTGGATCGTTTCATGGTATTTTATTTACTTTGCTTAATCATCTGTATTATCATATACTTCAGACTTCAAAAAATATAAAAATAATATACTATTATTCCTTGTATCGACTGTGCAGCTTAACAAAGAAAGCATTAAAATATAGATGAAGCTCTTTTATGTGGCTCCATGAATTCATCACATGAGATCAAGCCTAGAAGTAACTACTATTCTAAAGTGTCATTTATCCTCCTATATGATTTCATATTTTTACCAAATAAGGGTATATTGTTTAATATATAACATCATTTTGCATATTTTGACATTATATTCTATATACACTCTGGCAATTTACCTTTTTTTACACAGTATGTTTTATATGGTTTTCCCATATGTGACTCTTATTCATTCATTTTCACTGCTCTATAATATAGCATTAAATGACTTCACCACAATTATTTTTCCATTCTCATGTTGATGATTGTTTTCAAGTGTTTGCTATTGCAAACAAACCTACTATGAATATTTTTGTTTTTATCTTTTTGGGCATATTATATAGCAGCAAAATTGCTAGGTTAGAAACTATATGCCTTTAAAACTATAAAATATTGGCAAAGCGACCCTCAAACTCTCTTGTATCAATTTGTTCTTCCACTAATAGTATGCAAAAATTCTGGAAATAAAGACAAATTTATCTCTTTCCTTCCAAAATGGATGGCCTTTTTATTCATTGTTAAATAAAGTGGTGAAAGCTGATCTCCTTTTCTTGTTTCTGAGCTTGAGGGAAGCACTCATTTTTACTCTGAAGTAGATGCTCATTGAAGAATTTTGTGGATGCTTGTTAACAAGTTAATTAAATTACTTTCTAGTCTTAGTTTCTGAGAATTCATGCAACTGATTGTTTTGCTAATGGATCACAATTTCCTGCTTCATGATCTTTCTAGTTTTGTTTGGACTGGTTGCTGAACATTATGATTTTATGTTGTTGAGTGTTTAGATTTTACAATCCTCCTTTAAAGATTGTTGGGCTTTTTCTGGAGGACAGTGTAATTATTATGGATCAATTTGACCCTTTTTAGACTTGTGTTTAAAGTTTGATAGAGTAGATATTGACTGGTATTTACTCTAAGGATAAATGAGTCTGCACTGATTGTCCTGGCCATCATCAAGGAATGACTTTTGTTCCTGTGTGAGCTCTGATAATTCTGCAGTTTATAGCACCCTGGCCATTATTACCTGACTTCACAGAGTTTTATAGTATGCATCTACAGTTTGGTTTCTAGCAGTGAACTCAGAGGGATTTTTCTACAGATTCCAGAGTTGTTGTTGTTGTCGTTGTTGTTGTTGTTGTTGTTTTGACTAGTTTCTCCCTGAAATTCTGTCTTGCAACTTCTAGATGCCTAAACCCTCTGAACTGAAATATTTTGCTCTTCAGTAAGTGAGACCTGCCATGACTTTGATTTTTTTCATCCTACTCTACTTCTCCAGGAGGAGAGACAGAGTGCATGTGGGGCTCCTTTCTCTCATTTCCCTTTTTTACAGAGATCACAGTTTTATGCTGTATATTTTCGAGTATCTGAACACAAGTTTTTGCTGTATTTCGTGCAGTTTGTTAAGTCCAGATGAAGTCCTATTACTCTATCATGGCTGGATGCACCAGGATTATTACTATCTTTTTAAAAATGCACTCTTTTTTTGAACAGTTTTAGGTTCACAGCAAAATTTAGTAGAAGGTACTGGGATTTCCTGTCTACCTCCTGCCCCCACACAGGCATGCCCTCTCCCATCATCAATATTCCCCACCAACTTGATACATTAGCTACAATTAATGAACCTACATTGACATATCCTTATCACTCAAAGTTCATAGTTTATATTAGAATTCACTGTCCGTGTTGACCAGTCTCTGGGTATCATGACATGCATCCACCATTACAGTATCAGAGTCGTTTCACTACTCTAAAAATCCTTTATGTTCCACTTACTTATCCGTCCCTCCCCCCCATAAATCCCTGTCAGCAACTGATCCTTTTACTGTCTTCATAGGTTTGCCTTTTGCAGAATGTCAAATATTTGGAATAATATAGTATATAGCCTTTTTAGGTTGGCCTCTTTCACTTAGTAATATGCATTTATTTTATGAATGTCTTTTTGTGGCTTGATAGCTCATTTCATTGTAGGGCTAAATAAAACTATGTTGTCTAGATACATCACAATTTATTTGTCTATTCACCTGTTGAATGAGTGGCATCTTGGTGGCTTCCAAGTTTTGGCAATTATAGATAAAATTGCTAGCAGCATCCACATGCCAGCTTTTATGTGGACATACATTTTTCACTCCTTTTGATAAATACTAAGGAATATGATTGTTGGATAATATGGTATGAGCATGTTTAGTTTTGTAAGAAGCTGTCAAATTGTCTCCCAAAGTGATTATACCATTTTGCATTCCCACCAGCAACCAGCAATGAATGTGGGTTCTTGCTGCTTCACAAACTCATGAGGATTTGGTGTCACTGTTGTGATTATTGGCCATTCCATCAGATATGTAGTGGTATCTCATTGTTTTCATTTGTATTTCCCTGATGACATATGATCTGAAGTACTTTTTTTCCCTGTGTTTATTTTGAATGTGTATAGAATTTGGTGAGATGTCTTTTCAGATCTTTGGCACATTTTTAAATAAGGTTGTTTGTTTTCTCATCATTAAATTTTAAGAGTTATTTGTATGTTTTGGATAACAGACCTTTAGAAGATGTCTTTTGCGAATACTTTTTGCCCAGTCTGTGGCTTGTCTTCTCATTCTCTTGGCATTGTCTTTAGCAAAGCAGAAGTTTGTTATTTTAATAAAGTCCAGCTTATCAATTATTTCGCTCATGGATCATGACTTTGGCGTTGTATGTCCTCACCATGCCCAATGTCACTTAGTTTTTCTCTTATTTTCTATGAGTTTTATAGTGTTTTGTTTTATATTTAGGTCTGATCCATGTTGAGTTGATTTTCATGAAGGATATAAAGTCTGTGTCTAGATCTTTTTTTTTTTTTTTGCATGTAGATGTCCAATTGCTCCAGTAACATTTGTTGAAAAGACTTTTTGCTCCATTGTATTACCTTTCCTCTTTTGTCAAAGATCAGCTGACTATATGGCTCTTTTTCTGGGCTCTCTATTCTGTTTCACTGATTTATTTGTCTATTCTTTTATCAGTGTAACAAACACTGTTCTTTTTTTTTTAATGTTTTATTTATTTATTTTTTATACAGAGAGAGAGAGCATGAGAGGGGGAGGGGCAGAGAGAGGAGGAGACACAGAATCTGAAGCAGGCTCCAGGCTCTGAGCTAGCTGTCAGCACAGAGCCTGATGCGGGGCTCGAACCCACGAACGTGGGATCTGACTTGAGCCAAAGTCGGAGGCTTAACCGACTGAGCCACCCAGGTGCCCCAACACTGTTCTGATTAGTATAGCTTTTATAGTAAGTTTTGAAGTCAGGTAATGTCAGGTCTTCAACATCATTCTTCTTCAATATTGTGTTGGCTATTGTGGGTCTTTGCCTTTCCAGGTAAGTTTCAGAAAAACTGATATCTTTACATATTTAGTCTTCCTATCCATGAACATGCAATATCTCTCCATATATTTAGTTCTTTGATATCTTTTTAAACATAGCTTTGTAGTGTTCCTCATATATACAAATTTTGTTAGATTTATACCTAAGTATTTTATTTTGGGGGTGATTAATATACATGGTATCTTGTTTTAAATTTCAGATCGACTTGTTCATTACTGGTATATAGGCAAGTGATTGACTTTTGTAAATTCACCTCGTGTCCTACAGCTTTTCTACAACCAATCATTAATTCCTGGACTTTCTCTGTCGAGTTTTTTGAGTTTTCTACATAAACAATCATGTCATCTACCAAGACAGGTTTATTTCTCTCTTCTCACTCTGCATACCTTTTGTTTCTCTTCTTGCATTAGCTAGGTCTTTCATTATAATTTAAAAAGTATTGTGAGAGGAGACATACTTGCTTTATTCCTGACCTTAATGGGAGAGTTTCAAATTTCTCACCATTTAGTATGATGTTAGCTATGTGTTTTTTGCAGGTATAGTTTATCAAGTTTAAAGAGTTTCCCTCTATTTCTAGATTATTGAGAGTCACCTTCACTTTGAAAAACCACATTTTACTGTTGCTAGATTACAGAGATTCAATTGACTTTTGTGTATTAATATTCTATCCAATGTTCTTGCTTACCTCTTCTCATTAATTGACATAATTTGCCTGCATATACCATAAGTGTTTTTCTGTGATAATTATAGTTTTAATTTTTTTCCCTCCCAAATCTCATAGATTTTAGCTCTTGTTCCTGTCATCCCAGACTGACAAGAACAGTCAGTATGCTGCTAAATAGAAGCAGTAATGGCAGGCATCTTTGTCTTGATTTTAATTTTTAAAGGCAATGTTTCTAGAATTTCAACATTAATTATGGAAATCACTGTAGGTTTTTGTCAGATAATCTGGATCTCTCATGAATGTGTTCATTTGTAAGGTGACAGAAAATGTGATGAGAATCTAGTATCTCAAACACATAGAAGTTATCTTTTTTCATGTAAAAATAGGCCTACATGTAGACCTTTCCTAATGTTCTCAACATGCCTGATGCAAGTTCAGCCACCTAGGCCAAAACTCTTTCAAGGCAGATTCACTCTCTGGGAAAGTGAGTGTTAAGCTTTCCAGTTTATATAATGAAAGGCAGCATTGGAAAATGAATTGAAATTGTGTATTAGATTAACTAAACCATAGTGTTTACACAGTTCAGTTTACTTGGCTTAAGGAAATTCTCCTCTATTTCTGGTTTGATAAGGTTTTTTAAAAATCTTAAATTGGAGTTGTTTTAGGAGAATGTGTCTATTTTTGCATGGACACAAAAATGCTCTTGGTCCTTTATTAATGTATTATATTGCATTATGAGAGCTTTTAATTTTGCACCATCTCTACACTTCTAAGGTATGCCTATCTTGGTCTTGATTTTTTAAAATACATTGCAGGTTTCAATATGCAGATATATATATTTTAGGAGTTTTTTACATATTTTTATTAGGCCATGGTCAAGCATATTTTGGATCCAATAATTCAATAAAAATAGAATGCATTAATGACACAAAATTGTGTCACTGTCCTGTATGGAAGAATTGCTTTATATAGTAAGTAGATAGACTCTTGAATGATGATATGATCCCTCTCAGTTTTTTAATGCCTATACCAAGGGAGCTAGTGACTTGAGCTTTTTTTGATATGATGGGTTTTTCATCTTGTCCTCTCTTCATTGAAAACAAAATTTAGGAAGCACCTTGGTAAGAAGCCAGCCAGGCACTAGGAAACTGTATCCACTTTCTCACTTGTGTCTTTATCTCATATATTTGTGTTTCACTTGTTTACTGGTTCAACAGGAAACGGAAATGAAGGTCACAGTGTATTAGATTTCAGTCATCATTCTTGGCAGTCTTTAAGCTGAAATCAAACCTTTTTGTTCTAGCCTCACTCAATCTCAAAAGTGAAATTGGCTTATAATCGTTTCTTATGTTGTTCTTTTCTTATTTTGTCTCAAATTTATATTAATTCTACAAAATTACCTGAATGGTTTGCTTGCTTGCTTGCTTGCTTGCTTTCTTCTTTCTTTCATGAGTTTGGTATACACTGCCAATGGAATTACTTGTCTTTGCCCTTTTGGTATTGTTTTTTGTGTTTGTGTGGGTTGGAAGGTAGATTTGTATCTACTGATTCAATTTCTTTAATGATCATCGGTGTTTTAGATTTTCCCCCTTTTTCTTAAGTTAGTTTTGGCATGTTATATCTTCCTAGGACATAGGGGTTTTTTCCCCCTAAGTTTTCAAATTTATTGGCTTAAATTTAGTTATAGTGTTATTTTTGTATGCTTTTGCTATAATCCTACCTACATATTCCTTATTAATCCTAACTTTTTATGAGCCTTCACAATTTTTTCCTTGATCAATCCTGACAGTTTTGTCTCTTTTGAGTTTCAAGAATCTGTTCCTTTAGTTTATTGATTCTTTCATTTTATTTTTTATTTCTTTAATTTTGCCTTCTTTCTTCATTATTTTTTCTCCTATGTTTTTGGATTTATTTATCCTTTTTAAAGTCACAAAATGAATGATATGGTGGTCATTAATTTATTGCCTTTCAGCTCCAAATTAATGTTTCTTTTAAAAGGAGCTTGGCCTTATGAATATTTCTCCTTTGCCCACCAGAAAAATCGTAAGAGGCATTCCTGCTTCCAAAGTGGCTTGCTCACCAGCTTCCTGGAGGATGCACTTTTTTTTCCCCTGCTGCTTGGTCTGCACAGAAGCCCTAGAGCTAGGTGCTTAGAGGAATTAGTTTCCTTCAGCATTTGGCTGCTGTGTACTTTCTGGAACTCTTAACTTGGGCTGTAGAAACAGAGCTAGTACCCTTGATAGCATGGACTAGGGTGCCCTGACAGTGTGGTGCCTCACCCAAGACCCCTGCTCCCTGTGCCCTCCCCTCAGTCCCACTGGCACTATGGGGAACTCAGTGAGCTTGTCATCTGGGGCCGCCCAACCTTCATCGCTGGCCCAGAGTCACTCAGGTTAAGCTGCATGCAGGACAAGCATGGAGCTCCCCCAGAGGGAGGCTTACCCACCTCCTGGTTCCAGTAGCAACATAAGCAGTCTCACTTCTCTCCTGCACCCTGCCCCCTCTCCACCAATCTCCAATTGCCTACCTGTCAGCCCAGTTTACTTGTGTTTTTGAGGTTTATTTCCTGTACCCCTCCTGACGTGAGCACAGCACACTATCTCTCAAATCCAATTGAATCAATATCAATTTGATATTTCAAATCCATCTGTCACCTGCTCAGCCTCAGCCTCAATTTGTCTGTGCTCTGAAGGGGTACGCTTGCTTTTCTGGTGAGTGTGGCCCAGCTCTGGCCCAGCAATCGGCTAAACTTCTTTGTTATCTAATTGGCTACAACCACACCTCCTTTAACAAGATTTGAGCCACCCTTTCAAATTTGTCCTTCCTTGGACACTCTCCCTCAGGAATTGGATTGATCCTCTTTAGAGTTCTCTCTCTTTACAGTAACTCTCTTATCATAATTAATAATTCTTTAAATCAAAATAATCAAAACTTTCTCTAATTTCTTCCTTTTGATTGGACCCAGCTTATGTAGATACCGACTTAGTATCAGTATGTTTTCTAATAAGAACAGCTAAGGCTATTAATTCCCCTCTAATAATGAAGTTTGGATATGATAAGACTCTTTTCTTTTTTTTATTATTTTTTTAACATTTATTTTTGAGAGAAAGACAGAGCACAAGTGGGGAGGGCAGAGAGAGGGAGACACAGAATCCAAAGCAGGCTCCAGCCACTTAACTGACTGAGCCACCCAGGAACCCCAGCAACAAGGGTTTCTGTAATAAGAATCAGTTCGTTTGTGATTTGTAAATAAGAGAATGATGACAGCATAATGCACACATTGCTTTGATTTCTACATTTTAAAAATGTTAACGTGTTAATATTTTATGTTACAGATAGTAATAGCACCAAAACAGAAAGAACACTGGAATAGAAAGTGCACTAAATGCTGCTGAAATGCTGCCCACTGTGGGTGAGCATGGTACTAAACACGCTGCCTGTTCACTACACAGTCCTCCCCTTGTCATGGAATTACGTATTGTATGTTTTTCCCCTCATTTTTGTACAACTCTCCTTTGCCATAATTTAACTTAATGCTTCCTTATATCTTATGTTTGCCTACTAAAAACATAAGGTGCGCTCCTGGGTGGCTCAGCTGGTTAAGGGTCTCACTCTTGATGTCCACTCAGGCCATGATCTCAGGGTCTTGAGATCAAGCCCTGTGTTGGGCAACCTCTTCCTCTCAACAAAAGTTTCATATTTACTATAATATTTAAGAATAAACATATATTTTTAACTATACAATTATTATTTTATTAGGATTGTTATTTTACAAAATACATACATTTTAGGTGTTTTGTTACTAGATCTATCTTTCCTCTGATGCACTCATAATTTTAGAGGTGATTTTGCAGAAATCAATTTCAGAGGCATTATCTTTATATTACACACAAAACACCTATGTTTTCATTCTCTTTCAAATTCAAAGTTTTCCTAATTTCCTTTGTAATTAGTATTTTGGCCTATGAGTAATTTTTTGTTAATGTTTATAGAGTTTTGAGAAAAAGAGAGTGCAAGCAGGGAACGGGTAGAAAGAAAGGGAGACACAAAACCTAAAGCGGGCTCCAGACCATGAGCTGTCAGCACAGAACCCGACACAGGGCTTGAACTCACAGACCGAGACCATGACCTGAGCTGAAGTTGGATGCTTACCTGACTGAGCCACCCAGGTGCCCCATGAACTATGATTAATTTTAAAATATGTTCTTTACCTCAAAAAGTATAGAAATTTTTATTTTAGTTTTCTTTTCATCATTGATTTCTAACTTAATTACACTTTGGTTAGAGGATGTGGTATGAATAATATAGATTTGTTAAATTTATTGAGCATTGTTTAATGGCCTAATGCACTGGACATTTTGTATAACTGTTTTCTGTGTTCTTGTGCATTCTTTTATTGCTAGAATAAAGGTCCTGCATATCAAGTGCAATAGGCTGACTTTTGTCCTTCCAAAATCCCTATATTGAAGCCTTAACTGCCTAATATAACTATATTTGGACATAGGGCTCTCAGAAGGTACTTAAAGTTTTATTAGGTCATAAGATTGGGGCCCTAATCCCTTAGAACTATTGGCTTTATAAGAGACACTTTTCTTCATTACTCCCTTTCCCTCCCTCTCCACCTGTGTACAAAGAGGTCATGTGAGTACATAGTGACATGATGGCCAACTACAAGACATGAGAAAAGTTCTCAGAATGAAGCATACCAGGGGCCACCTTGATCTTTGCCTTGCTAGTCTCCAGAACTGTGAGAAGTAACCTTTTATTGTTTAAACCACCCTGACTCTGATATTTTGTTGTGGTAACCTGAGCACTCTAATACATCAAGCTTATTAATTGTTCAAATCTCTCTCTTTCTATTTAAAAATATTTTTTTATGTTTTTTATTTATTTTTGAGAGACAGAGAGAGATAGCGTGAGCAGGGGAGGGTCAGAGAGAGGGGGAGACACAGAATCCAAGCAGGCTCCAGGCTCTGAGCTGTCAACACAGAGCCTGATGCGGGGCTCAAACCCACGAGCTGTGAGATCATGACCTGAGCCTAAGCTGGATGCTTAACCAACTGAGCCACCCAGGTATTCCTTTTTTTTTTTTTTGCTTGAGCTCTCAGTAACCAAAAGTGTATCAAACTTCACACATGGTTGTTGATTTGTCTTCTGTAAAATTTTGTCATTTTGTTTTAATGGTTTTGAGAATTACTATTAATTGCATACATATTTAGAATTCTAAGAGATTTCTGGCAAGATGTATTTTTTAAATTATGAAGTAAATCTCTGTATTCATTGAAATTCCTTTGATCTCAGAATCTGTTTAACACCTATAAACCATACTAGCTCAAACAAAAGCTTACTTTTTTTTCACAAAAACTTTATTTTGACTAGGAATTTTCTTGGATGTATTTCATATATTTTTCAACATTTTAATTGCAGCCTATTTGCCATTTTTACATTTACATATTGTAGGCAACTTTTAAAAAACATGTTCTTGCAGTATCTGCCATTTATGGTCCATCCTGACTTTGTGGGTTTTCCATTTATTCTTCTTTCTTTGTGACTTGTTTTTCTTTCTTGTCCATATTTGGACATATCAGTTGTTTTGTTTTTATTCCATTTCCTTCCCTGCACAGGATTTAAAATTTATACACTCTATTTATAGTCCTGTCGTGACTGTCCTTGAGATTTTAAATGATGTTCAACAAACTCAGAGTCAGCCCGGTAACCAGCTAGTCTCTACTAAAACCAGGCAAAGATCTTACAACTACTCTTTTGTAATTTCAGCCCTTGATTCAGTTCCCTTCTTTCTGAAGTATGTTGTTTAGATAGTAAATTATTAAGGTTCCATTGTGGATAAATTTTCCAAGATTTTTTTTTTTTACTTGGAAATGTCTTTATTTTACAATTGTTAGCAAAGACAGTTTTATCAGATATAAAATTCTAGGTTGATAATTATTTTCACACAGTATTTTCAAGGTACCATTCGGCTGTCTTCTATTTTTTTGTTTAGTTTAGTTTTTTAATCTACCTGTCATTCCTTTATATGTTATCTGTTTTTTTAACTACTGCTACTAGGATCTTCTCTTTCTCTTTTGTATCCTGAAGTTTGTCATATGTCTAGGTTTGTATTTATTTTTATCTACACCAATAATGTATTTTATGAAGAGATCATTCATAACTATCATTCTGAAAAATTCTCATTATTTCTTCTATTTAGCCTATTATTCATTCTCTCTGTTTCTTTAATTTCATTTAGATGAATGTTGAGCCTTGTTATTTTATTTTCCAGATTTCTTACTTTTGTTCATATTTTCCATCTTTTTATTTTTTCTACTACGTTCTGGTTAGCCTCTTTAGAGTTATCTGCCAACTTACTATTTCTGTATTCACCTATGTCTGTTCTTTTGTTTAACCTGCTCACTGAGTTTTTATGTTCTTTGTTTAAACATTTAAAAAAAAGTGTTTTATTTATTATTGAGAGACACAGAGAGACAGAGCATGAGCATGAGAGAGACAGAGAGAGAGGGAGACACAGCATCCGAAGCAGCCTCCAGGCTCTGAGCTGTCAGCACAGAGCCCAATGTGGGGCTTGAACTCACACTCTACGAGATCATGACCTGAGCCAAAGTTGTACACTTAACCAACTGAACCACCCAGATGCCCCAAATACTTTATACATTAAAAAAAACCGCAATATATTTTAAATCTGAGAATTCTATGATCTAATATTCTCAGAGGCTTATTTTATCTGTTTTTTCATTTCTGTGGATTCTCATTCAAAATGATTTGTTCCCTCATAAATTATGTAATTTTAAAGATAAGTTCACATTTAGTAAGACATTATCCATGACAATCCTTTAGGCTTGTTCTAAGAAGTGGCTAAATAGAAAACATGTATTGTTGCTGTTCAAGTGCAATTGATTTCTACCAACATGGAACTTTTCTACATTACGATTATCTGGATGATATAAGTAGTTAAATTCAGACCTATATAAGAGGAAACAATATTTTTCACATTATGAAGATCTTAGGTAAAGATAGAGAAGTTTTGTTTTTCTTTATTCTTCTTTTTTTTCTGTTTTTCTGTCGTGTGTGTGTGTGTGTGTGTGTGTGTGTATATACCTTTGTTGACAGGTGTAATTATTTTTTTAGCTCACTTTTCATGAGGATATGGCCTTTGAGGATTAATCTGTATGTGAGGGCTTTAGTTCCAACAACCCAACTTGTGTGGACCCTCTGTCATATTTCCTGTCTCTGTGAGGCCTCTCAGTTGTTGAAATCAACTAATATAATTTATCATTCTGGTTTTCAACCCCATAATCTCCCCAAACACCAATTTTTTTGACTTTGAATTCCGTTGCTTTAATGTTTGCTCAGTTATGAATTACAAGATGATTGTTACATTAAATCCAACATTTCTGGACATTTTGTATTAGAAATTTTTTCAGGTTATTTAGTCCATTATATTGTTCAGGTCAAAGTCCACTAGTATTTTATAAAGGCTTCTGTAAGAAATTTTTAGTGAACTATCAATTATTTTTATCACACCTGGTTGGAAGGAGAGAAAGACCTAATATTTATGGAATGAATAAATGTGACAGTCAGAGAAGTGGGTGTTTCAAATGACATTTTTTTTCTAAGTTTAAATAATTGACATATTATATTTAGGAACCAACAATAGCCAGTAAACACACACACACACACACAAAAGAGGAACCATAAATCAGGAGGAGTTTCTAGATTGTTCTAGAGACCTATAAAATAAGTAGTAGGAGGAAAGGAGAATATTGAAGACAGTATTAATTTAGTTCCCAGCTGATTTTAAGATAATTTTATTTTTCACTGGGGCTCAGTTATTTCCATTTCTTCATAGAGCTTAGCTCTGTTTTTGTACTTTCTTGATTTAATTCTCTGACATGATCTTTCCTCATTGCCACAGAATGTCTGCTATAATGCCATTTCTTGCATTTATTCATAATCAGGCCCAGTGGAAAATAATGCCAATCTCTTTCAATAACCTTTATTCTAAGATTCATTCTGGTTGGCCTCATTTAGGTCACATTCTCACCAAATCAGAAAGATTAAGCAAAAGTGATACCCTGATTAAGACTGATTTCTGTTTCCAACCAGTAGATAGGGGCAGAATTATCTTCAACAGCAGAACATGGACTGATATTGACAAAGATTAAAATATGCAAAGGTTTTTGGTAACTAAAAATTACATATTTCCACTATGACCTGACTTTTTGACCATTCCTTGTTTACTCTACATATCCATCTGTCTTAATCTATGTGCTCGAAATGTTCATGTCTATATTGAATGTTATCATTCAGTCCAAAAAAAGCAGACAACTGAAGTTTTATCTAAGTTAAAATAAAAATATCTGAATAATATGTAAGTCTTCCAAGTCAATTTTAATTGTGGATCCTTATAGTTTCCTACATATAGATAACTGGTAAATGTATTATTTATTCTCCAATATTCACTGTAAGATGATGGAAAATTAGTGTGATTACTACAGTAAAAGTGTGAATGGGAAACCAAACACAGGGGTCATCTTAGGGTTATATACTAGATAATATCCTTCTAGAAAAGCACAACAAAGAATCAATGCCCTGGAAGAGGATTGGGTCGATTAGTTTGGTCTATTCTTTTCTTTCTCTTTCATTTTATTTTTAAGTAGTCTCTATACCCAATGTGGGGTTGTAAATTACAACCAACACCAAGAGTAGCACACTCTACTGACTGAGCCAGCCAGGTGTCCCTGGTCTATTCTTGAAAGAAGCTTTCTCATCCATGATCTTCTATGGCTACATTTGGGACAATCATTGGAGAGAGCATGCTCCAAGTGGAGAGAAAGCAGAAAATAGAACTTTAAGAACCATGTTAATATAGTTACTGATTCTTCATAGCAGTTTACATGGTACTTTCTCTCTATTAAACTCTAAACATTTTGAGGGCAAGGACATATTTTATTTGCCTTTTAATTCCATCACAAAGCACTGTGATGGGTATAAAATAATCACTTAATAAATGTTTGCTGAAAAAATGAATGACTTAATGGACTAATAAAGTGACTAAATAACAGAACCAAATGGGCTTCTAAAAGATGATTTGATTCTTCTGTATTTTAAGGAAAATAAATATCTCAAGAAAGATCATAAAAGAACAAAATAAATATTTAATTATGCAATACAAAGTTTGACATGTTTTGTTTCACATAAGATTACATTTTCTTCTGGAATAACTGTGTTTAATTAATGGTAAGGTCTTGCAGAGGAATCCAAAATCATATTTCTCAGGTTATAATCTTGAGATTTTGAAGTACTTTGAGAAAACACATTTACTTTTTATTTCCAAGTCAATCAAATAACTAATATCAAAAAAGATTCAATCATCTATACCTTTATAAGGCTATTATATTTAGTTGCTGTTTTTGAAATTTTTTCGTTGATTGTAAAGAAAGACCTGCAAAGCAATTGCCCATTTATAAATCATATATATGTGTTGCTTATTCCTTATTCTTTTCACAAAAGTAATAGAAAACTGAATAAGATTGTCATCTTCTTCATCATTTTAATAACTCTTATATGAGAGAGAAGGCAAGATATTGACTTGAATGGCTTTTGGACAATTGCCGCTTTAATTTGATCCTCACTGGGCTGTTAACAATTATAAGACCCGCTGTCAGCAATGTTCTGAAAACTTTCTAGTCGTCTCTGTAGATAATTTCATAATTTTTATTACTTTTGGAGTGTTTCCTCATCTTTGAAACAAACTTTATTGTAAAGCAGTGTTTCCCCAACTTCAGTCATTTATGAACTACCTTTATAATATTTGCAAAATTTTGGAAACCACTATGTCTTTACTATTTCTTTTCTTAAAATTAATTCACTTTAATTTCAATACTAGATTTAAGGAGACTTTATCTTCTAACTAATATGTAAAAACAATATCTCTTTTGTACATAGCTTACAGTAAGCACAAATTCAACAGAAGCAAGCAGAAATCACTAAATTTTGGCTAGGTACCACTGTCTGTTAAAGTATGGGAACTTGAGATCTGAGTTTTTAAATGGAAAAGTAAAGACTAATTCCTGTTAGAGAGATGTTAAATAATTTTAACCTTAAACGAAAGCTTCCTCTTTTACATTGTTATGGTGAAAGGAAAGGAAATGATGTTCATGCTATTTGAATGAATATTATTCTCTATTATGTTCTACTATCAAATGCCACCTTCAACGTTACTTAAAGCCATGTTCCTATTCACCAACCTGGGGAAAACTATTCTAAAAAAAATGTCTTCAGATATGTTGTATACTGTGTTAAATTGTGCATGCACATATGCATGCATATATGTGAAATGCGTGTGTACATAGATATGTAAGATATTAAAAGCTTATAACATGTGTATATGTGCATGTGTATGTGTAAAAATACCCTTGAGAGCTAGAGCAGCAGTCTCAAGTAAAATTTTATGTATACTATATTTTGTTTAAAGCTTTTCTTAAACTTTCAGACCTAACTGATGGGTTTTCATTTAAATAGCTATTTAGTCCCATACCAGGAAAAATGAAGATTTGTCCATTAAAATAATTTTTTAATGTTTTATTTATTTTTTGAGAGAGAGAGAGAGAGAGAGAGAGAGACAGCATCAACAGGGGACAGAGAGAGAGGGGGAAGGGAGACACAGAATCTGAAGCAGACTCCAGGCTCTGAGCTGTCACCACAGAGCCCGATGTGGGGCTCGAACCCACAAGATCATGACCGAAGCTGAAGTTGGACACTTAACCAAGTGAGCCACCCAGGCACCCCAAGATTTGTCCATTTTAAATAGAGAGAACAAAATTAAAATTCATTCTTATTTTCATTTTATTAATTTTTCTTGGGCATCTATTTTTGCCTCCTCTTCTCCTGCCTAGACCCTAATATGTTCTCTCCTTAACAGCTAGAATGCTCTCTTATGAAATCTGATGAAGAACTGGCTTTGTTTTAAAGCCCTCTGTGGGCTTCCTTCTGCAGCTTAGAATAACATTTCAAGCACATGCCTCAGCCCGAAGACCCTCCACGAGTCTGCCCACGCTCACTTCCTGTGGCACCGCTCCCTTAGTTCACCAAGTGGAGCCACTTTGGCTACATCTCTGTTTTTATACAAGGCAGGTTTTTGCTGCCTTATATCTTTTTTACTTGTTATTTTTTGTGATTTTTTTGTTTTGTTTTGTTTTGTTTTCTTCTTTCCTGGAATTGTCTTCCCCTGAGGCTTTCTTTTCCTTAAGTCTTAAGTTAAATGTCTCAAATGTCTTAAGTATCCTGGCTGGTTCTTTCTGTTCTTAAGTCTCAAGTGAAATGTCTTTCAAACTGTCCCTGTATACCTTTTATAAGTGGGTATTCCCTACATGTAGTATTCTCTGCCTGTTTCTTTCTCATGCTTGCTCTTTTGGATTATACATTTGTCTCTTTCCTCATTCAATGTCCACTTCCCTGCTAGACTGTAAGCCCCCTTAGGGCAGGGCTTATGGCTACTGGTTTCAGTCACCATGGCATCTGCTGTGCCAACACCATTTTTGGCACATGGAAACACTGCATATGTATTGAGTGAAATAATCCTCTTCAAAGAGTTGTTTTATTTGTTTGGTAGGCTTCCTGGATGATAATCTCACTTTTAAATAATTAGTGTATTGAGAAAGGAGTGTGTGCCGTGTTCAGTATTCAGAAAGAGTAAACAAACGAATGAACAGCTTCCCTTAGTTTGTAATAGTGCTTAAAACTAATTGTAGTGACTGAGCATAAGGGGCAGCGTAAGCATCAAGGATATATGGGTTTGCAACATCAAAGGCAAGGCAGCAATACTGTTTTAAATCTTCTTCTAATGATCTCCTTATAATTATGAATCTCTAAGAAGAAATTCAACGGCTTTCTATGTTTGAAAATCTGCTTAACTATGCTTAATTCTTTTGCTTTGGCTCATCTCCAGACTCTGAAACTTTCTTTGCCTAACTAGAATTGTATTTGGACTTTGGGAGGAAACCATTATTGTTATACATTTGTAGGTGTGAACACCAGCTGCCTGTGGCAATTCAAATTCATTATACATGTGAGTTCATAAACACACACACACACACACACACACACACACACACGCACGCACACACACACACGCACAAAGAAAACGGAATCTGTGGCTTTAGCCCAAAGCCATGAACCTGAATTTTACTATTGATTTAGTGTAGAAAATTTAAGCAACTGCTCAAAATATTTTTTTTTTACTATTTTTATTTAGAGAGAGAGAGAGAGAGAGAGAGAGAGAGAGAAAGACAGCATGAGCAGGGGAGAGTCAGAGAGAGAGGGAGACAGAGAATCTAAAGACAGGCTCCAGGCTCTGAGTTAGCTGTCAGCACAGAACCTGACACAGGGCTCAAACCCGTGAACTGTTAGATCATGACCTGAGCCAAAGTCAGATGCTTAACCGACTGAGCCACCTAGGCACCCTAACTGCTCAAAATTTTTGATGTGTCTGTTACTTCATTAATAAAATAAATATATTTATTCATTCTAATCCAATTTTCACAGAGGCCTTACTTAATACTTCTGGAAAATATCTGCAAATACGCATAATGAAAATTTCAGTAGGACACCACAACAGATGCATACATTTTTTTCATATTTTGTGTTTGTTCATAATATATTTATAGCTGACTACTATAGATTTGTTCATCCCCGACATTGAGGGCAGTTGTTGGTGGACAGTAGCTGCCCCTTAGGGGGCTCCATGCCACAGACACTTTCCTTGCGTCCCTGTGACCAGTGGAATGTGTGCACCTCCAGACTGAGGTAGCTAAGTGTAGGGCATGTGATCCCCAGCATTCTCTTCCCTTAGGACGGCTGGATGGATGACACGGATGGGTCTTTGAATGGTGGTAGTGGTTCCAAACAATGGAAACTGGGGTTCCTGAATCACAGCTTGTAGGTGGGCTGCCCCAGAGAACCAACCCACAAGAAGCATCAGCTTTGGGCTTCATGGGAGTGAGAAATAAATTTTCATTTTGTTATGCCACTGAGCATCCAGGTTTGTCTATTACAATATTTACTCTGCTGAATACAATATAAATTTATCCTATGTATCCTATAAGTGCATATATGTATATCACATATACATACATTATTACGGAGTTAGTTTAATGCCCATTTTACATATGAGGAAGTTGAGGAAAAGGAGACCTTGAAGAGGATGAGGTAAACTTATTCAGGTTTAGATTACATTGGTTAACAGCTGAACTAAATCAAGTGCTTTATCCATTGTAGCAGGAGTCAACAAACTATCACCCTCAAGTCAGGCCTCCAGATTGTTTCTGTAAAAAAAGTTTTATTAGAACACAGTCACACCCATTTATTTTTATAATGTGTAAGGTTGCTTTCCTGTGACAATAGCAGACTTGAGTAGTTGTGACAGAAGCTGTATGACCTGTAAACCTTAAACTATTTACTATGTGGCTCTTTCCAGGAAAAGCTGGCTGACCTGTGCATTTTACCATGCTTCCACCTACTCTCCAAGGTAACTCTGAATATGGGACATGATAAAAAGGTAGGCTTTACATTTTATATCACTCCCATATTTGTGAGAACATAAGAAAGTCCTTTAACTTCACTTGGTATTTCTACTCTTTGTGTTCTGCCTTCCTTTTTACATTTACTTGAACCAACTTTATTCTTAACTGCTATGGGGAAATGGATGGATCCAACCTCTCCTCTTGCTTCTGATATGAACTATGATAAACTTCAGAGGCAGGATTTCAGAGTAAAGTGGTCAAAGAACAAAACATGCTTTTCCATTTCTTCCCTATCCCTACCCCAAGGCTGAGCCTGGGCACATGCCACTTACTGTATTGTCGTAGACTTTACCTCAGGATACCTTGTCAAATGCCCAAGAAAGCAAGACACCTGGTATTTCTATTAAACTCAGAAGATGTTTTTCTTAGTCCTTTCTGTCCACAAAGATTCCATGTTTTTGATAGAGATGTTTCTAAACATTTTTTACACATTTTCACCCAGGTCATATGACTAATGTTTGCACTTATAAGTAGGATATAGATACTGTTCAGTTCCCAATTTATATAAATGCAATACCATTATGCTCTTTTCCACTTGACAAAAACACACCAGAATGTAATGAAAATACATTTATTAGAAGACTAACCTGAAATTTGTTATAATTTTTTAAGTTATATAGAAACATTGGTAATTAAATTGTCATTAATCAGAAATATTTGCCTATCACTCAAATTTTGGTAAGCAAACTTGCTGTAACACTGTGTGTAAAGGCAACTGAGTCTGCATGAAAAGAAAAAATCCAAGAGGCTCATAATAGGAAATTCTGTTTGTTTCTGCATTGGCAGTTGCAGTAAAAATTGATTTAAGTAGACAAAACTAAAAAAAAAAAAAAACCCTAAGAAATCTTTTTTAAATGTTTTATTTTATTTTAGAGGGAGAGAGAAGGTGTATGAGCAGGGAGGGATGGGGGAGAGAGAGAGAGAGAGAGAGAGAGAGAGAGAGAGAATGAATCTCAAGTAGGTCCCATACTCAGTGTAGACCCTGACACAGGGCTCAATCCCAGGACCCTGGAGTCATGACCTGAGCCAAAATAGAGTCAGATGCTAGACCGACTGTGCCACCCAAGCACTCCAAGACAGTCCTTTTGAGTCTATCTTAGGAATAGTCAAATAGGAGGAAAGATGCCAAACCATGTTGCTCTAAGTGGACTTGAGAGAGAAAAGAATCCCAGCCAGAATCCAAAGGTAAAATTATCATAAATCTTACAACCTGACCCATCTTTATGGATGACAAGAAAAAAAACAAAGATGTGTGCTAAATGGCAAATGAAGTCTTTCCAAGACATGGTAACATCAGTGGGCTTCAGTTCCAACTTTTCCTCAACTCTGGCTGACAAAATTCCTGCACTGGCTTGAAGCTGATATAATAGTGTTCATTCTAACTGCCAGGTAAGTTGGGTGGAGCCGGAGGGAAGACTTCCTATCTTACTACAACAGACATGGAGTGTATTCCAGGCATTTCCTGAAAAATCAGTAACTATAGTCCCTAGATAATTTGTGTTATACATACGTCCTATAATTTGTTCTATACTTCTGTATATTATCTGAGTTAATTTTTTTCTCGAGTTAACTTGAGAATATATCACTGTGGAAATTACTGTGAATCTGACAAAAGGCTTTCAAATAGTCATCAAAAAATGTGTTTTAAAGTACAACTGAATGGCAAGTTAGAGATAGCCTGTACATTTTGCTTTTATAATGAAAATGTTTGGTTTACAGAGTGGTTAAGACTGGGTGGGTCAGTCTTGGATGCCATCCAAGCTGCATTTACTTAGCAACTAAATAACAACGATGACTTTTATAGATAGTTTCATCTATAAGTACATAGGACATAGAAGAGGAAAAGTGTCAGCAATTTAATTATGATGTGTGTCGTTATGATTTTCTTTGCATTTATTCTGCTTGTGCTCAGCTTGGCTCTTAAATTGGCATTTTTCATCAAATCCCCTTTTATTCTGCTGATAGTATTTGACAAGAGTGAATCATAGCAATAGGAAGATTGGCTCATTCTTCCCAACTCAACAATAGAGGAGTAGCTTTCTTCCTCCTTCCTCAAGAAGCTCTGCATCAGAAAGGATAGGAAGGAAGAAGCTTTTTGTAAAGATATGGGTGACTTTGATAGCTTAATCCAAATCTAAGTGGGAAGAAGGGAGAACGGTAGAGCAAACTTAAGTTTAAGTCCAAGGAGACTCCATTTTTTTTTTTAATTCTTCATAGGTTTTTCTATAGGAGCTGTGTCCTCCATGGAGGAATCTAAGCGTCCCAGAGCCTCTCTCTTGTGGCAGGGTTATGTTGGAGAGAAGCACTGTAGACTACATTTGCATCTCTTTGAGGAGGTTGCCCTCAGCACCCATCCTATGGACAGCTTTGAATCCACCCACACTTTATAATAAATAGAACATTTGCCCACAGATTTCATTTTGCTCTAGTATCTTAATGATCTTCCCCCAGTGCCTCTGATAGACTTAAACATAATAGAAACCAATTTTGACTCTAATTCAATGCTCTCTGTAGGAGAGGATGACTGAAGTTTAATTACAATTCTTTTATACTAAATGTGTGTGCATTCTCTAACATTTGATGTGATTCCTCCAAAATTTTCATCTCAAAATCAGCCCATCAGTAGAGCAGTCGCATGCAGCCCAGTTAATTATAATGGAATATGGTGGTTTTGGGCTGTATTCCAAACAGAACATTATGGCATCTACAAAAACAAGCTTCTAAAAAAACTCATAAACTGAGGGCCTTTGTACTATTTCAAATGTTTGTTTTATTTTGTTTTTTTCCCTCTTCTCTAAATATATTGAATAAGGACTAATAAAAAATATTTCCCCCTCATGTAAATATATTGAAGAGGAACAGTCTTTTTTCATCTATGCAGCCCATTTCATTGCTCTGATCTTCTCCCTCTGTGTATAGTTACAGATAAAGCTCATGGTTCCTTTTGAGACCCAGACGTTTAAAACATATTCTAGAACATGGTGGATTTAAAGCATATCCGCTGTTACTTTTAAAGAATAAATTTCCCCAATATAATTTACTTTTGGAAGAGCACATATGGTGAACTATATATTGAAGGCAATAACAAGGTTATATGTTTATTTTGTGTCTCCTAAATCACAGACATGAATGAGAGATGCCAAGCAGTAAATTATATTTCATAGACTAAATTGGCATTTTGTGTATTACAATGTATGTTTCACATACATGTATGTGGGATGCAGTGATTTCTGGTTGTATTCCGCAAACAACACAACACAGAGAAGGCAGAAGAGGTACTGATATGATAGGAAAGATAGAATAGAATAGGCAGAGAGGGAAAGGATAGGACCTGAGGCGCCTGGGTGGGGGAAAACACCTCTTTTGGAACAATGCTGGGAGTGTCTGACCACACCATATCCTCTCAGGTGTAAGTTTCCTCTTTACAATGCAATAGGCCTCACCTACTTTTCCTCAGGTTTCCCTCAGGAACTTGACCAAAGACCATAGGCCATAGACAAGCCTTCATACAATGGGAATGAGCCAATCAGGAATGGACAACACAGCACCTAGAGCTATCACGCCAATAAGGGTAGAACTGAAGAAGGAACAGGGGGAAGGGAAGAGTGAGGGCTGACCATAACCTTATAAACACATGGACCCTTAGTTTGTCCCAGGCATTCACTTTTGAATGTCCCCTCTCTGTAAAGAGAGCTTTCCTACTATTCATCCTTTATAATCTTATATTCTAATAAACTTTTGCCTGCTACTCATTTTGTGTCCACCTTTTCATTTTCAAATTGGCAAGATAACAAATCCTGGGTATTGTGGTAAAAACTCCGTGCAACACTGATATGAATGGATACTATCAAATGTTCAAGAGGTATTAGAAGTATGGGAACAACTCTTGTAGAAATATGAAATGGGCAAAATTCTGTTTATTGGGACTGGTCTGGTACAGGGAGACTGCAAACATATGAAAATATTTTAATGAGCTGGTTAGTGCTGAAGGTGAGAACAAAGCTCTGTGCTTGAGTTACAATAGATAATAAACTGCCTCTGGGAAAGAAGAGTCCAGTTAGCCAAAAAGGTTTTAGTTTGCTGAATGATGGTTTGAGGATTTTTCACCAAAGCTAAATTTTTCTGGTAAACAGAGGAGAGTTACTAAACACTAAGAAGGTGCTCTTTCTTCTCCATTCTTTTCTCTGGTGACATTTTATCTCAGAATAAATGTCAATGAATATTTAATGAATCCAGTTTGATGTAGTAACATACTATGCCCCAGCCTGAGAGGCTCACATGAGCCAGTATGCCTAACCCAGTGTATGAAACATTTTGGCCTGATTAAGGACTTTGGTTCTAGTGCAGAAATGGATACAGAAGCAAATCACATTTCCTTTAAATGGATGTGCTTATATAAAAAGATCCAGAATCATGGGTGAGGATAAATTCCAAGCAAGCATTAATGCCTCTTCCTGCCACAACATGATCAAAAAAGGACAGATTCCCTTAGGGTGAAAGTGTTACCAGTGAGAAAGTCTCTTTTCTTGGATTCCCTATGAAAATATGTACATGAGGAGCCATGCTCCAGTAAAGACAGCCAGAAGGAAAGCAGCAAGCACAAAGCAGTTTATTAAAGCAAAAAGTACACTCAACATGGGAGAGTGGGCAGATTCTGCAAGGTGGAGCTGGCCTCTTGGTTGTTTTGGAATTGGATATAATTGGGTTTCTTTGGGCTGGGATGAGGTGGGGTCATCTCTAATGGAAGCTGCTTCCAATCATTTGAGAAATTCCCCCCACAGGTTAGAAGGGGGAATTAGACTCTACAAGATTTCTACCCAACAGTCATGGCAGGGGAGGGAGGCGGGCTATAACTGCAATACAAATGCATAATAATGAATCTAGGGGTTACCCTGGGGCAGAGGTGTAGAGGTAGAAGAGGAAATAACATGCTCCACACCTTTGGCTCTTAATCTGTCAGTCCCCAAATCTTGAAAGCTACAAGGTCAGGATGGTGTGTCCCAGGGCTTTTAATGTGTAGCTTATTTATTATTGTTCCTACCTCCAGCTCCTGTCTCATCATTCCCTTCAAGGGATCAGGACTCTGCCTCAGGGTGTCCTTTTCACTGCCCCTGTCTAGCTTCCACCTAACAATAGTGTGAGCTAAAGATACGGCTCCAAGTATAACTCAGTGAAAGAAGTGTGTGTGTATGTGTGTGTGTGTGTGTGTGTGTGTGTGTATACATATGTGTATATATATATGTATATATATCAGATATAGACTTATTGATTACATGGAATTTAAAATTATATGAACACTTGATTTTTAAAAATGTAATATACTCTAACATATATATATATGTTATATACATAATTTGGTTCTAGTTTTACAAGGTACTATAATTTTTTAGTAAAAATGCCATAATTGAATTTAATCATCCAGTCACCCTATAGGAAAATTACATAATTTATTTACATTAAACAGAATTTGTTGATTATATGAATGTTATTATGATAAATGTAGATAGAAACTTGTAGATGCACTCTTTTATACTGTAAATACTCTTTCAAAATATTCACACTTAGTTTACAATTCAAATCATTGCAGTTATAGTTAATGAAGTAAGAAAAATTATATGCAAATTGTTTCACCTTTTCCCCTACTTATAGGAAAGTAAAATTGCTTGAGTAATAACTTTTAGAAAAAATATCAAGAAACAGCTTATGTAACTAGTATCAGCTTTGGGTATTTCCTTATTTGTCTCCTTTACTTCATTTTATGTGAGCCAAATGAAAGGATTTCCCTGAAAAAGCATGTAGACAAGAGAGCATGGAAGGCTTACAAGGCTAAACCAGGTCCCCAAATGCTTTACCCCTTGACCTGTCATTTCCATCATTAGAGATTTATTTCTTTGGGTCTTGAGGATTAACCTACAAGAGAAACTTACTGGAATGCATATATTCCTAGGAGAAATAACAACTTAAATTGTAGTCTGCTGATGTTTGTTTAGCAATTAGTTGACTATAAGGTGAGAGAAGAAGTAGAGACACAGGATGGACTTTAGAGGTAGAAAGGGAGAACAATTGTTTAAAGAAAGGAAGTTGGAGGTATCAAAGATACAATATTATACCCAGATTTTATTTAAGGATAACCATCTTGTTTTAAAACTTTTCTGAATATATGGAAGTGGCAAATTATAAAAGCTACTAAGTAATTGTGTATAAGTTCACAAATTGGATTCTGATTATGACCCTTTTGCCATGCAAGTGAATAGTAAAATGTTAATTTTAGAATCTATGAAGAGAGACTGATTTTCTTATTAAGAAAATTTGCATACACTAAAAACATATTAATTTCTTGGAAATTTCTTTCTTTTGGTAACTCCAGTCTTTCATATGTCTGTATCCTGGCTCAATATTTCCCCAGCCTGAAATATCCTTTTCCATTTCTCTACCTCTTTACCCATAGCCTAAACTGACCCTTTACTATAAATCTTTAGTCTCCAAAAAGTCCCCAGTAGGAAGTAATCATACATTCCAAAATTTTAGGGATTCACCGAACAACAAAAAAGAGAGAATCTGGCTCCTGGATGACATGGAGACAAGATGCTTACATTCCCTGTAAAGAAATTAGAGAAATAAATGTCTAACTTGTATGTGAGCCACTGTATTCATTTATATGAATTTTAATATATCTATAGCTTTTTGAGTTTTGACATATGTATAGATTTGTGATGACCAGAACACAAACACATTCACCAGTGAAACTGGCTGGTCCTGGAGATTTCTTTTTTGGAAGGCTTTTAGCTGTTAATCTAATTGTTTTAAGAGGTATAGGATATTTTGTGTTATTTATTTCATGTTAGGTGACTTTAGAGTTTTGGGGTTCAAGGAATCAATCCATTTTATTATGTGCTTAAATTTTACATGCTTAAAATTATTTGTTAAGTCCCTTTAATGTGCTGGGAGTAAAAGTGACTTTCCTTTTCATTCATGATATCGGTAATTTATGTCTTTTCTTTTTTTTAGTCCTTTGACAGTCTTGATCAACTTTTACTAGTTTTATTAACTTTTTCAAAAGCCTACCTTTTAACTGATTTTGTATATATTTTTTCCTGATTTAAATGCCATGGATTCGTAGTCTACTTTTGCTAGCTTTCAGTTTATTTTGCTCTTCATTTGTTTTAATCTTTGGTTTTATAATGTGGGATTCTATATTACTGATTTGAGATCATTTTAATTTTTTAATATAAGTATTTAATCCTATAAATTTCTCTCTAAACCCTGATTTAGCTGCATCCAACAAATTTTTATATGTAATATTTTCATTTCCACTTAGTTCAAAATTTGTTATTGCAACTTTTAGGTATTGCCCTTTAAAAGGAAGTTTCTTTCCCTCCACTCTTATTTTCCCTGTCTTCCCGTGAATGGGCATCATGGAGGTGATCCATTTTTAATAATGCAGACAGAGATAACATACCAGGGAATAGAGGAACAATCAGCAAGAAGAAATCTCATGAGCAGATAGTCACTTACTCTGGATTATTTGCCTTCCTCTGGACTAGGAAATCACTTCTATTTCACTTCCCATTGGTCAAAATATAACATAGTCACAGCTAACTCTGAAGAAGCTGGCAGTTAGATGTATTCTCCAGTTAGATATATGCATGTTAGCTAACTATGGAGAGTTCTAACACTAAAAGGAAGAAAAGATGGTTAATATTAGGAGACAAAAGTCCTTGTCACCGTCATCTTCAGATTCCTGCATTGTTCTCTACCTGACTAGAGTAGGAAAGGGAGTATAAAATTCAGAAAGAAATTAATACACTTATAGAGACAGAATGCCAGGCCTGAAGGTTTCCAGGAAGAAGTTCTTGTACCCCAAGCATGTCAAGGAAACTGCAGACAGAGCCAGAGAACATCAATGAACTATATATATCTTGCCTTGGACCATGAGTAATTAATAGCAAACAGTGGAGTGGAATGTGGAGGGCTTTGAGTATAAGACCCTGGAACCCTGTCATAACCAAATTGGGGTAAATGCCTCAAAATGACTTATAAATGAACCCCAGCTGGGGTGATATAATCAAGTTTAGGTTGATACAAAGAATAAAACAATTATAAGTTTTTCTTCCATTTCCAGACTATTCGTTGCAACCCAGATAAATACCTATTACAATGGCCCAGGTTTTCTCTGGGAGGCTGACATATGCCTGCATTTGAGCGTGATATTCTTGTTGAACATGTTGTATCCTTTACAGGTGAATGTGGCTGGAGAGTTGACTTTTTGGTTAACTTTTTTTAATGGCTAAAAAAAAAAAAGTTATATAAAAAGAAAAGAAATGTCCTTCTTTGACTGCTAAAATTTCTGCTCTCAGCTGTGAAAGGTTTGGCTAAAAGAAATTTATTTTGTAATAAATGATGCTGACATTTTACTGCCTAAAATATAGTGGACCCTAATAAATGTTTGCTGACTACATAATGGTAGCTACATCTGTATATATGATTGATTGACAGTTATTTTATCTTCTTGACTTTAATAATATGAACTAACTGAGGGTTTATTGGCACAAGGCCTCATTCCTTCAGTAAGTATTTTACATACTTTAACTTATTTAACCCTTAAACAATCAAATGAAATGGTGTTACTATTTTTCCCATTGTCCTGATGAAACAGAAAGAGATTGTGTAATTAACCTCAGGTCATAAGGGGCAGAGCTGAACTTCAATCCAGTCTGACTTCAGAGCCCAGACACTTAGCCATGACACGCACATAAGAAATTCTAGAAACGGAAAATCTATACTCTTTAAAGAATGATAGTCTCACCATGGACTGTTAAATGTATGCATTTCTATTGAGGGACATTTGAGGAGCTGACCTCTGTAGAGAAACTTTAATCCTTTTGGAAAATCCTTTATTAAGACATCTCTATTTAGTGATTTATTTTGTAATTTGCATAACACAGATTTGCAAAACAAATTGGTTTAATTTTCAGGTGTGAAAACACTCAGGGAATTGCAGGCTTTTTCTTGATGTGCAGATATCTTGATCACAGAGACTAACATTTCAAATAACATCTCTGCTTTCACAATTAGGTAGCTTTATTTCATAAAGCCAATAAGATGTAATTACATCAGAGGTGCTATTTGAAAGAAAAAAAAACAATGAAATTAATTTATGTTGCAGAGGGCTATGGAGAATTTCACATTCATGTGTATCAACACACAGAACTTTAAACAGGAATATGAAACACTTCTAAAAGCTGGACACAACCAAAACCTTGCAGTAGGATGATAAGCAATAGTTTGATCACATATTTTGAGAAAGCAACAAAGAAAACATTCTACTTTTGACTTGATCATACAGCTCTTGCAGCTTACTTCTAGATATTTTATAGCCCCTATGGAAGGCATTAAAAATCCTGCACTGGGGCGCCTGGGTGGATCAGGCAGTTAAGCCTCTGATTTCAGCTCAGGTCATGATCCCACAGTTTGTGGTCCGAGCCCCAAGTCGGGCTCTGTGCTGGCAGCTTAGAGCCTGGAGCTTGTATTGGATTCTGTGTCTCCATCTCTCTTCCCCTTCCCCACTCATACTCAAAAATAAATAAACATTAAAAAATTTTAAAATAAAATCCTGCATCGCTTTCCTACTGCTGCTGTACCAAATTACCACAAACTTGGTAACAACAACACACATTTATTATCTTACAGTTCCACAGGTCCAAGGGTCTAAAATCAGTCTCACTAGACTGACGTCAACTTACTGGCAAGACTGGTTCTACTGTAGGATCTGGAAGGGAATCCATCTTTTGCTGCTTCTACCTTCTGGAAACTACTAGCATTCTTTGACTCACTGCTGCATCACTCCAGCCTAGACCTTGATCATACCATCTTCTTTTCACTTTGAGCCTCTTACCTACCTTTAAACGAACCTTGTGATTATACTTGACACACCAGGGTAATCCAGAATAATCTCATCTCAAACTCTTTAGCCTAATCACATCAGCATAATCTGCCATGTAAGGCAACATATTTACATGTTCAGGCATTGGAATGTGGATGTATTTGCCAGGCCATTATTTAACCTTCCACAAATCCTAACCTGTTCTTTGTATTTTATGCTACTTCATTCTAATTTTTTCTGTCCTTGACTCTCACCTATTGAAGCAATACAATTTCACCTTATTGTAAGCAATATTAAAAAGGTTTTTTTGAAATGTAAATGAATTAAACAGCTAAGTAAGTTCATCCACTTGTGCACAGATATCATGTGTGGCCCGGTACATTTAACAGGCTTCCTCCACTTTACTATCTTGTCCGCCTTGTAACTATTTCTTTGTAACTTGCCCTCCTTGTTAAGTATTTTCTATTAGATGATATTCATCCAATTCTTTTAAAATTTTTAATAGAATAAAATACTTATTTTTAATTATTTTACATCTATTTCTCTTTCTAGAGACCTCATGTTTATACATTTAGTTAATTTTAACAAGTCTCCCTAGTTAAAAGATTTTGAATGCATATAAGAAAGTAGTATCTTTAAAAGATGCTGGAGAGAAAGTATAACAGTTTCAGGGTTGAATAAAAAGTAAATAAGAAAAAAAACAATTTAATTCATATATAACAGAATGGTGGGAGGCCGTGGGATGATTATGAGCTAGGCAAGCTCCCCCAGAACAAGAGGCAGAGGTATGGTGAACTACTCGTAGCATGAGTGAGTGTGACTCTAGGCTCCTATCATCTGCATGTCCATTCATAAAAACTAAAGACCACTTCTTTTATTTTCTGCAAACTATATAGGAAAAGAACAAGTGGTTTTGTTTATTCATAGAGGAACATCCTGTGACAATGAGTAATGCTTTACAAAGGGACATGGGGTACTAAGGGAGAAGAATACCTGTTTTCTTACACTGCCAGGAAAGAAGTTTTTACAAAAATAAAAGAGTTGGCTATTTTTACGTAATCTTTAGGCACTAAAGGTGTTTTGATTTATTTTTGGAAGTGGTGATGGTATTGTGATTTCTAAGGGATCTTTCTGTGCCTATAATTGCCAAGGAAGTGGGAGAAAAAGCGAGTCTGTTGAATCGTACTTTATATCCTTTGGTCTGAAAACTAAATACTTGGGAGAGAGGTTTGGAAAGGGTAAGATTTTAGTGATATTCAGCAGATATTGAGATAAAATCAGAAATAATTGGATAATGCATACAGTTATGATGTGTGTAATTGATGTTCAAACACATAATAATAGACACCTTGAATGAAAAGTCCAGGTTTTGATGAAATAAATAATATTTTTAGTGCCCTCTGTTTTCTTCTTATATTTTTAAAAAAACTACTCAAAACACATTTACTGAATGTTTATCATGTGTAAGGAACTCTGCCATTCCTGTCAACTAAAACAAAGACCTGCCTTTCTGAGCATATAGTCCATTAGAAAAGGACAGTCCTATAAATAAGTGCCGTTCTATGTTAAGATTATAGTTGAAATTGAATCTCTTCCCCTTCTCCAACACCTCACAATATGGGAAAAGGAAGACTGCAATGATAAAATAATCAACAGTAACCAAATAAAGAAATGAGCCTAAACTCATGCAATAAAATTGTCACTCATGGAAAAGAATAAGATTCTGGAATGGAGCAGGACATTAGTAAGGCCCTGAGCAATATAGGTAGACCAACAAAGTACTGAATTATGGATACTCCCAAATTGGGAGTATCTTTTGATTGTTGTTAGTTGGGGGTAATAAAAACAGCATTTGGGAAGAAACAAGTGGAACTGAGGCACTAGTCTGGGCAGGATGCTTCTGAAGAAAAGAAAGACTCCACACGCCACTTGCAGGAATAATAAAAGGGCCGGGCACTCTCTGACACTGGTAGACAGAGTGCGTCATACCGTATATGTAACAAGACTCTTAGAGAATATTAAGCCCAAGTATTCCAACAAAGGGTATACCTCAGCTGAACTCTATCCCTGACTCTTGTCAGGCTACGAAGACGAGAACTTCCTATCCCTGAAAGCTACCTAGGTGATACCAATGTGCAGCCAGGATTGAGACCATTGGTCTGAAGGGAAGAAAATGTAACCCCCCAAGTCCCAAGGTAGTCAAGGTGTTATCTCATGGGTAAAAGAACTCAGGGAAATCCAGACATTCCTGAACAACAACAGCAATGAAGAAGCCAAGGAGGCAAAGCTTTGGAAAATCTTGTGTGTAATCCATTAACATACAGAACCACTGTAGGACAGGCTGCAGAATAAATGGCCTGTAAACTTCACAAAGATTATGATTATGAAAGACAAGGACTGAGACTCTGTTAAAGATTAGAGGAGAGTAAAATGACACAACAACTAAAGGCAACAAATGATCCTGGATTGATCCTGGAACAGTACAAGGACATTAGTAGAATAACTGGTAACATCTGAACCAACTCTGGACTTAGATGATACTACTATCACTGTGTTAATTTCTTGATTTTGATGATTGCACTCATTTATATAAGAGTCTCCCTTCTGTTAGGAACTACAAACCAAAGAATTTAGAGATAGAAAGAGATTGTGTCTAATTTTCTCTCAAGCATTTCATAAAAAATACCTTCTAGATATATACAGTGATAAAGTCAGTGTGGTAAAATGTAATATTTGAGGAATCCAGGTATAAAATAAACAGTAATTCCTTGTTCTGCTTTTGCTTCTTTTCTGTATGCTTGAAGTTATACCAGAATAAAAGATTTTTTAAAATATCATGTAAATATTAAAACCTGGAAAATATGAAATTTTAATATAATTAATGAACAAGAAGGTAGGAGAAAAGATAGATAAAATTATAAAGGCATTAGAGTTTTCCTGTTCCATAGCAGGAAGTTAATGAGTACTGTCTGACACTTAATGTGTTTTGGGAAAGAAAACAGTCTGAATCCAGCATTTTAATACTTTTTGTAAACTTTGCAAACTTGGAAGAGTCTTAAATAATAATATCTGTTACTGTGAAGACTGATTTTCTTGGTTAAATAGTTCCTTCAGATGTTCTTTAGTTTCTTTTTCTCTTGTTAAAATCACATAATTAATATCTACAGTATGGTTCCATTTAATAAAATCTCAGCCAAACTGGCTTCCTCATCTTATCTGTACATATGCTTCATATGATGACTTGAATAATAATTATGAAGTTTATTTCTGGGTGATCAAATTCTGAGTTTTGTTAAACTTTCATCTTCCTGATTTTCAGCACATTTACAATAAGCATAATTCATTTTTTAAATTTTTTTTAATGTCTTTATTTTATTTTGAGGGACAGAGCAGAGAGTGAGCAGAGGAGGGGCAGAGAAAGACACAGAGGCTTAGACACAAAATCTGAGTAGGCTCCAGGCTCTGAGCTGTCAGCATAGCCTGACGCGGGGCTCAAACTCACGGACTGTGAGATCATGACCTGAACCGAAGTCAGGAGCATAATTCATTTTTAAGTGAAAGCGATTTTCTCTAAAAATGCAAAAACCAGATTAAAATAAATAAATAAAATTTTAAGTGTAAATTGTGGATGGAAGGAATGCAAATGCTTGTTATTCTCTTCTTTGCACTTTTCTGTATTTTTAAATTTGCCATATTTAAAAGAAACCAATTGATAATTAACATAATATAACTTTATAGACACTGCCTCAAGTGAGGAGTGGGATAAAATACTAGGAAGTGGTCGGTTCTGAGGGGCCTGTGAATGCTTCCAGTGGATGGTGATCTCTAAGCTGTCCCTAAAAGATGAGATGCTATGGGTGGGTGGAAATAGGAGGGGGTGAGGAATGCTGAAGGAATAATGTGAGCAACAACCATTTTCTTAAAGTAATCCGATATATAACCAGTGGGCAGAGAGCGTGGAGCCAGGGATTTGGGGAAGGGAGTGGAAGCAGGGGCAATGTGGTGGCTGGGAACGGTGGTGCAAAGTAAGCGATCAGAATGAAAATGTTAGGAACAGGACTCTGGAATGCTTTAGCCTGCTGTACTAAAGGGTACAGACTTTATTTTATAGGATAGTGGACTTCACATCAGGCTCTTTAACATGAAACCAGGAGCTGGAGAGGCCTTCAGTAGGGGGAGGGCAAAGGGTGTTGTGTTGGGGGCAGGGACAGGTAGAAGAGAAACCAGAGTTCCAATGATCAACCTAGCCTCCATAGGACAACTCCAAATTTATCTGTATGGCATATTGAACTTTTATTTTAAGAAAGGTTTTATGTTAACATACTCCAGAATCCATACCTCCATGAACTCTAAGCTCTTGGGGAAATTAAGACAGATAGCATTCGGCTTGAACTTACTGGGCAGATTATATTCCTTATGCTGTATTGTCACAGGACTAAGTCTGACAGAGAAAGAGGCTTTCACAAACACATTGGAAAGGAAGCCATTATCATATTATACTGTTCCATGGTAATCCCATTTCCCTCTTTTCATATCATTTCAACTACTTACATCAACAAGAAGAGAAGGATTGCCAATCGGGTGATAGAGAGACTCTCACAAAAATAGAATGGTGGGGATATTCTGCTGATACATATGCCATCAACAGATTCCTCATTGTCCCTTGGTAGACATTTAGAAAATCCCTAATGGACATATACCAGATACGAAAAAACATGCTCATTATCTTTTCTCAGTTAGTTGAGGAGGAAAGGAAAAAAGAAGAGATCAATTATTACTATTATCTGGCCATTATAGATATTCTGAGGTGGGACTCTGATACAGTGTGGAGAAAGGGGAGCATATTTGATATGTTCTGTTTGCCTTATATCAATTCTACTTAAGAATTAGATGCTGAAAAGATTATTATTATTATTATTATTTTAACAAGTTCCTGACACCTCCTCCTCTCACCCCCAATATATGAATACCATGTCTCAGGGCCATGAAAAGACAAGGGAGATATTTCAGTGGAGAAGTTTTAGGACCAGAATCATTGCTCTGGGCAAAATGATAAAACTTCTATGTTTTACCAAAATGATATTAGGGGCACAAAACAGGAGATTATTGCAACAAGAAGATGGAGGCCTGATATGGAGATGCTGCTTCAGAGATATTTGCTAAATGAATTATCAGTATATGGATGAATAGAAGTCTGAACAAAGATAAAGGGAAAGAAGCATATTGAGATGCAAGGCATCAAGCTGTATAACTGGGCCTCCAATAGGAGGGGCCTCTCACTAGATGGTGAGAAACAGACCAAGAAGAGAATCTGAGTGATGCCTAGGTTTCTGGCCCATCCACAGAGCCCCATGATTTCTTTTCTTTTCTTTTCTTTTCTTTTCTTTTCTTTTCTTTTTTCTTTTCTTTTCTTTTCTTCTCTTCTCTTCTCTTCCCTTCCCTTCCCTTCCCTTCCCTTCCCTTCCCTTCCCTTTCCTTTTCTTTTTTCTTTTCTTTTCTCTTCTTTTCTTTTCTCTTTTCTTTTCTCTTCTTTTCTTTTCTTTGTTTTGCTTTTCCTTTTCCTTCCCCTCTCCTCTCCTTCCCTTCCCTTCCCTTCCTTTCTCTTTCCATTTGCTTTTCTTTTCTGATTGATAAATAGAGAAGGAAGAGAAAGAAAACTGACATTTGTTTCCGGATAGGTTGCTTTTTGAAACAAACCTGGGATATCTGAGTCAGATGTTCAGTAGGCTCTGTGAAGAATATTGAGGGAGCTATCTAGAGTGAAAAGAACATCAGAGACTCACTGGCATGGGGGCTAATTGAAGCCAATTATAGGGCAGACTTTGCTCAGTGATAATGCATTGCGAGATGAGGAGGAAAGAATGCCAAGGAACACCCATTTTAAGAAGACATCAGAGGATGACGGAGGAGCCAAGAAAAGAGACAGAAATCATGATCCAACAAGCAGTATATTCTACTCCAGCCTCACCGCAGTGTTTATTTGTCACACATATGTCAGTCACACTTCGGGGAATAAGTTCTTTAAGAAGGGGAACCATTTCATATCTTACCAAAAACCTAAAATAGGTCAAATAATAGATGATAAATAAATATTGCCTGAGTGAATACATGTCCTTGTTATAATATATATTTTTGAAAACTATATACAAGTTATTTCTCTATGTATTTGGTAGACGTTCATAACTAAATAAAGTTATCCATTCTTGTGTGGCACTTTATTAATTGTAATTATTACCCTTACATAATTGTGGCTAGAGAAACATTAGCCTACCATGGCTGAATTTGGGCATTGGCTCAAACAGTAGGGACACATAACTGCAGACAGCATGCACACAATACCAATAACACTCACAGATTTTTCCTGCTTTTATAAATCACCAGGAAGCCAAGGTATCTCGGCAACAACAACTTGACTACAGATATAAAATACTCCCGCAGAGAGTAGGAAAAAAATAACTTTTATTCTGTAAAGTTATTTAAGATTCTGCACCACTCTTCCAAATTAATTTGCAGTTGAAATAATAGCATTTCTACATATGTATTTTGCATTAATGCGAACCTAGATCTAATATTCAGGAACATCATTTTACATTGTTAATATTATTTCTAGCTATAGACTGTCTAGCTGCCATGAGGTGCCTACAGGGGTGATTTCAGAAGCACTTGAAGAGCCCTCTGCCCCTTCAGATATAGTCCTCATCTGCTCTCTGACTCTTCTCATTTCTTGATCCTGTGAGATGGCTATTTGATTGAAAGATCGCAATCCAAACACCCATTAAAGAGAAGCCATAGAGACTTCATTCTTCAGTAATGAGTTATGAGCAAATGCGAAATTTGGAAAATAGAACAACCATACATTTGAGCATGGTTTTTGGAGGAAATTGTCAGCTCTCAGGGCATAATTAATTCTTGTCAATTATAGGTAAATATATTTATTTGATCAGTTTTTATAGCCTTTTGCTACTGATTCCCTTAATCCCAAAAAAGGCAGTACTGGCCATTCAATTGTAAGCTTTTTGAGGGTAGAGGCTGCCTCTTAATCACCTTTATACCCTTCCCTTGTCCCTAGCAGTTAACAGGGCCATGCAGAGAGAGAAGAAAGAAAGAGATGGATAAACATATCACTACCACAAAGGGTATATTCCAAAGTAGGAAATGGGTAAAGACAAGGCAGTTGGGAACACCAAAATCAATGACCCATAAAAATATGTGATACCATAAAATAATATGAAGAGTGGAAAAAAAGAGAGAGTCTGTGTCCAGGATTCTTCTTTGGATGGAGGCTTTGTAACAACAAGAATGTTTTCTCCATAAGACACTGGAAAGTCACAGACAATGGAAGAAAAGATTCCAGGAGCCCTAAACCTGATGTTAAGTTTATGCATGCTGTTTTTAGGCCAAAATAACATCTCTTTAGAGTCCCAGCTTTAGAGGAAATTCACAGACCTAAAAGTACACGTGACATGTTCATTACTCAAGCAAATTAATCCATTATGGAAATTAGAGTATTCTTTTGCAAACTAAAGTCTAAATACCAACTGAAAGAAGTTATAAAAACAAGTGATTTGGGGGAGCATTGTGAGATTGCCTTTCACAAAGAAAACCGTACATTTGCTTTAATAAAAATAAATATGTTAGCTTTAATTTTATTTTATTATAAATAAAAATAAGTAGTTTCCAAAAAGTAGAAGGAAAATGTTTGACCAAGGCCAGGGATTTATCTCATCAACAAATGGCTACATAAACTCATGTTCTGCTAAGCCTTTCAGAACAATTACCATTTTTAGCTTAGCAGGAATGGATAACAGAAGAGTGTACTTTCCAAATGAAGACTAAGCCATCTCAATAAATATAAGCCATTTATATAAAATAATACTTCAAATACATAAAGTAGAATTAAAATATGTAAAGTAGCATTTCATTTAAAGAAAAACTTCACAGGACTAATATTAAAATGCGAATGTGATTTTATATGTCAACATATATGAGTTATAAGGTAATTCTGGTTTATAATATTTATCTTTTTTAAGATTCACATGCCGTGCACCTACAGGTGGAGCCATCAGTAGGTGGCAATGTGTTTATTATGTCCCGAAATGAGTTGAAGGGGCAGATGGTAATATTGAATACAAATATGCAGTGGAGATGTAAAAGGCTTTTCCTATACTAATTCAACTTTTTATAAGCAAAATATTAGGATACAGCTATGTAAATTTTAAATTTGCATGTTGGAAACAAATAGCAAATAGAGCATTTTTCCACTAGCAGAAGGTTATGCTTAAAACATTAACATTTAAATTGCATGAATTTTAATAGTGTCTCTAAACAATGTGCTTTCTGGCATTTATTCAGGAACTGAGTAACACACACTATACTTGTTCTGGTCAAAAGTTTTCTGGGAACCCTCTCTTGCTGGTGTGCTTATGTCTTCTGAAAACCATGGGATAAAGGATCAAAGAATACGCTAAAATCAAGTGCTGATTATTAGCCCACCTTAATTTCTTTTGTTTTTTAATGTTTATTTATTTTGAGGGAGAGTGCACACATGCAAGTGGGGGAGGGGCAGTGAGAGAGAGGGAGGGAGAGAGAGAATCCCAAACAGGTTCTATACTCAGTGCAGAGCCAACATGGAGATCAGTCCCATGACTGGGAGATCATGACCTGAGCTGAAACCAAGAGTTGGACTCTTAACCAACTGAGCCACTCAGGTGCCCCTACCTCATCGTATATTTTTAATGTTTATTGAATATAATACACATACAGAATTGTGCATATTTAAGTATAGAGCTTAATCAATTTTCTCAAATGGTAAATCTATGCACCCGTCCACAGATTAAATAATAGGAAACTACCAGCCACATAGAAACCTCCCCTTACTTCCGTCTAGGCACAAGGTACCCCCTTCCTACTACTACATCCCCAGGATAACCACTATCCTGATATCTAACAGCATAGTTTAGTGCCTTTTGTTTTTATACTTTATATAAAGTCACATAGTGTGTATTCTTTTGTATTCATCTTCTTATGCTTAACACTATGTTTGAGTCATCCATATTATTACTTCTAATTGTATGCCATTCATTCTTATTGTTAAATAGTATTCCTTTGTGCTTTATTCAATGGTTGATGATCTTTTGTGTAATTTCCAATTTGCAGCTGTTATGAAAGTGCTTCTGTGAGTATTCTAGTACACATCTTTTGGTGAACAGGTATATGCACATTTGTTCAGTATAGACCTAGGAGTGAATTTGTTGGGTCATAGATTATGTCTTTAGCTTTAGTATAAGGCTAAATAATGCTTTCCAGAGTTCTTATGCCTTGATTTTTTTTAATGTTTATTTATTTTTGAGAAGGAGAGCATGAGCAGGGGAGGGGCAGAGAGAGAGGGAAACAGAGGATCTGAAGCAAGCTCTGTGCTGAGAGCAGAGAGACTGATGTCGGGTTCAAAATCATGAATGGTGAGATTATGACCTGAGCCAAAATCAGATGCTTAACCAACTGAGCCACCGAGTAACCCCAACATGTACCTTGATTTTTTAAACAACTAACACTAAGGTATGTTATCTACCTGGTCTACAGTATTTCTGATTCAGTCTGAAATTATAGACAAACTCCCAGTTATTTTAGATGAAACTATTTGAGGTCAATAATTTCAGGCTAAAATAAAGTCCTATAGAGTAAAGAAATTATCTAACCTACTTTGTGTACCCCCAAATAAATGATTCTTATATCTTTATTTTGGTGATGTTTCTTGTCCAAACAAATGGAATGGGTATAGTATGTATAGGAAAATGGCAATTGTGGCTACCACCACTCTAGTATACATTATATTTTCTTAGTGCTTTTCTCAGGAATCTCAGGTATTATTATCCTCATTATATATGTAGGAAAATTGACTTTCAGGTTATGTGACTGTGCAAAGTGAGAGACAATGCAGGGATTTAGCTTAAGTCTTTTCTGATTCCAAAGCTCAGACTTTCTACTCTGCCAAGTGCCTCTCACAGCATTATGCCTCCTGGTGACTCCTTGTCATGCTGCCTGACTTAATACTAGCTCTTCCTGCACATAGAGGGAGTTAAATGTGAACCTCATTGTGGGTTGATTCTGTCATGTTAATTAAGAGTGGTTGCTCTCTGATAGTTTCCCACTACTTTTCATAATGAAAACATAAGCAATATGAAAAATAATCTGAAATGTTTCACAATCTGCTCCACATTATCAATATATACGAATGTAGTATTCTAGACACAGCCACACATAGACACAGAAAAATTCTATTTTGTTTTCTTCTTTGTGTTTTTAGTAATGGTCATAGTTACATATGTTCAAATATTGTAAGTGGAAATCTCAATCTTGTGTCTTCAAGATCTCCTCCTGTTCTGTGAAGATATAAGCAAAGGCAGTGCTGTCTGTGACCATGACTCTAAAGGCTGCGTCTTCTTCCTTAATATTTAGGTTGCAGATTGGATTACAACTAGAGTCACTAGTCACAGACATCTCCGCAGATTGCCATTCTTTCTCTCCTCTTGTAGTCTCATCATTTTGCTCAACATGTACCATTGCACTTGTACTTTCATGTTCCAAGTTGCCTGTGTGTTTTAAATGTTTCTACTGCACATTGACTCCACTTCATTTCATCATACAGCTACTGCCTGAATGTCCATCTTTTGTACCCATCAAACTTGTGGAGTTTGATGAAGCAAATAATGTTAGTAGACTCCAATGTCAGTACTCTGGCTTCATTCCATGACCTCCAACTTGGTGATCCTCTCATGCTATTTAATGCTAATTATGACTTTAAATGATGTAGGTGAGATGTTCAAAGAATTAAATGTGATTAATATAAAAGATCCAAATCTCTCATGGACATAAAGTAGATTACACAGTATCTTCATTCTATACGCCTTTACTTTCATCTGAAATAATTTCCTTTACATTTTCATTTTTATCATAATTAAGAAATTATGCTGAATGGCCACATTTGCCCTAAGCATGAATAGAATTAAATCACTGGACTGTCATTCTCCCTAAAGAACAAATCTTTGCCCTTGAAAAGGTATCCATTGAGTATCATATCGTTTTGTCCTTGGTTCTGCACCAGTCACTATTGTCAGCAACGTTTGAATGAAAGGAGAGGGAACTTCCTATACATTCGGAAGGATAGAAAATTAAGTAATTCAGAACTATGATTTAAAATTATCCCAGGAGGCTAGAATACTTTACCAAACAAATGGAATAAAATTAAAAATAGAAACATAGAGAGCTATGAATTTAAATACAAATGATTAACTATGTATATAGAAGTTGTGAATGCCTAACGAAAGAAATTGCTATAAAGATTTGGTGGATTTAGTTCACCTGGAATGAATTATTAGCCAATGCAATGCCAGTACAATCCTTCCCCATTTTGTTTACTGTTATAAAGCATTACTATGTATCTGACATTTTACTAGGCAATTTTACATATTACCTGCAGAAGATAAATAAAAACTTCAAGTGGTAAATCCTTACATCTAGCTTAAAATGAAAGCATATCACATGGAAGCAATTAACTGAAGGTATTTATTTAGGGAGTTAAACTAAAGCATTCCAAGGACATTCTTTTCTGGGCATCTAATGAGTTTAAGAATATAATAAAGAACTATGTGTTCACTAATTCTTTCTTTGACTATATCCTCTTATATTCCATTTGTTCCAGCCAAAGATTTTGCAGTCTTGGCTATTATATGTAAGCATTTTCTGACATATCTGATCTACCAGTGGTTTATATTGTTGAAGAAATATTTCTAATTCCACCTACACTGTTGAAGAAATATTTCTAACAACCGATGTCTGTAAGTTGCTCCAGATATAATCATGGAAAATTTTTCCTTAAGAAAAGTTTTCTTTTTAAATACACAAGTTCCTTGTCAAGTATTTGATGAAAATGGTGGGGTTATGCATCAAAAAAAAAATAAAACAGATGATTTCAAACTGGAAATGCTGATAGCTATTAGTCAAGTCTCCCTCATCTATAAAAGGAGCTTACTGTTGTCTTTGTAAAACTTTACAGTTGTGAGTAGAATTACGCCATATAAGTGCGTTAGCATAGTTTGCTTCAGAATATACTTCCTAAGGTAGGTAAATACATGTATCTATATAGCACATTGGATAAACTCATTCAACCTTAGCTGGGATCACGCTTGGTCAGGAATGCTGTGGAAGTGACTCTTACCTTGGATCTCAGATTATACATGGCGAACTCGTCAGTCTTAGAAAGGACAAGATTAAATGATCCCATGTTTCTGGACCATCTGAATATGATTAAATGTTAATTAGTTAAGCTCCACATATCATTATTAATACTGTTCTGGTTTCCATTACCATGCGTTGATCCAACAAAACATAAATTGAGTCTATTTATAGATCCAGTGGCATATTTGAGCACTTGAACGAAATGGTGTTTGATGATTATTCCATGTGAAAAAAAATTCTTAGCATAAAATCTTTGTACTCAGTAAATCTTATAAGGCATGTCTTGTACTCTTATTTAAGGGAGTGGGATTTTTGTATGCATCTTATGAACAGTATGAGGATGGCCCTTAGGGTCCCACGAATTTGAACCACTTTTGGATAATTTTTAAGAAGCTTTCACAAAGCTACCAAAATTATTCAAAATTGATTTTCCTCAGTGTAACATGGGTATCTATGAGAAGTAAGACTAGAAATAAATTTTTACTGAATTATATCCCTTTGGAATATTTTAAAGTTGCATGCAGCAACTGTATTCTCTTTCTGGAATATATAGATAAGAAAGATCACAATTCCCCTCTCTTTGGAATATAAAATGGGTTGCCATAAAGGAATAATGAGTGAAAGTTCAAGATCATGTAGTCGGAGAGACTGCACGTCAGAAATTAAATCCATCCTTAGTTCAGTAGACCAGGACAAACAATAGCTAGATGTTGAAGGAAGTGTGTGTGAAAATATACTGAGGCAATTTGAGTAGGGAAATCATGAGAACAGAAACAGTTTATGAACTCCTAGGAACATAAAGATGTAGGATATTTTAAAAGATTCAAAGAATAGCATTCTTCTGTGAGCATTCTGCTTTCTGTTAAAAAAGGTTTAAAAAAAGCTGTGCATTTTGTTTTCTCTTTGTACAAACCTGCACATTGAAAACAAAACTCCTTATATTTCTTGAAAATTCTGCCTCGTGCCCACTTAAAATTTTGCTCATTTGCTGTTATTTAAATTTTAAATCTTTGAGTTCCTTTGCAAATAAATGTCAGGTAGGGAAACAAGAATATGTTTAGTTAGGCAAATTTATACCTATCTTTTAGACCTCTTTCACTTTGGAAACAATTTGCCTACAAAATTTATAATATTGAAATTTTTGGAGTTATGTGTTAAATGGATTCTTTTTTACAGGGACTCACACTCTTCATTATAAAACAATTCGTTCTTACTTTCTCTTAGTTAATTGTATATTTGAGCATCCTGGAATCAAGTCCTCTTAGGCTTGAAAAGAACATTAAACATTATATAGCTCATTTACTCTTATATCACTGAGTCTTCAGCATTTCTGCTAAATATCTGTGTGGCCTGAATCAATACTTCAGTGAATGTGAACATATTACCTTTTAAGATGGTCTATTATTTCTTTGAAGAGTCTGATCTATCAAAAAGTTCTTATCATTAAACAAAATCTCTCTCTGACAAAATTGGGGGTCCACTTCTCTTCAAGTGTTTGCATGTTGCCATCTGGCCCCTACCCTACATCTGTTGAGTCTTCTCGGGTCTTTCTTGAATCTACAGGTCTTTCTACTGCAAATTGTTTTGAACCTTTTTGCCACCTTTGTCTCTTTCCTCTGGTCACTGTTGTTGATATACATTATGTTAAGTGTGACATTTGTATCTGATAACAATTGTCCAGAACAAAGTAGAAGGAATTTCCATTTTGCTGGTTTTCTTAGAATAGACTAAAATACCATTAGACTTTTTAGTGACCATATTTCTTGTTTCTTATGCGTGGCGTTTACTGTTTATGAAAACCTTGCACCTTCATATTAAAAATCTGCCAGAACTTGTATTCAGCAGGCAATTTGGGTCTATCAAGTAATCTTTCCTACGTTCAAATATTCACCTTTACAAGTTATTGTGCCCGAATTTAAGGTTGGAGGCACAGAAAGAAATAATTCACTTTGCATTTTTAGTTTTTTCAATTTTTATCCTCTGTGGTGGGTTAGAACGTTTTAAAGAAAAGTGAAAATAAGGTCACCGCAATACAAATAAGAAGTGCTACACATTTGAAAGAGTACCTTTAGCTAGTATATCTACCTCATTTGGACTAAAAGTATAGCTTCTTTGACATTTTTATCAGGTGCAAATTTTGAAGAAACTTCATTTCTTTTACTTTCTATGCTTTCCTTTAAGACTTATAGAAAGCAGCCATGAAAATAGTAACTATTAGGAAGGGAAACACAACTTTTAAAGTTTTAGTGCTAGTTGTTTTTCATTCTGAATTCTACTTGGATCAAAGTAAGTGGGGTTTTTTTGTTTTGTTTTGTTTATTTGTTTTTGCTCTTTTTTAAATAAAGAGCTCTTATTCAAATCCTATACACGTTCTCTTTTTTTGTGCTGTTAATTTTGGAAATCCCAACCAAGAATAGTTATATCAATGTTTGTGTATGCCAATCTGGTCTTTATATGTAAAACCAAAATAAAATAAATACTTTTTTTAAGTTTTACTTATTTATTTTGAGAGAGACAGAGACAGTGTGAGCAGGGAAGGATAGAGAGAGAGGGAGAGAGAGAGAATCCCAAGCAGGCTCCACACTGTCAGTGCAGAGCCTAATGCGGGGCTCAAACCCATGAAACCATAAAGCCATGACCTGAACTGAAACCAAGAGTCAGACACTTAACATACTGAAGCACCCAGGTACCCCAAAAATGAATGTTTTGAAAGTCAGTGGAATAATCAAGTGAAAGGAATCACTTTTGGTGATGGTGGTCCTTCCAGGATTTGTCAGATAATTTTAGCCACAAAAGTTACCTGAAACAATATCTACATTGACTCAGAAATACAAGAGCCATTAACTCTAAAGCACAATTCAAATTATGTATTTGCTCTGACCCACTGGAATCAATAACAGCTGGTAAAAAAAAAAAAAAAAGGACATCCTAGTCATTAGTGTGAAGGCCAGATCTGAGAAAAGATTTCATAAAAAGCATGTATTTACAGAGACGAAGGTAAAAATTAGAAATAATAGCTAACTGCAAGAGGAGTTTTCTATAAAATGTAATAAACATGTGCTATCACTCTTTAAAGTCACATATAAGTAATGAAGAGCACCGTTAACAATTTTAAATCACTTATCTATATCCCTGTGTATAATACACCTAGAAGCTATCTCTGAGATATCCAATTATGTGCTATACTGATGCAGTTCCTTTAAACCAGTGATTTACTCATTTTTTACAAATGAGAATTGTTCCAGTCCTAAATAAGTACTTTTGGCAACTCAAAGCACATTTAAATTAATCTGGAAAACAAAAGACTAAATATAATCATAACATTATTAGCACTTTTACCTTAGTGTGTATTATTCTAATCACTTAATAACAACTAATAACAGCACTTATCATTTGAATAAACAAAATATTGCTTTGTTTTGACAACAGAGGTACACATATATCATAGTTGCATTAAATTTAATCGAAATCAATTACAGTGACTCAGAAAAGAAGAGTGAAAGATTTTTTTTTTTAGGGGGAGTGCAGAGAGAGAATGAATCCTAAGTAGGCTCAATGCCTCGCAACACTGAGATCATGATCTGAGCCAAAATCAAGATTCAGATGTTTGACCAACTGAACAACCTAGGTGCCCTGAGTGAGAGATTTTAAATAGTGTCAGGACCTGATATTTCACTTAATAAGTGTAAGTTCCAAGGTTTGACTCCATTGTAGTTCAAAGGTAGTTCGTATTTAAGTAATGCAGCGTATAAATATATAATTCTCAAGATATTATTCATGCATTTTGCTGTTATAGGAAAAAAGTAAGGCACTTTTACTATTTTACCTATAGTATCTCATACTTACATAGCACTAATTGCCAAATATTATTTTATATGTATGAAATATGATAGTATGCACAAAATTAGCTAACCAAAAATATGATGAATTTCCAAGATGAAAAACCTGAGGTACAGAGGGCTAAGTATCTTGCTGAAAGTCACCATTTTCATGTAATTGACCACAAGCAACTTGGCTTCAAAATCTTCCCTCTTAACTAAACTATATTTACATAGTACATAAGTAAGTTTACATGTACAGGTTCACTATACAAGTTATTTCATGTCTTTTGGTTGTTTGACTTTCTGAAATTTATATATTTTATAGGAATTACCTGGTCATCATAGCCTAGGGTGCCATAACAAAATACCATAGACTGGTTTTCTTAAACAACAGAAATTGATTTTATCACAGTTCTGGAAGCTGTGAATCAAGATGAAGGGTGAACATGATTCGTTTCTGGTAAGAGCCTTCCTCCTGGCTTGTAAATGGCCAGCCTCTCCCCATGTTTTCAGAGAGCAAGGAGAGAGAAAGCAAGCTATATGGTATCTCTTCTTATGAAAATACTAATCCTGAGATGCCTGGGTGGCTCAGTGGGCTAAACACCTGACTCTTGGTTTTGGCTCGGATCAAGATCTCCTGTTTCCTGGGATTAAGCCCCGCCCTGGGCGGGCACTAACTGTGTAGAGCCTGACTAGGATTCTCTTCTCTCTGCCTGTCCCCCACCCCCACTTCTGCTCACAATCATACACACTTTCTCTCTCCCTCTCTCTCAAAAAAATGAACTTTAAAAAAGAAAAATAAAAACACTAATCCCATCATTAGGGATTCACTTCATGAAAATGGCTAAACCTAATTATTTCCAAAAGACTCTCTCTCTAAATACTGTTTCTTTGGCTTCAACATATAAATTTTGTGGTACCCAATTCCGCCCAAAGCAATAGTAGGTTGTAAATGTCTGAAGCCATGGACCATGTTTTTTGAACTTTATATCTTCATAACTCTTGCAATAGAGCTTTACATAATTTTGGCTCAATAAAGTTATGAATTGCTTATTAAAAACTGATGATAAAAATCACCATTATTTTTAAGCTAATTTTTCCTGATTTCAAACCTAGGAAATATATCTTAAGATTACCATGTAGTTTATTGACTTAACTGAAATATTTTTAAAATTACATCAAGACAACAAGGAGAAACTAAGACTTCTACCACCAGGTAGAAGGCCTGCCTATGTATATGAGAGTAGAAAACTGAGGTTTGTCTAAATAAAAATACTCGGACAGGTTCTCTGTTTTCAAAGATTGTGCTTTTGCAATTTTATAACATGAAATAGAAGAATCATAACATTTCAGAACTAAAGAAGACTTTAGAAAACTGTATCATTCCCTATCAGTATAATAAACTACTCAAAACTTAAATGTTTTCACAACATTCATTTATTTAACTCAGAATTCTGCTGGAAAGTTCTAGTCTGAACTGGACTTGGCTGATCTCATTTGGGCTCACCCATATGCTTGCAGTTAGTTAGCAAGTTAGTCTGAGACTGTGTGGATGGTTGCTGACATGTCTTTTGAACAAGCTATGCTTGTTCATATGTTAGGGTTCTTAGCCCAGTAAGAGGGGACAAGTCCAAATGGGCAGGCGCTGTTCAAATCTACTTGTATCACAATTGCTACTGTCCCACCATCCAAAGCAAAGTACATGGTTATACTCAGAGTCAGTGTGGAAAAACCTACCCAAGGATATGGATACTGGGGAGCTGAAACAAATTGGAGGCTATTTCTGCACTGACCCTTCACAGTAACCCTCTGGAATTACCTCATTGTCATCACATTTGAGGGAATTAAGATTGTGAATAGTTAAGTGATTTAAGCAAGGATACAAACTAATTGGTATGTTGTCCTGATCCAAAAAAATGTGGAATTTTAGGTCCATTTATGTACCAAGTCAATTTGAACAATGTCCCCTCTGTGTATTAAAATTTTTGTTGGATAATTTTTATTCTCTTCTAATTGAAGTTGAATATAATTAAACTGATTATCTAAACCCAAATCATCACAAATCAAGGTTGTTATTTTTGTCTAAGAGGGTTCTATAAATATACCAAATTTTAAAATGATAAAGAGGGATCAGTTTCATACTTAAAGAATACTTAAATATTGATCATCTCTCTTGTGATATTTTGTTACCTTAAATTATTCTAAATAATTTTTTCTTTAAATCTTATGAGCTGTGAAAAAAAAGATTCAAAAAATATAAGCTGTTTAGAGAATATAACTATAAAACAACATCTTAATGTTAGCTGTACTTTTAGTATGTTAGTTAATGAATTGGGCATCTTTGCTGACACTAAACATTTTTCTGAATGTATGGTTTATGCTAACATTTGTGGTATTAATGTGAGTGCTTAGACTTTTGCTGGATATTTATGATAATTGCTAATGAACTTGATTGTAGTCAAGGGCTTGGGATCTGTCACAAAAAATAAAAAAACTACACAGTTTTTGATTATTACTAATATAATAGGAGATTTGGGGAAAGTCATAGAGACATCAGACATAGAGAAAAACAGTTCAGCTATTTTGAAGCTCATCTAAAGGCAAGAGTTAGCTTAAATAAACCTAGAATTAGGTCCAATGCTCATTAATAGCATTCATTTTATTGTTTTCTTGACCATATTGTAAGATTGCATTAGTCACCTAGGGCTGCCATGGCAAATACCACAAACTGAGTGGCTTACAAGAGGAATTTATTTTCTCACAATACAAGAAGGTTCAGATTAAGTTATTGGTGGCTTTGGAGTCTTAGGAGGTCTGTCTCCTTGGATTTCTCCTCTCTCTGCCTTCCCACTGTAACCTCACATGGTCTTTTCTCTCTGTGATCATTTCTCTCTTTTTTAAATCTATTTATATTTAATGAAGAGGCATTAGAGAAATTTTTGCCTACCTTTGTATTGTGGCTGCTTATGTATTTGTATTATTTTGAGACGGCAATGTTCTCATGCTCACTCATTCTGTGGGTTCCTGATGTGTGCGTGGTCTTCTCCAGAACCATGCTCCCGCAGTGCGCAGTGGCCAGAAGCACCCAGCTGCCAGCTGCTTCCTGTGGCAGAGCACCCATCTCAGCTGGTGTTGTAGTAGATTGCCTTCAATTCCTGGGTATTTAGCGGGGCAAGTAAGAGAAAGCTACATATGGCTTCTCGGATTCATACGTACAGACCAATATGAGAAAGTACATGTTTATAGACACATTGTAAATGATAAAATAGCACAGTTTTTGTCCTTGAACATCATAAAGCTTCTTACTTTCAAAATAAGAGGCCGGTTATAATTTACCAAACACTTTAAAACAATACTTGAAGAAGTAACAATCTTATTTAGAAAGAAACTCTTCCATTTGTTTAATTGTTTTTAATGTTTTATTTAATTTTGAGAGAGAGCACATGCGAGCAGACCACAAACAGAGAGAGGGGGACAGAAGATAAAAGGAGGCTTTACAGTGAGAGTAGCAAGCCTGATGCAGGACTCGAATTCACGAACTATGAGAAAATGACCTGAGCTGAAGTTGGGCACTCAAGTGACAGAGCCACCTAGGATCCCCCCATGATTCGTTTAATTTCAGAAATGAATTTCCAATTCTTGTTTTGTATTTCAAGAATTCTAGGTAACATCTATATGAGAACAGTTGAGACTTTTTTTTTTTTTGAGATTTTACATCATTTAGTCCCTCAAAGACCATGCAAGTTGAGAATGGAGAGAGAGAGACAGACACAGAGAGATGTTCTTTAAATTAGGAATAAATTAAAAAAAAGCAGAATTTAATTCACATATTCATCCAAGGTCATCTTATTAAATGTACTGACCATCTCTTCTTCTCTAAAAGTGTTTATGACTGTGGGGTAGGTCTACAAGCAACATAGGGAATCTAAGATGAGTCACTCAGCACTTTAATATGTACACTGTCTGATGTAACTGAGTTTTATAGAACTGGTAACACTTTGACAGTATGTATTTTTAAAAACATCTTTTTACAAAAGTCTTAAAGCATTTGAAACATTGAAAGCTCAAAAGAAAAAGTTAGAAATCTCAAGCAGTGGGAAGCATAGATCAATTTGGGAATAATTACTTCAATTATTTCTAATAAAATCATTTTGTATTAAGTGAAAATAGTCTTAAGTTTTAAACATTCATTGAGGATTAAGAGTGGCAGGCTCCAGCCTTTATATTTCCATTAAAAAAATGAGCCCTATTATCCATATTGAGTTAATAGACTTTTGTAGTTTTTTTTTTTCTTTTAGATAAAGGAAAGTATATAATTGCTTAGACTAATCAAGAAGGACAGCTAAATTCATTTTCTTTAATCCACATTGCAATTAAAAAAAAAACCACCTAAAAATATAGACGACAAATTCTTTCCATTGGTCATAGATTTTGTAATGGATTCCAACCCAACATTTTTACTCCCGTTGTAATACTGTCTAGTTTCATTTACTTGGGAATGATCTTTAGGATTGTAATGGTCATGAACACAGATTCTGGGGCCCGTTTCAAATTTTAACTCATAAACTGCCAAGCTATGTGACCTTGGGCAATTCATCTAAACTTTCTGTGTTTCAATTTCCATCTCTACTTCACAAGAATAATAATAGTACCCATCTTATAGTATTGTTATCAGGATCAAATAAATCAATATATTTGAAGTATATGGAACTGTCTGTCACATAATTAGTGTTATTTGAATTTAGCTGTTGTTATTAGTTCCTTGCAGCTCTAAGGTTTTATGATTCTATGATCCTCTCTATTGCCTTCTTTAAATGGAACTGTAAGCTATTGATAGATGCTTTGTGTTTTACTGCATTTTATAAGCATTGACCTCATGCTACAAATAATGTAACTGCTTATAATTTATAAAATGTGTCTTAATAGAGCACCTTCTGCAAAAGGTGCTGTTTAACTGAAAATTCTATCTTGGGCTTGTAGCAGTTAAGAGCCACAAGTCCAAGTATCAAAATAGGTCATTTTTTTTTCTCCAACTTCAAATATATATGTATGTGTATGTATACACACACACACACACACACACACACACACACACACACACACATATATGCTGACAAATGATATATGGATAGAAATGTCTGATTCCTCTGCAATGTGCAACTGTTGAAAATCTTTAGCCAAAGGAGGAAGACCCTTCTGGAACAGCGCAAGTATATCTCTCTGTTAGAGTTTTCTTTTCTTTGTGAGCAGTTCAGATTTTAGTAATAATTTTTAATTTTTTCCTAAGGTAGTCTTATGCAGGTCTGACTTTGTTCAAAGTTCAAAATTTAAGGCAGAGATTTTATTAATTTTGTTTTTGTGTTTCTGATACTTCTGTATGTAAGAAGTTTCAATTTTCCCTAATGTGACTTCTAAATTATTGGGTAAAAGCTACTTTTTCTTTGGTTAGAATATCTGACTACAAAATATAGTAGCAATTCTCATTTTTTATTTTGAACCATGTAGATGTGTCACCTTTTCAAATATTTTAATCAATAATTTAAAAATGCAGAAGAAACAAAAAGATATTTCCTAAATTAAAGAATTTGTCTTAATGTGTAAGTCAGTTTTAATAAAATATAAATATTAAATGAAGTTTTAATAAAGGCCTCTCCACTCAAGAGTTTTATTTTTAACTATTTTGTTTTCACATTCCTGTAGTCCACATGACCCAAATTTAAAAAAAGAAATTAAATTACATTGTGTATCCTAAATTTTTCTTCACTTTCATAAAAACGTTATAAATCAACTGGACACTTAGGCGACAGAGTGGAAGCATAACTTGATCTTCCATTCAGGGACAGTAAAGCTTGAAGGATGCCAAATTCCCTCACAATAGAAAAAGGATTCCCTAGAAGCTGACACAATGTCTGACAATCTTACAATTAGCATTGTCCCTTGAGGGCTTTGTGGAGACAACCAGTTTAATTAGGTTAAGGCATTATATTTCCCGGGTAAATCATTTGCTACTCAAACACAATAGCATGAATTTTTCCATCTTATTAAAACTCATTAACACACAGCAGAACCCCGAGGAAATGACATGAGATAGAAAACAAGCATATGTCTCAGAGAAATGAAGAGGTACAGAAAGGTCAGATTCATAGGAATTGCCAGGTCCCAATGGGCATTTCTAAACCAAAAGGGAGCATCGTGAGGTTTCAGTAATCTCTTGTGGTTTCTCCTAAATTCTTTATCATATTAATATTCCTTGGGTTAAGACTTTTTATGTTATTTTCCATTTTTGTTTCTCTTTTGTTGGTTTTAATAACTGGTCCTTTAAAACAAGAACCACCTTTGGGGTGCCTGGGTGGCTTAGATGACTACGGTCCAACTTCACCTCAGGTCGTGATCTCACAGTTCACGAGCCTGCTTCAGTTTTGTGTCTCCCTCTCTCTCTGCCTCACCCCCACTCGTGCTCATCTCTCACAAAAATAAACATTGAAAAAAATTTTTTAAATAATAAAAAGTTTAAAAAATAAAATCACCCACATTTGATTTGATCTAGTATTATCTGGTTAGCCATGATTGTGTGTTGTCATTCTGTCCTTGTATTGCTATAAGAATTTGCTTTTGCCATGCATATCTGCAAGTTTCCATTGACTGTTCATTTTAAAAAATAATGAACAAAAACAAAAAAAAAACCAGGAGGCAAGACAGTAATGACACACCAATGTATGGAACCCCAAACATGAATAATAAATAAATCAGTTATATTTTTTAATGAATATTAAAGTGATATAGACTTATTTTTGGCTACACATAGCCATTAAATATACTGAAAATTTCTTAGTTAAAAACAAATAACATAAAATCAGACCAAATAAAATACAACCAGCAACAATCTTAAGAATTTAAGAAATTAAAGAACAAACAAAATATTTTTAAAAACCCAAAATAGCTGAAATCCAGAGGAATAAATTGATCCTAAAGCTGCAAAACTCCTGGGGGAATTTTGTAGCATCTAAAATAAGAGATCTGCATTTTGTTAAATATGCACAAATAGGAGACAAGTCCTTTATCCATGTAATGTCAGAATTCGAACTGAATTCTTTATTTAAAGTGAAATTTTCAATGAGTTTGTCCTTAGTAAAAGAATAGACCAGCAAAATCTAACTCACCAACAAAGTAAGAAAACAAGGAGAGTCCTCTATCTTGGATTAGGGTCTTAATGAAAACAAAATTAAAATCAAAATCATTTATTTAAAAAAATGGTAACTGAAGGCCAACTTGCATGCAGGTTTGGTGTTCAACATTATACTCTTTACCTAATGTTTGTACATATTCTGGCACAAGCAATGCTATGCTGTAAACTTAACATGAAAAGATGCCAGATTAGGACATTCTGTGTCACTGGTTAAAATAAAACACAAATTCTCTCTCAAACAATCATATCAGGTAAAAAAAACAAAACAAAACAAAAAACAGAATCACACCAAGCTCAATTATTTTTATCTTATGAATGTAAGGATGGCTTTCAATGGAAAATCAATCAAGATAATGTACTATATTGAGAAATTACATCATCATATCAGTTGATGGAGAAAAGTCATTTAATAAAATCAAACATCTCTTCATGATTGACCCTTTTAGAAAACTAGTAATGGAAATAACACTTTAGAAACTTCATAAAAGGCATGTCCAAAAAATCTGAATCTAACAAAATACTTGATGGTGAAACTCTGAATGCTCTTTCCTTTATGATCTCTTAATGCTTCTTCCCTTAAAGAATAAGATGAGGATATCCATTCTTAGCACTTCTGTTTAGCATTATAAAAGAAGGCTTAGTCAATGCAATAAGGAAAGAAAAACAAATAAATGGTATATGGATTGGAAAAGAAAAATTAAGTTTCCCTATTCACAAATAACATGCTTGTCTCTATGCAGAATCCCAAAGATGGGGGGAAAAAAAAACCCTCCACAATTCTTAGAAGTAATAAATGAGTTTCCAATGACACAAAGTCAACATGAATAAAAATCAATAATACTATTTTCTAGCAATGAAGAAAAGGACACTAATCTTAAAAACACTATTTACACTATTCCCCCCAAATGATATACTTAGATATATATGTAACAAAATATCTAGAAGGATCTGTATGCAAAGACCCAAGTAGAGGAAATATATAGTATTCATAAGTTAGGAGGTTGAGCATAGTAAAGATGACAATTTTATTGGACGTAATTAGGAGCAAATTAGATGCTGCCGAAGATATCAGTGAACCTGAAGACATAACAATAAGATTACTCCAAAATGAAAAAGAAGAAAATAAGGACCACAAAAGAAGTGATCAAAACCTCAGTGACTTGTGAGGGAAACATCAAGTGATATAACACACATTTAATTAAAATCCCAGAAGAGAGAGAGATGTGAGGAGAGAAAAATATTTGAGGAAATTATATCTGAAAGAAGGTGGAAAAAAAAGGATGAAAACTATAAACTGAGTTTCCAAGATACTCAGTGAACACACATACAAATTTCATATCAGAAGATAATCAAATTGATAACTACTAACAATAAAGAAAATAACAGAACACTCAGGTCAACAAAAGGTATATCAAATATATGAGACCAAAGATAAGAATTACTGTAGTCTTTTCTTCAGAAACTGTGCAAAACAGAAAATATTGTTAAAGTGTGGAAGTAGTGTGTGTGGTGGGGGGAACACATGGAATTTTATATCCAGAGAAAACGTATTTCAAGACCAAAGTTAAATTTTTTTTTCAGGAAAACACAGTATCAGGAGAATTATTGCCAACATACACACACTACAAGAAATGTCAAAGGAAATTCTTTGTAATAGAAGAAGAAAACTGGGATGTATACAGGGAATGAAATTCTTTTCTCATTTCAAAATTGTTATTGACTATTTAAACTAACAGCACAAGTGATTTATTTTGATCTTCAAAACAGATGAAGCTAAAATGTATGAAAACAACACGAAGGGCAGGAGAGGGAAATGGTGATACAATGTAAGCCTCTTATATGTGAAATATTATAATACTATTTGAAAATAAATTATGCTAAACCTATAAATCTTCAAGAAAACCCCCAGAAAATAATAAAAGGAGTCTTAGCTAAATAGCCATTAATAGAGATAAAATGGGATACTGAAAAAAATACTCTGTTGACTGAAAGCCTTACCTACAACATAAAGTTGATTAACACATTTTGCATGTTATATGTATAATATATTATATTCATAAAATAAAAAGAAAATGGCATTAAGAAAAATAAGGAAGGGAAAACACATTTATAGTACTGTACTATAAGATAAAAAATCCATGTGTAAGTGGACACACACATTTTAAACCCATGTTCTTCCAGGGTCAACTATATTATCTCATTGGATTCCAAACAAAGAACAAAACAAAACAAAACAAAACAAACAAACAAAACAATGACAAATGCCCAAAACCCAGGGTCCCCCATTTTACAAATGAGAAAACCAGGACTCTAAAAAGTTAGATAATTTCCCCTGTCAGAAAAGTTAACTTTAAAGCAATATCAGGCAAATGGCAGGAAATGAAAATAAGTCATGTAGAAAACTGAATGTGAGTTAGCAGTTCTCTGCCATCAAAATAATCACAGTGGTTCTGTAAAGGAAGGGCAGAGAACCGGAGCTCGGTTGGTTACCTGTTCTCTGCATATGAAACTTTAAGAGTCATGTGAGCTGAACTCAGTGTCACATCTAAACAGGGCCAGACGTCTTGAATGGCTTCAGAGGCCTGATTCACTACTGCATCCTGGCACTCAGGGCGTCCTGGGCATAGAGTGTATGTTAAATATATATTTATATAATACATAAATGCATAATAGCATGAAAACATGAATGTGTGATTTCCTAAGGATATAACTTTTTTGATGTCTTATTATATGTATCTTCCTGGTCACTTTTGAAATCATATTAAAAATTTTTGGCAAGATATGAGATTTGATTTTGGTTTAGTTTTTGCTAATACCTTTCATTGATGAGTTTGTCGTTGCTCTTCAATCAATAATTATATAACAAAACTGTTCAAAATTGCTTTGTGTATTATTTTAATAAACCTTTATCAAAATCATTATAAGTTAGATATTTTTTCATTTTTGCAGATGAGGAAAATAAGGGACCAGAGAGATTAAACATCTTGTCTATGGTTGCACAGCTGTGAGTATCTAGAATTTTGCCCTATTTTCCCAAGCCCATGACTTACATGGTTCTATAACCACATATGGAGTCATATTTAATCCATTTTACCTTTTTGAAAAATGCTTACTACAAAAGCTTCAAATTATTCTGAAGTCTAAAGTAAAAATCCCTTTTGCTTAGGGAGATATATGTATATATGGGTGAGAGAGAAAGACACACCAAGGCCAAAGAAGAGATTTTTTTTGGTCCTTTTCCCTCTTTTCTCTAGTAGCCACCGACTGGTACAATTTAGAGTCTGCATGAACTGAGCCACCTATTTTGGTGGAGTGTGGGGAAGAGTGAATCACACAGCCCAGCAAAAAGCATTGTTGTGTATATTCATGTTCACCCAACCCTACTCAGAATTCTATATTTCTCTGTTATGCTCACTACTCTATTCTCAGAAGTGTCTATTGTATATTTTTTAGTTTTCTAATATGCTCAATCTCTGCCTAGGTACCAAGACATTGCTGTTGCCAGATAAACTCATATTCTATAGAGAATATAAAAGTGGTCAGATGGGTGATCTCTGCTATCCCCATCAGTGAATCTGCCCACCAGCCTGGATTTGCTTCCACACTACCTGGAAGAAGAGCAGAACATTAAGGCTTTCTGACTTTATAATTAAAGAAAACATTTTTGGGGGCCCTAAAACCTTCATGAGTTTTTATGAGCTCCTAAAACTGTTCCTAATGTTCTAAGGAGTAAGTAGGTTCTGGGGAAGAGCCTTTATCACTATCAAATACTAATCCTTCTGGGTGCACTGGATTGTATCTCCTCCCACCTGCACAAAGAGTTTGGTTTGGTTCCCTCTTCTCACTATATCAGCTACTTTTTTAATACTGGAATTTTGTCACTATAATGAAAACAAGTTATCAGGTCTCTTAGTTTTAAAACAAACAAAAAGAACCAACCACAGAGCATTTATTCCTTTTCTTCCACCTGTTGCTAGCCACCGTTTCCACCTCCATTCAGAGATAAGCTTCCCTCAGTTCTGCCTTTCTCTGAGACTCATCAAACATTTTTAATAATGATTATTTTCCTCTATTGATTTATAGTAATGCAGTATTCTTTTGACTGTTATCCAAAGGAATTTCACTGCCTCTGCCCTCTAGTATAAACAAATACAAGCAGTGACAGTAAAAATCGTTGCCTTTTTCACAATCTTTAATTTCTGCCAGGAATCTCTTATACATATCTTGTTGAATGTAACCCTCAATATTTCATAGGTTTGTATAATATTATGATATTAAAAATGACATGCTTTAAATTTCAAGTTCCAGAGCACTGCTTAAGATTATCTCTTCTTCTTCTTCTCTCCCCTACTTGTGTATGCTCTCTCTAAAATAGCAAATAAATAAATAAATACATTCCAAGTCCCATTTTTTTCTCAGAAGAATATAAAAAAATGCTATTTGTAGATCAACTTTTTATCCTGTAATTTTGTTAAAATCACATAATTTTGAGTTGTTTCCAAAAAAAATTCCTTTGGATTTGCTACATATACAGTCCTGTCATCTATAAATAAAGATGAATTAATCTCTTCCTTTCCAAAATGCAAGTCTTTTCACTTTTTGCTAAATAAAGTGGTGAGAGCCTATATCCTTTTCTTGTTCCTGAGCTTGAGGGAAGTATTCAGTTTTTCAACCTGAAGTAGAAATTAGTTGTAGAATTTGATAGATTTCCATTAACAGATTGATGAAATTATTTTCTAATCTTAGTTGCTGAGAATTTATGGGACTGACTGTTTTGTTACATGTCACAATTTACTTCTTGGCCTTTCTAATTATTTTTGATTAGCTGCTGGGTGTTGTGTTTTATGTTGTTGAGTGCTTAGATTTTGTGATCTTTCCTTAAAGATTGTTGTACTTTTCCTGGAAGACTAATTATTATGGATCAGTTCAATCCTTTTGAGGCTTATTTTAAGATTTGACTAGTCTTTACTCTAGGGTTAAGTTAGTTCTCCTACTCAGGTATGGCTCTCTGGGATCTCTGCTGACTGCCCTGGGGATTATCAGGGACAGTCCTTTCAGTTGGTCAAGTTGAGTGTCTCCTTTCCCTATTTGAGCTCTCGGAATCCCATAGTTTACAGCATAGGGTCATTTTTTGCCTGGTCTCATGGAGTTTTGCTGTATGCACATATGGTTTAGTTTTAGCAATAGACTCAAAGGGATTACTATGAAGATTCCTAATGTTCCCTTTAAAAAATTTTTTTTTCATCTGGAATTTTGCCTTTCAACTTCTGGTTACCTTACACTCCCTGAACTGTAGTATTTTTTTCTTTATTCAGTGATATCACTGTGCCTGGCTTGTGATTGTCCTCATTCTACCAGAGTCCTGATTGTGCCTCCAGAAGGAGAACCAGTGTGCATAGGGCTCATTTCTATCATTTCCCTTTTTTCACGGATCGCAGTTTTACACTGTATTTTCCAATATCTGAAAACAGGCATTTGATGTATTTTGTCCAGTTTTCTAGTTGTTTCCAGTAGGAAGTTCAGTATAGACCCTACTACCTTACTATGGTTGGAAGTAGAAATCTTGTTACATTTTTTAAAATATATTTTATTTTTTAGAGCCATTTTAGGTTCACAGCAAAATTGAGTGAAATTGGGAGATTTCTCAAAAACACATGCATAATCTTCTCCATTTTCAACATCCTTTGCCTGAGTGGTATATTTATTCTAATTAATAAACCTATATTAACAAATCATTATCACCCAGGTCCATAGTTTATATCAGGATTCACATTTGGTGTTGTACATTTTATGAGGTTAGAAAATATATAATGACATGGTTGGTGTTAGTGATCCAGATTTAGGTCATTTTAATAGGTGTGTAGTGATATCTAACTGTTATTTTACTTTGTATTTCCCTGATGGCATACAGTAAAGGGTATCTTCTCAGAGGCTTATTTGCCATCTCCATATCTTCTTGGTGAGATGTATGTTAAACTCTTTAGTCCATTTTTTTAAGTTCATTTATTTATTTTGAGAGGGAGAAAGCATGAGCATGTCAGTGGGTGAGGGGCAAAGAGAGGGAGAGAGAAAGAATCCCAAGCAGACTCCCAGCCTTCAGTGCAGAGACAAGTAGCTCAGACTTATGAACTCAAGCAAGAGGTCATGACTTGAGCGGAAACCACGAGTCTGACAATTAACTGAATGAACCACCCCAGGCGACCCCCTCTCCTTTTTTTAAGTGCTCTTTAACCTGTCTCTTATATTGAATTATTTTCTTATTGTTGAGTTTTAAGAGTTCTTCATGTATTTTGCATAATACTCCTTTATCAGATATATCTTTTTTAAGTATTTTCTCCCTGTAAATTATATGTGAATTCTCCTAATTCTCATGGCATTTTCTGTAGCAGAGTGTAAGTTTATAATTTCAATGAAGTCCAGCTTATCAAGTCTACAGAAAGCAAGACTGAGAGAAACAGGGAATGACTATGTCAATTGATTTCTCTTTGAGTGACTTTAACTTATATAGGGCTTATATGAATGTATGTGGAATCACCATTAAGCAGCATATTTATTAACGTGGACATATGTTTTCAAGTGAAAAGAATAATGTGGCATGAGGCTCTCTGTGTACAGAAAAAGTCAGATGCCAGTCTTTCTTTTAGTTCTGTAGCACTGAGCAAGTTTTTCACCCTCTCTCTTTTTTGGTTCTCACATCTATAAACTGGGAATAATAATAACGACGTCCTAGAATTGTTGAGAGATTTAAATGAATTGTTATGTGTAAAGACATTTAAAATAGAGCCAGGCAGATCTGAAAATGGTTTGATAAATATTAGTTACTATTTTTCTCTCTGTCTTTGTTGTACTCTTATTTCTGATCCTTCTACAATATGTATAATTTTGTTGTAATATGTACAACTTGTGTGGTATAAAAATTATTTAAAAATTAAATATGAAAAATACTATGAATACATGTAGAACAAGTCGAGATATTTCCTAAAAATGTAAAAGTTCTTGCATTTTTACCAAACTTTGAATATTAAGGTTATGAAATGTTGTGGCTAACATGGTATCTCTATAAGAGGATGGAAATTGGGATTCTGTGCAAGACTTTGCTAAGAGATTGGTTGGTTTGGATTAGCAATCTAATTTTCTGTCTGAGCTTTGCAGTATCTACAGGGTTCTACTGAAGTGCCTCTGGGGTTGGGCAGGAAATGAAGGGAGAATGAATAAGTGTGGGGTCCAAGACTCTCCTCCTCCTTTTTTTTTTTCTTTTGACTTGGGCAACTTCATTTTTATCAGTTTTTTTATAGTACAGTCCTGGAAAAAAAAACTGGAAAACAACTGTAATGGATCAAACAGAATATATCCTACAAATATTTGAAGCACATCAATCCTCTGAAGATGACTCATATGAACAATGAGAAAGATATGTGCAATGAGCAGAAGAGACTTTTCATGGAATAAACACTACTTGTCAATTTCATGAGAATGACTAATGAGAACATTTTTAATAAGACTGAAAACCATGATGACCCAAGATCTAATTATTATCGAAAACTTCTGAATTTTATAGTGAGTATCATCACATTTCTTAGTCTCTAGACAAAAATTATTATCGGGTTGTCTCTTATGTTCTTAGAATTTTGAAATTTAAGTAACCGTGAAGTATGTCAGTGCCAGTTTTCACAAAACATCTTGACTTTAAAAGAACCTGTGGAAGTCGTTGTCCCAAAAGGAGAGACTTTTCCAGACACGACTCACTGAAACTCATTTGCCAGCTCAAGTTGGAGTCTCAGAGCCTCTTTGTAATGCTAAGATTATAAACCAGATGCCTCCAATCAAGATCAATTCCAGGAAATGCTGGCCCAGCTTATATTAAAAAAATGCTCAGAACTTTTTGGACTATACTCATCTATTCATGATGACTTAGAATTAGAAGGAAAAGGATCTTTCTTTAGAAATCATTCAGTATTTCTCAAAAATCTTTTGACATCACATCTTTATTAACCCAGTAAGTGTGAATTAAAGGTGGATTTATAGAGGTGGCAATTTTGCAGGATCTCTAATTCAGCTGGAGGCCTTGATAAGTGGCCGGTACTTTATCATGAAGGCTAATAGGCACGTTGCAGAAAGTGTGTTTTCTCCCTTCTACCAACTAGTATCCTTCTGATGATACAGTCTGGAAGCTTCTTTCTTCAAACCAGAATAATGGGATTTTCTAAATGGCAGATAAATAGCTCTTTCTATCTTTCAAGTAATTAAAGCAAAAGGAACTATAGAGAGAAAAGGTCAGATGGCAGTTTTTAGGGTTTATGCATAGAGACACGCCAACAACAGTATGGATAAGCAGTAAAGCAACAGTAGTATGAACAGAAGGTTCAGGGGAATTAGAATAGAGCAGAACAGTCTAATAGCCCAGAAACAAAAACAGAAGAAAAACAGAAAAAGAAAGAAATCTAGTAAGAAGCAATATACATGAGACATTTTTGTCTATCTAAAGATTAATTTACTTGCAGAGGGATAGCACAGTTTGCTGCAAACATAACACTGTAGGAAGAGAAGTACAATCTAGTTAGCAGGACCAGGGACCAGGAAGTGAAGGGATGGACTGAGACAAAGAGCTAGTCGCCATACTGGAAAGCTGTTTCCATTTCTCTAGGGTAGGAGGAATGATGGTTAAAATGGATTTTAAATTGTACATTGTCTTATCTATACTTGCAATGAAATTGAGCACATTTGATTAAACTGCTTCTTTTAATAATAATTTATCCATACTTCAGTGACTAAGAAATTCTGAAATCATTTATTTTTATCTAAGCCCTTGTTTAAGAGTATTAAAATAGCTATTTGTTTTTAAGGATGCTGTCATATCTCTGCTAATAACATTTCTATTTGTAATAGAAACAAATGAATACAGTTAGACCCAAAGTTTTCCTGTGGTCTAGAACATTGACCGTTCACTTTTTCTAGAAGTAACTTCTGCCTCATTCTATTGAAATGACTAGGATATTTTATGTAGTGACTTTTTCATTGGTGCCTACTAGACAATAAATGTTTATTGATAGAATGAAAGATGGGTTTATTTCTCAACCACCTGCAATGTTTCCATACTACATGTTAAATATTGATACATAAGAGATCTCTAAAACATTACTAATTTAAATAAAACTGGTACTTGTGTTTTTCTTCCTGAATGGGTTTTCTAGTCCAGAAATTTAAGCTGGTTTACTTGTATATGAATTTAATAAGCTAAAAAAAAGGAGGTTCTTCTTACATTTTCATAATTTCAGCCCATTTCCAAAATTCACTTTGTTGGAATTGCCTCACCAAAAGCAAATCAATGCCTGGCTCAAGTTAACATGATATGCTTGAAAAAAAAATATAGTCAAAGTAGCACAGCTGATTGTAACTGTAGGCATAGTTGATAGCTGAGGTATGTAAAGTCTTATCTTGAATTTGCAAATGACTTAGAAACAAAAGTGGAAAAGCCATTAGTTATTAAAAGTACTATCATTCAAGGTGTGTTGTTTCACCTATAAGTTTTGATGACTAAGGAATAGTGATCCCCTCATTGTCTTAACTCTCCAGATAACTTCTCCTGGTGAATATAACTTTCTGTGATCTAGAGACAGTGTAACAAGGTGATATAATTATCTAAAAATGTCAATAACATTATATTCCTTAAAGGTAAAACTAATGAGGGAATCTTGCATGTCATTCAGCCACACCCACAGGAGATAATTTGCCATCAAGGTCCTATTGCTTCTTCATCACCAGCAGAGTGCTCTTATCTTTGTCCTTCCATATTATTCCATTCTGAAATAACCTGCATTTGTTGGCTTCTCTACTCCTGGACAAAGAACTTCCACCAAAGTGTGCATTCTTATAAGAACAGATGTCAGTCAGCAGCCATATTGTCAAATTTCCCTCCCCCACCCCACCCCAGTTCTTGGTCTCGACAGCATTACTCACCCTCCTCAAATATCATTATAATATGGTTTGAAATGTCTCTACTTTGAATGAAGCCAGGGCCTACCACTGGTGCCTTTGTTAATGAATTTCCTAGCCTTCATCACTCATAGCTATTTTAATTAGGGACACAAATTTAGGTGAAAAAAACTAAATGCAAAATCTACACTATTTGTCCATTTAGCAAATTCCTTTTATCTTGTGCATCCTCTGCCTGGCTCTAAACTGTTCTTGAGGTCTTTCATATACTAACATATTGGTGTTTGATCACTACCTAGCATATTGGTATTTTATAATGGTGCTAATTCAAAGATAATTAAAATCATATCATTGCATTTAACTATGTCCAGAGGCTCATGAACAGACTCATAAATTTGTATTAAATAATGAATTGATTCCAGTAAATAATGTAAATATTCTAGGTTATGCAAGTAACATTGTGTATGCAATATTCAGTAAAATGTCAGTACCAGTTTGCTGTCATTTTTATCAATCAGTTATGAATCATTCCACTGATAGATTTTGGTTTTGAGTATGCAATCGGTATTATGGGAAATAAAAAATATGATTACTACATGGACTGTATCCTCAAAGGACTTAGAATCTAGTAAGTAGATGCATCAAGTAAACACAAAATGCAAACACTAAACAAAGCAACCAAAAAAATAGACATAAAAAGAAAAATCATATCTTCTCCAAAATTTCAAGTGTTAATGACTCAGAGAATTAAGCATTAACAAAACACACATGCCAAAAGAAGGAATTGATTTGATGAGAGGAGGTAGGATGGGATCATCTTGGCATCCAACATGTTTGCACTGTGATTGGTCTTGAAACTCCTTTGCTCTCTTAAAAATTATCGAAATCTCCAAAGAGGACTTTTTTTTATAGGAGTGTTTTTAATGAACATTTCAAGATTAGAAACTGAGAAATTTTGGAAATTAGTATTAAACAATTTAAAACAACAGTCAAGTCTTATTATCAACATAATATATTTATAAAAATAGCCACACTTATGAAAAATATTATCTACTAGAGTGGTAGGTATTATTTTAAAGTTTTGAAAATATCTTTAATCTATGCCTTAACCAAAGACAGTTGGACTCTCATATCTGTTTCTGCAATGTCATTTATGATACAGATTCTGGAACACTCCACTGTAAACTCATGAGAAAATGAGAGTGAAAAAGGGCAAATGTGCCTAAGTATTATTATGAAAATAGTTTGATCTTGGTCAGAGAATATGCTTTACATGACTTAAGTCCTTTATACATGTTGATACCTGCTTTGTTGCTCAGAATATGGTATATTTTTATACAATAGCCATTTGAAAAGGGTGTGTATTCTTTTGTGTTTATGTGGAGCTTTATGTAAGTGTCAATAGGTCAAGCTGTGAGTGTATTGCTCAAATCTATATTCTTACTGATTTTCTGTATAATAATTTTATTATTAATTCTATTAATTATTGTAAGAGGGTTTCTGTATATTTGTTAATTCTGTTAATTATGGTGAGAGATTAATTGAAGTGTCTAATTATAATTGTGGCTATTTCTATTTTTCCTTGCTGTTCTCTCAGTGTTTGCCTTATGTGTTTTGAAGCTCTGTTAAGTGTAAGTAATCAGGATTGTTAAATCCTCTTAAAGAATGTAACCCTGTATCATTATGAAATGACCTTATTTATTCTTGCTACTTCTTGCTTTGAAATACAGTTTGATATTTGATATTAATGTAACCGCTTTAGGATTGTTTTTAAATTAGTATTAGCATGGAATATGGCTTTTATCTTTTAAACTGTCACCTATTTTTCTTATATTTAAAGAGTGTTTCTTGATAGCAATATTTAGTGGTGAAGTGTTTTCTATTCAATTTAATAATCTCTCTTTTTTATTTGGAATATTTGGACCACTTGCTTTAAATGCTTTTTGGTTGATGCTGTTAGGTTTAAATCTGTCATTTCCTATTTGTTTTCTATTTGTGCCACATGCTTTTTGTTCCCTTTATTTTCATTTTCTGTCCTATTGTAGATTAATTGCCTACTTTTATGATTCTATCTCCTTTGATGAAATATTAACTATAATTCTTTGGGTTTTTTAATGTTATTTGTTGTTTTAAGATTTATAATATACAGATTTAACTTATCACAGTGTATCCTTGAATGATATTATACCATTTAATATATAGTGTTAAAATCTTATGATAGTATATCCATTCTTCCATCCTGAGCCTATTGTTATCATGTAATTTAGTTTTACATATGTTGTAAGCCACTCACTGTAGTATTTTTGTTTAAATAATTTTATTTTAAAGAGATTACACAAAATTAAAGAGTATTTATAAATTTATCCATGTAGTTATCACTTTCAGTGCTTCTCATTTCTTTGTGTAGATTCAAATTTCCACCTAGTATCATTTTCCTTTTTCCTGAAGACTACCATTAATACCTGTAGAATGAGTCTACTTGTGTTGGAAATTTTCAGTTTTTGTACATCTGAAAAAGTTTTACTGTTTCTTCATTTTTAAAAGGTATTTTCATTGGTTATAGAATTATAGATTAAAGAGTACTATAATAGTGATAATTTCTTTCAGTAATATAAAAAACATTTCTCTTTGTTTTCTAGTTTATGTCTGCCTCCTTACTTATCTTTGTTCCTCTGTATATAATGTGTTATCTTTTCTCTGACATCTTAGAATAATTCTGTTTTTCTAAATAATTCAAAACATTTTTATATACTTTGGTATAGTTTTCTTCATATTGCTTGTGTTGCCACTTGAGTTTCCTGTATTTGTGAGTTTTTAATTTTTATTTAAATTTGAAAAATGTTTGATCATTATTTCTTCAAATATTTATTTTGTGCCTCTCCTTCTACCTCCCTTAGGGACTATAATTACACATTTAATAGGTGGTTTGGAGTTGTTCTGCATTTCACTAGTGCTTCATTAATTTTACTAATGAACTTTTTAAATTTTGTTTGCAATAATTCAGTTACTTTGTCTTCAAGTTCACTTAGTTTTTCTTCTGCAACACCTAATCTGCCATTAATGCTATTGTAGTTTTCATTTTTATAAGTTCAATTTAAATCCCTTTTATCTCTTTCATGTCTCTGCTTAACTGGTTCAATCCTTCTATTTTTCTCTCATATTCAATCTTTCCAATAGGTTTTTGAACATAGGAAATAAAGCTGTAACAACTGTTTAAATATCCTGATATGCTAATTGTTATAACTCTGCCAGATGTAATTTGGTTTTGGTCAATTCTTTTTCTTACTATGGCTTATACTTTTATGCTATTTTTCTTAGCTCATAATTTTTTTATTGGATCTTGGACACAATTTTTTTAATAAGCTGTCATACACAGTGAAGTTAACCATATTGGTTCCTGAATATTTTTTTTATTACTCTGAATAGTCTTTTTTCCCCATTTACTGAGATCTAATTGACGTATAACACTATAAATTTAAGATATACAATGTGATGATTTCCTGTATATGTTGTGAAATGCTTATCACACTGCAATTAGTTCACCTCATGTAATTATCATTTTGTTGTTGGAATGGTAAGAATTTTCAAGCGTTACTCTCATAGCCACTTTCAAATATACAGTACAGTATTGTTTGCTGTAGTCACCATGCTGCACATGAGACTCTCATAATTTATTTATCTTATAACTGAAGGTCTGTACCCTTTACAAATATCTTTCCATTTATCCCACCCCATCCACTGGTAACCACCATTCTACCCTGTTCCTATTTTAATTACCTTTCTTTTCCCCTTTAGATTCCATGTATAAGTGATACCATGAAGGATTTGTCTTTCTCTGTCTGAATTTTTTCACTTAGCAGAATGTCCTCCAAATTTATTCATGTAGTATATCTATCACATTTTCTTTAACCCTCCATTGGTGGGTACTTACATAGTTTTCATGTCTTGGCTATGGTAAGTAATACTGTGATGAATGAGAGACTATAGATATCACTCCAAGACAGTGATTTTAGTCCCTTCAGGTATACACCTAGAAGTGAGATTGCTGAATCATATGATAGTTCTATTTTTACTTTTTTGAGGAACCTCTATACTGTTTTCCAGAGTAGCTGTACCAGCTTACATTCCTGTCAGCAGTGCACCAGGGTTTCCCTTTTTGCACTTGCCAATATTTGTTTTCTCTTGTCTTTTTGATAAGAGCCATTCTAAAAGGTTTAAAGTGATGTTTTGTAATGATTAAGGATGGTGAAGGATATAGAGCTGATGATTTAGGGATGTTGAGCATCTTTTCACGTACTTGTTGGCCATTTATTCTTTGAAAAAAATGTGCATTCATGTGTTCTGCCCATGTGTTTTATTGGACTGTGTTATTTTTTGGTTTGTTTTACTACTGAATTGTATGAGCTCCTTATTTTATCTTAGATATTAACCCCTTATCAGATATATGATTTGTAAATATTTTCTCCCATTCCATAAATTGCCTTTTATTTTGTTGATGGTTTCTTTTGCTGTGCAGAAGATTTTAAGTTTGATATAGTTCTATTTGTTGATTTTTGCTTTTGTTGCTTGTGCTTTAGATGTCATGTCCAAAAAGTCACTGCCAATACCAATGTCAAGGAGGTTTTCCTTATGTTGTCTCTAGGAATTTTAGTTTTAGGTCTTACACTTAACTCCTAAATCCATTTAAGTTAATTTTTCCATGTGGTATAAGATATGTGTCCTATTTCATTCAATATTCAGTTTTCCCAACACAATTAATTGAAGAGACTATCTTTTACCAAGAGAATTCTTGGCTTTCTTGTCAAATATAATTGACCATATATTCAGGGGTTTATTTCTGGGCTTTTTATTCTGTTTCATTGGTTTATGTGTCTGCTTTTATGCTACTACCTTACTGTTTTGATTAAAATAGGTTTTAACATAATTTAATATCAGGAAATATGATGCTTCCAGTTTTGTTCTTTTACAAGATTGTTTTGGCTATGGGGTCTTTTGTAGTTCCATACACATTTTAGGATTGTTTTTTTCTATTTCTGTGAAAAACGCTGTTGGATTTTTTTTTTTAATGGGAATTGCGTTGAATCTATATATGGCTTTGGGTAGTATAGACTTTTTAACAATATTAATTTTTCTGATCATGAGCATGCAATGTCTTTTCATTCATTTGTGTCTCCTTCAATTTATAAATATTTTTATTTTGGGAGGATGCAATTAAGTTAGTTGGAAAGAGTTTGATCTTTTTGGGTCTTGCTTTTGAGGTTTGTCAGACAGGGCTCTGACCCTGAGAATGATGGGGTTTTCCAATCTGGCTATTAGAACAAGCACTATTTCCAGCCCCATGTGACTGTTGGGCACTATTAATTTTTAATCTTTTGGTTGTTTCTTCCTCAGTCACCAATAGATTCCTCATTCATGTTCTGATTAGCACAGCAGAATACTTGATGGGGATTCTCTCAAAATCTCTGGAATTCTCTATTTGTGCTGCTCTGTTCTCTCTGGTAGTCTTCCCTGGTAACACAGGCTGTTCCTAGGCTCTCAACTTTATCTCCTCAATTCAGGGAGTTCAACAGGAACTAACTCAGTTCATTTTCCTAAGGAAACAGTCTGGAAATGTCTTCATAACTGTAAGGTGGAGCAATTGTAGAGCGCAACTCATTTGTTCTTACTTTGTCAGGGATTGTCCTTCATTGCCTGATAGCCAGTGGTCTTGAACATTATTGTTTCACCTAATATTTCCATGTTTTGTGGTCCTCCATTCCCCCTTTTAAGGTGGCTGCTTTGACATAGGAAACATTTTGGTAGGAAAGCAGTACCCTTAATCTCATTTTTGCTAAGCAATACTACAAAATTTCTGTGGCAAGACACCCATCTTGTCTCCTGCTATTGTGCCTATTTTCAATTGCTATTTTCACTTCTGGGACAAATTAAAAACCAGGAGCTACAATGGACACTATTCTTGTTTGTTGATGGGGAAAAAAATGGTTTATCACCAGGTGGTTATCAATAGAATTGAGAGTGCTAGAGAGACAGACTCCAGTGAACTTTTAGCAACAACTCCGAGGCCCTAGTGTAACATCATTTTCACTTGAATAGGAAAGCAACTGCTACTACGGGAGAGAAATACCAAATATGGAAGCGTTAATTACAGAACCGAACTGTCATCACCATAATCTACATCAGGAAAGTGGATTCCTCACATTCTGTGTCTTCTTCCCTCATTTTGAATCCAATTGATAAGGTAGTATATTTAATTGAAACATGTTTTGACATAGTGATTAAGAACATTGAACTTAAAGCCAAACTTTCTGGGTTTAAATTCCAGTTCACTACAATGCACCTCTCTGTGCTTCACTTCCACTGACTACAAAATAGGGAAGGTATTAAACCTATCATATCAAATGTTTGTGAAGATTAAATGTTAAATGCTTAGAAAAGTTTCCAGCACACATAAAAAAGGCTAAATAAGGATTAGGGATTGTTTTTTTATTGTTGTTAGCAGCAGCATCAAGGATGTTCATCTTTACAGCGTTTTCAGCATAAAAAGACCCACCACCAATAGGAATTCAGAATATCTATGTCATTATAGTATTGGGCCCATTGTTCGAGATACAAGAACAATTGCAGTCATCTATGTAAATGTAGATTTCACATAGATATAGATATCAGTGTGAGTACATTTAATTTATAAAACCCAAATGGATAAATTTTTGAAACTAAAACACTGCGGACCACACCTAAACTATAGTGAACTCACTTAAATCATATTACTATATGGGACCTATTCTTGAGGTGGCATTTTCCATATCGTATTTTCTCCTTCCCTTTAACCATATTGTATGTAGGTTAGATAGTAGTAATAAAATGGAGTATGAGAAGAATAGGGAGATGAAAAGAACGATAACCCTGAGTACAAAAGACAAATTTAGAATGGGTAGGAAAGTGGTCAAAAAGGACAAAAGTCTAAATAGTTTTTAGAAAATACATTTTGTTAGTTTCAGTTGTTGAGAATTTAACAGTGGAAACTAACATATAATTAACTATAACTTAGTGTGGTGATTACCATTGACTTGTACAAGATGCACTGGAAACAGAAAAAATGCATTTCATTTTACTGAGAGCATGAGGACCAAATATACAGAAAAACTACTCTTAGGAAAAACAGTCATTGGTTTTGAGAAGGGATCTGTAGGTTTACAGTATTAGAAGATACACCATTATTAATACTGAATTTGAAGAGAGTATCAGCTCAAAGAAAGTAATTTTTTAAGCAGCAAAAATAAATACAGGAATCAAAGAATTTAATTTTAAGGGGGTAATGCAAAAAATGTCACAGGCAGTGCAGAAATAATTGCTAATGCATACAGTTATGTAGTTCAAAGACTATATATGTGTAAATGTTATAAATGTTTTTGACTTATGTTGAGTCATCATAGTAATACAGTGACAGGCAAAGTGGAATCTCAATAATTAAAAGAAAAACCAAACCAAAACATGAATACTGTTTGTTTTAGTGGAAAAAATATTTTACTTAAAATAATTTTTTTATACTTGGCAGTTGACCTGTTCACATCTTATGACAATAATATAAAGCTATTTTCCTTACCTGCTGTGAGAGATGGGTTTTTTTTTTTTTTTTTTTTGCTCTTTTTTACATATAAGAGGTCAGGGGCAGCAGAACTGCTAGAAAATAATACCAAGATGAGAAGTAAGTTTAAAGATTGCTATTAAATCATACAAGGTGTGTTTAATCAAATGTAAAAATGTTTTCCTCTTTCTGGGAAGAGTATCATAAATGATGCAAATGAGTAAATTAACATATTCATTCTAGCATAAATAACCATATAGTGACTTATTGTGGTGAGGGATTGGCAGGAAAAAGGCAAAATATTTTCTTCTTAAAATAATTATAAGCCCTAAAAAGTGTATTTGAGTATTCATAACATGAAAAATGTAAAAGTAAGGAAAATTATTCCCTCTCTCTTTCTCTCTGTCAGAATTGAAAGATTCATCTCAGCAGATTTCAAAGCTAGAGTAATGTTAACTTTGGAGCTAGAATTGGCCAGGAAAGTGGCTTCTGGGAACTTCATTATGCCTCTGTATACATTATGCTTCTGCATATTAACTTTCTTATAATACCTTTGTTTCAGATTTCTAAATCTCCACGTTAGAGCCTTCATTATTTACCATTTATTTTGCTAATTCTTATTTTTTGTACATAATGACAAGATTTCATCATCTTTCCACTTTTTCATTTTAATCCTGTGGGCACTTTTAATCATACCGATGCCTTATCTTATGTTCTCAGTTCTTCCTTTTTTCCATGTGTCTTCCTTCCCTTAATACAAATGTTAGACCTTGTCCATGGTTTCCTTCCTTCAAGTCTCTTCTATCTCCTTTATTTCCAGCACTATGTTTCTTTTTTTCAAATGAACTTAAGTCTTCAACAGGTTGTCACCTTTGAGGCATGACTTATATAAAATATTATGCCCAGATTGATGAATTTTAATAATTGTGTAAACTTGTGTAACTGTAACTCCAGGAAAGACAGAGACAATTTCACCCCAGAAACCACAGGTCAGTTTAATACCTTTGAGAGGTAATCAAGAAGTATTCTAAAACTGTACACTGGTTAGCTTGTTCTTAGCTTTCATAAAAATAAAATCAAATAGTGTGCACTCTTTTTGTGTCTGGATTCTTTCACTAAGTACATTTTTTATATTTATTCCTGTTGTTGAAATTACCGGTACTCTGTTCATATTTATTCCAGAGGAATGTTCTGTATTGTGAATGTATCATAATTTGTTATCCTTTTACCTCTTGAGGGATATTTGAGTTGTTGCTAGTTTTAGCTATTATAACTAAAGTTGCTATCAATATTCTTAAATAAGTCATTGTATAAACATATGTTCATTTATCTTAGGTAAATATTTAGTAGTAGAATTGCTGGATCATAGGATAGACCTATGTTTAACTTCATGAGAAAATTCCAAACAGTTCTCAAAAGCAGTTGTACCATTTTTTAATAAAAATTTTAGGTTTATTTACTTATTTTGAGGGAGACAGAGACAGCACAAGTTAGGGAGGGGCAGAGAAAGAGGGAGAGAGAAATCCAAACAGGCTCTATGCTAGTGCTGTCATCTTAGAGCCCGACATCCCGACATGGGGTTCCAACTCTTGAAACGTGAGATCATGACCTGAGCTGAAACTGAGAGCAGACGCTCAACCAACTCAGCCACCCAGGCACCCACAGTTGTACCTTTAATCACCACTGAAGAAAGAAAGATCCAATTGCTCCACAAGTTTCCCAACATTTATATTATAATTTTTAAAACTTTAGTTATACTACAAAGCATAAAATGATGTGTTACTGTGATTTTAACGTGTGTTTTCCTGAAGATTAATAGTGTAAACACCTGTTTATATGTTTATGACCATCTGGTATCTTCCTTTGTGAAATTAAAATTCTTTGACCATTTTTTTTGTTTTTATTTTAATTCCAGTTAGCCAACATACAGTTATATTAGTTTCAGGTGTACAGTATTGTAATTTAAAACTTCTGTACGTCACCTGGGGCTCATTACAACAAGTGCACTCCCTAATCCCTATCACCTATTATTTAGCCATCTCTCCACCCACCTCCCCTCTGGTAACTATCAGTTTGTTCTACTAAGAATCTGTTGGTTGGTTTGCCTCTTTCTCTATCCCCCTTTGGTGGCTTATTTTCTTAAATTCCACATATGAGTGAAATCATATGGTTTGCCTCTTTCTCTATCCCCCTTTGGTGGCTTATTTTCTTAAATTCCACATATGAGTGAAATCATATGGTACTTGTCTTTCTATGACTTATTTCGCTTAGCATAATATTCTCTGGTTCTATCCACATCATTGCAAATGGCAAGATTTCATTGTTTTTTATGGCTGAGTAATATTTCATCATATATATACATATGTATATGTATATACATATGATCTTTTCTTTATCTATTCATCAGTTGGTGGACATTGGAGCTGTTTGACTAAGGTGGCTATTGTAGATAATGGTGCTATAAACTTTGGAGTGCAAGTATCCATTTGAATCAGTGTTTTATATTCTTTGGGTAAATACCTAGTAGTGAAATTGCTGGATAAAAGGATAGCTTTATTTGTGACTTTTTGAAGAACCACCATACTGTTCTCCAGAGTGGCTATACTAGTTTGCATTCCTTTTGACTATTTTTAATAAATTATCTTTTTATTATATTGACTTATAATTTTCTATATTTTTGGATATGAGTTCTTTTTCTGACATATGTTTTGCAAATATATTTTCCTCATCTGTAGATTGACTTTAAAAATTTTTTTTTACATTTGTTGATTTTTGAAAGACAAAGAGAGACAGAGCATGAGCAGGGGAGGAGCAGAGTGAGACACACACACACAGAATCCAAAGCAAGTTCCAGGCTCCAAGCTGTTGGCACAGAACCTCTATCCACAGACTGTGAAATCATGACCTCAGCCAAAGTTGGATGCTTAACCAACTGAGCCACTCATGTGCCCCTAGATTGACTACTTTATTACTGGTCCCTTTCTTCTCCAGCTTTATTGATGTGTAATTGACAAATAGGATTGTAAGGCATTTATGAACACAATATGATTTGGTATGTATACATTGTAAAAGAATTGTTAATGGTATATTTTGGTGATCAAAATTTTTTATCTTAATGAATTAAAATTTATCAATCTTTCTTCCAATTTATATTGTATTTAAGAAGACTTTGTCTAGAGAGTGACATCAGAAAGATGACAGAATACAAGGTTCTCAGCTTGTATTCCTCCACAGTAACAATAATGTGTCAACCAGACATAGACAAAAGTGCTTTTGGATCTAGTTACAAAGCTTCACTAGAGCCCAATCCAAAGAAAGCCATTTCAAGAGAGCAGGCTCATGTCTAGGTGGTAGGGTTGCAGACCATGGTCTTAGCTATAAATCTGGAAATAGCCCTGCTCCTCTGTGGACTAAGCTACAGCACTGTTTGTCCTTGGTCCAATCATCAGCACCATCTACCAAATGACACAGGAGGAGCCACACCCGTCCAAGCCTCAGGTAATGGGCCTGCTGACCTTGGTCCTGGCTGTAAACCTGTAGTGGCCTATATCCTGGTTCCAGCCCCACTCAGTATGGGCCAGCTCTGCCCTGTTACCAAAGCCAGATAAGGAAACTACAAGAAAATGTGACACACACACACACACACACACACACACTTGAATATTTTTTAGGCATACAAAAGAAAGAAATCCTGCCATTTGTAATCACATGGATTAAACTTATAGTATAACATGTTAAGTAAAATAAATTAGACACAGAAAGACAAATACTGTATGATGTTATGTGTGAAATTGAAAAAACTTAAATTTATAGAAACAGTAGAATGATAGTTGCCAATCATTGGGATGTGGTATGGGGGGATTGGAAACTGGTCAAAGAACTTTCAATTATGAAATGAATAAGTTTTGGGGATCTAATATAACTATAGTTAATAATACTATATTACATATTTGAAATATGCTAGAAGGTAGATCCTAACTGTTCTACCTGCTCCCAAAAAAGAAGGAAAATAGGTGAGGTGATGGTTGTCTTAGTTAGCTCAATTGTGGTAGTTATTTCACAAGGTGTATGTATATCGAATCATTGTACATCTTAAACATATATAGTGTTTGTCAATTATGTCTCAGTAGAGCTGGAGAACAAAAATCATATAAGAATTCTTCTATTTATGAACCCAAACCTTAAGCAGTACCACAAACAGCTAGTACCTCTGTGTGACAAGTTATGTGTTTTGTGCATTTCCACCAAAATATTAAATCAAATTATACATTTTATGCATTTATATAAAACATGATGAGTGAAGATAATAAAATTCTTATGTGCATGTAATGAGAATGTTTACAACAAAATAGTTAATAAACGCTAATACTTTAAAGAACGTTTAAGATTAGTTCTTGAACAAGAAAATTTGAAATGTTCTAATGTCTTACAGGTCTTAAATAAAACTGAATGAGATTTTTCCCCCAAAGTTAAAAACAATCCTAAAAATTTATGTGACATTACCAACAATTTGTGGAGCTGAAAAATTTTCTAAAATGTAAAAAAGTGAAATGTTCTTCATCAACCATATTAAAGTCTAGATGGCCTTTGAGTTTTCTTTACAGAAAATGTTGCCAAATTGTCTTTTAAGAAAGTAATCAAACTTGTTGCAGCTAGAAAATATTTGGGGGGGGTGGTGCCTGGGTGGCTCAGTCGGTTAAGCGTCTGGCTTTGGCTCAGGTCATGACCTCACAGTTCTGTTCGTGAGTTTGAGCCCCTCGTTGGGCTCTGTGCTCAGAGCCTGGAGCCTACTTCAGATTCTGTATCTCCTTCTCTCTCTGACCCTCCCTTGCTCGCGGGCTCTCTCTCTGTCTCTCAAAAATAAATAAAACATTTAAAAAAAAGAAAATATTTGAGGAAAAAAGTGTATAAATATGCCAAGAAGATAATTAATGATGGGTCTATACAATGTTAGTTTCCTGGATTTTTTAATACTTGTAGTACTTAAAATTTATTATCTTTTTATTTCTATTTTCATTTTGAATACATATATCCATTCTCACTTAATAAAAGGAAAATTTTGCTTACCCAAGTTTATAAGGCTATTATCCTATAAGTTTTAGTAGAAAATTTGTGATTCTAGCTTTTACAGTAGGTGTATGATTCACTAAAATAATTTTTGTAGAGTGAAATAGGGTCCATTTTGTTTTTCATAGAAATCTCCAACTGTTCAGACACCATTTGTTAAAACAAACAAACAAAACAACACAAGCTCTTCTTTTCTATTTAAAGTAACTTCTTACATTGGCAAAATTCATATATGTCTATAGATTTTACATATGTTTTCTGGATTCTCTATTCTATTAAGTTGATCTTCAGCCTGTCTCTATACCAGTTCTACACTGTCATGATAACAGTAGCTTTATAAAATGTTTTAATCTCAAGATTTGTAAATCTTCCAAATTTTAAATTATTTATATGATAATTTTTCCTGCTTCTTTTTGATCTCATGCTGGTGTGTCATTTGCTGAACTCAAGCCAAAGTCAGTGAATAAGAGAAAAAATTAATATTGACAATCAATATTGTCTCACGGGTTATAGACCAGGGTGGAGAATGTCAAAAAGAGGATATGATGGGTCAAATAGGATATCTAGCATAAATTACTAATGTGATTTTTGTCTTAGTCACTTAAAAAAGGTTATTCTCATAAATAAATTGGACTAAGCTCTTTGGCCTCATTCTCTGCTCTAAGCATCCAAAGACTTTGCAACATATAATAAACTCAAGCATTCTACAACTTCTTAGTTCTAAAAATACACAAGTATTTCAATTTTCACATGTTTTTATTCCAATACATAATTTTGAATATATAGTCATTTTGGCAATTTGTTCATTCATATTATTTAAAATAGAGGGGAAGCTTCATAAAGTCAAACAATGAGTTCAGTATGTTATTTTCATTTAGTTGTTCCTCAATATATACACTCAAATTCAATATATATGTTCAATATATCCAAATAACAATAATAGATATGTTTTATTAAGAAATGTCTTTGTACAAGGTACATCATATAACATTTACTAGTAAATTTTAATATAAATCTCATAATAACATTATAAAATAATTATTTCCATAATTAATTTCTTGATGAGAAAACTGACTAAGTATATTCACAAGGATCATATAACAAATAGTGGTCCTTGGATTCAAGTGCTGGGCTTTCTGACTTAAAAGCCTGCTCTCTTCTTGCCTTTTTCTGCCTTGATAAAAGAACAAGAAACAACACAAGTTTAAAGACTGTCTTCATTGTTAGTATCCAGGAAAAGAATGAAGAGAAAATGATTCACATTTTCAATTCCTATATGAAGGTCATTGTAAGTGTCCCTTTAGGCAACTTGCCCAGACTCTACTGTTTTTCCTCTGTAACCAGTTCTTTCACTCATTTGGCACCTCTTTCATATTGAACGATGAGTCCACTTTCAACATTTTTCTGTTAGTGAAAGAGAGAATACGGAGTTTCAAGCCTTTTATTTAGTTATAGTTATTGAAATATTTTCAGGAATAAAGGCTCCAAATCTGTACTCAGAAAAGGGTTGCTTGGCATTTCAAAATGGTACCAT
>NC_043704.1:91696926-91808701 GCF_006229205.1 Suricata suricatta | reverse complement strand
TAATAACAGGGTAGATAATGAATTGGAGAAAAAAGAGAAAACAGCCCCCTTTTTCTGGATCTGTAATCACAAGCAATGAGAAGGCCTTTCGTTATCTTTAAAGTAAAATCTGTAACAGTTATCATCATCTTTAAACTGACATCAAAATAAATGTCTCAGACAAGTCATAGGACTTGATGCCACCAAATAGGTACATAGATGTCATATATTAATGTATTCTCTGTCATGGGAAGTATTCTAGAATTAAGACCACTTTGAAATGTATTTATCATATTGTACTGAAGTAGGGTTTTAATGCAGTGTAGTCAGAGATCCCTTATGACTGTTATTTTATGATGTTACAACTCTAAAGGTTAAAAGTAATTCCATCTATATAACTATGAATTTATGATGCTGAGAGAAATTTCTGACTGTCACTAAGACAACAGTGTAGACACATAGCTATTTCTGGTCTTTTCATTGTAATTCATAAAATAATAAAATATTTGAGAATTGTGATATCTAAAAATCATTATATTCAATAATCCATCCTACAGATGAGAAAACAGATTCAGAGAAGTGAAATAACTTATTAAAGGGCTCATAGCTACCTAGTCATAGACGTGGCCATTACACCATGGGGCTTTGTCTTCTACATGCTAAAAGATAATTTGTACTTATAATGTGCAAGAAAGGCCTATGAAGTTTACTACTTCTTAGAATATCACAGGTTATATTTGCTATTAATATTTTATTGCTTTATCAATATAGTGAATAAACTAGTATTTTCTTCCCAGAAGTCATGTAAATGTTGCTTTATATTTGTAATTTTCAAATGATCATATGAAAAAAATCCATATATTTCTAATATTTTACACTTTAATGTATCAAGAAAGAAATAATTTTCAAAAACAAAGCATAGGCTTTGGATGAATTGTTGAATATAATAGAACAGGAAATTTGAAGTTTATATGGATATTTAATAGATTGTGCTACTACTACTAAAGCTTGAAGAATATACATTCTCATAATTCAATTGCATTAATAGCTGGTTGTCTCTAAACACTCTACATCACTAGGTGGTTTCAAACATTCTTAGCCATAGACTTGGTTAGCTGAAGTCTTCCTGATAATTCATGATAATCCTGCAACCAACAGTATCAGCTGAGAAGCACTCTACCTGGAGTTCTGTATACTGTCTACAAGACCTCAACTCAACTCGACTCCATGACTTAGGCAAATCCAAAATTCTCCCAAGCTTTCCTCAGACTTACAAGGGATTTGCATTTTCATGATCTCTTCTATCACCCCATCCCCTATTTCCACTTGCCACTGTCTTTCAAAGTGGACTCCCTTTGCCAATTCCTGCCTGCAACTACAGCAACTATCTACAATACCTATCCCTCAAAAAATATCCAAAATATTGCATGACTAAATTATTTCCTGGCGTGTTACAGAACCTGAGTCATAGGAAAGGGTGGAGTGGTCTCTGCCTTTCATGTAGTCAACACTATAAGATTGAAATCTCTTTTCCATAGGTCTGTGGGTGTCTCTCCTGGCTACCTCCCCATGCAACACTTAGTTACTTCCTAGGGTCCTCTCTACACTGTCCCCTATTTCCCCCTCATACTCCTTTTCCCTTATGTCTCTGGAGGAAAAAAAAATCTTTGCTTGTCCTAAACAAAGAAGTTCCATCCTTTGCTGTGAGATCTTTGAATACCCTCAAACTTTAAACCAAACAGTTATGGTATTTCTTTTCTAATCTAAACAAAGGCGGTACTCCCTATTTATTCTGGGACATATTTTTAGATAATCATATATTTGCCAGTTTTCCAGTTATAAAGTAAACTTAGGGAGGCTAAAAGGGGACTAGATATCTAGAATCAGCTTATGATAGACCCCAAACAACCAGAAGGCTTTGCTGGAGCAAAATACAAGCTTCTAGATCTAGGTGAGAAAAAAACTAAGGCTTGGAAATTTCATTTACCTCCTTGAATCTTATTCAAGCTATGATTTTATCAAGGTTATTGTATTTAAAAATTTTTAACTTAAATAACCATAATAATGAAAATGTTTACTCTTGAAAGAAGCTACAACACTTCAGAGTTGCTAAGTCATTTTACAAACATCATTTCAGTTGAGTTTCATGGAAACCTTGACAAACAGGCTAGGAAATATCATTAGTTCGGTTTTGTGCATGCCAAGAGAGTGAATGATTTTAAAAATGGGATTTCAACTTGAGTCCCAAGTTGGTTACTCAACTTTACCTACTTTTCCATATCTCACTGCCACTGTTTCCTTAGTGGTAATCTCCTTCCTGTTTTGAATTTCTCCAATTGAATACTAATTTTGGAACAAAAAGGGTATTTTTAAAATACAAATTTTCTCACTTTATACTCTTTATTACATTGCTTATTCAGTTAATGTCTTCCCATTTCCTGCAAGATTAAACCCAACATGGCTTCCAAGGTCTGTTTCTAAGTCTGTCCCATTCTCCTCCCCAGTCTTCTCTGCCTACTAGAGCATGCACAGTCATGCGATTCCTCAATTTCACCAACTCTCTCTCTTATGGAACTTTGTATAGGTTATATCCCCTTTCCTCAGAAATTGTTCACATCTAATATCGCACTTCTTCTACTAATCATTTTATTACAAATTACTTCCCCTTTGATGTCTAGAATATGTACAGCAGACCATAGGGCATCCTGGCACCAGACACACTGTGGTCCAACTGCTTTTTTATTCATCTATTTCAGCTAGTTTCATGAAGAGGGTGACCTCATCACGTAAGAACAGTTGCTGAATGAATTAATTCATGTGTCAGCAAATGACACCTGTGGGCCAGATCTCGCTCACAAAGCTAAGAAGTTTTTAAATTTTAAAGCTTTTTAGCAAGAGAGAAAGAAGAAAAAGAAGGGGTGAATAAGACAGAGGAGGAAGACATAAATGTGACTCAAAGCCAAAAAAATAATTTATTATCTGTCCTTTTCCAGAAAAAGCTTGTCTTCTGAAATATAATAAAACAATTAAGAAACATATTTTTTAAAGTATTTATTTTGAGAGAAAGAGGGAGAGAGATAGAGAGCAAGCAGAGGAAGGACAGAGAGAAAGGAGACAAAGAATCCCATGCAGGCTCCTTACTGACACCATGACACAGGGCTTGAACCCATGAATCATGAGACCATGACCTGAGCTGAAATCAAGAGTCAGATGAGCCCCCAGGTGCCCCAAAGCAATCAGGATTTTGTTTTTTTAGCACATGAGCATGCCCGAAAGAGAAAGAGAGAGTCCATGAGCAAGGGGAGGGGCAGAGGAACAGAGAAAGAATCTTAAGCAGGCTCCATGCACAGTGCAGAGCCTGACTAGGGCTCGATCTCACAACAACCATGAGATCATGACCTGAGCTGAAATCAAGAGTCCAACGCTGAACCACCCAGGCGCTTCTAAGATATTTTGATTCCAAATCTTTGACTCTTTTAAATAAATCACCTTCAAAATACCTTTAAAATCTATTGATTATAGGGAGAAAGTCACCAAGCCTGTTATATGCACATTCTAAATGTCAGTTCACCTCATTGATTAATAGCAATAATAAAAACCTCTGATGTGTATTGCCAGGTAACAGCGGCTGCTAGTAGCATTAACCAGGTTCATGAAACTGATTCAAAAGAGGTGCCTTACATCTGCCAAAAGCATGATGAGCTTGGCAGACTACACAAAAAGTGAAAGAAAACTGTTTTTGAGAGCAAAATCAACCTGGTAATTTTGACTCTCTTCTGCTTTGTTTCCCAAAATATTTTATACATCAATTGAGAGCCCATATGCGAAAGAGAAGAAACAAAACTTTCATTTCAGTTGGCAGCATCTCCTCTACTGTTTTTACAAGAAAACTGTGGTCTAGGTAGTTGTCAAAGGAGGAAACAGTTTTTTATTTCTGCTGCCTTTTAATATGTTTTCGAAGTTGTTATTTAAATAGCTGGCATTGTTAAGGTCTATTATGCATTCAACCACGTGCAGTTTTATGTATTTTGCCTGTAGCAATCATGGGTTTCTTTCTTGTCTGTATCAGAATGAAGATACTTACCCAAAGGTTTTCACTTTCCAATCTCTCTCTCTACTTAGCAAGCTTGCTGCATGCTTGCTGATTCTCAGAAACATCAATTTACAGATAGGTGATTAAATAAAATAGACTCGAATTGGTAACTTATAATTCTGTTTTGAAAACTTTTGGCTCCAGGACTTCTTGCAAAATCATGTAAAGATAAATTAATGCACATAGCCCTTACATGATGAAGTGTTTTAATAGGCATTGGACAATAAATTATGACAGATATTTTTGTAATTTTCTTTGTATAAATTTGCTTACATGAGTAATGCCATTGGAAATGATAGCCCAATAATTGTACACAGCAATTTCTGAAAATGCATTCTTTGTTCACTGGATTGCATGCCTATTGAAAGTCTATCAGCTTGGGGCACCTGGGTGGCTCATTTGGTTAAATGTCTGACTTCGGTTCAGATCATGATCTCACCGTTCATGAGTTCAAGCCCCATGTCAGGCTCTGTGCTGACAGCTTGGAGCCTGGAGCCTGCTTTGGATTCCGTCCCTCTGTCTACACGCCCCCTCCCCCTATGCTCTGTTTTTCTGTCTCTCAAAAATAAACATTAAGGAACATTTTAAAAAGTCTATCAGCTTTAGGGTATGATTTATTCTCTGCTAGGCTACAGTATGATTGTTTGAAGTGATGGACAGCAATAACAATCAAATCTGGTCTGTCAGAATTGGTGGAGAGTGAAGGGGCAAGAATTTTGAGAAGAGGGATGAAGTAGACACTGTTCCATAAAACCCTATTAATTTGCTTTTTATAGGAGTGATGGTTAAAATATTGATTGCCTGTAGTCTTAACATAAATTCAGCTAATAAGATAAATAAAATCAGAATTCCTGATTCTCAGTTAATTTCTATATACTACTTATAGTAAGTGGAGTGTTAGTTTAGCTCTGGGTGATTGGTCACTTCCCTTGACCTACCCTTTACTGGAAAAGTAATAGAAAATGAAAAATCTATTACCGATTAGTTCAGAGAACTTAAATCATAGATTCACTATTGAAGACCTAGGTGTAGATAGGACTCCAAATACAGTAACTGACTTTTTTATAGTTCTCATTTGTCACTCAAACACATAACGTTTTGGAACACCTGATATAAGATATTTCAAAATAAACAAGATAGTGTCTTCTATCAAGGAACAGTTTAATTGGGGAGAGTAACCTGTAAATATTATCATTGCAAACAGTATTAGAATGAAGTATGAAAAATGGGCCATAAAAATGCAGACTGGGTAGGAAATAAGTCTATCTAGTGGATTCCCTATGAGGTTCATATTGGCAAATCACCAAATAACTGATGAAATGATAGAAAGAAAACATGTTTGAACTTAAAAAGAAAAACACTTCATGATTTTCCAAAGATAAGAATATTCAGACAGTCTAAATATCCTTTTTTTGTTGTTGTTATTTTGCATTTGGACAGGTAACTAGATTAAAGGCAAGAAAGATCTGGCAGAGCTTAGAATAAAATTTAGTTTATAACTTAAGTTCCTAAGATAAAATATACTGTAGGTATGTTCAGTTAGCAAATTTATTACTGGAATACAACAAATAATTGTTAGTGATGTAGCCCTCTTGATGAAATAGTTAATAATAATAAAAATACTAATGTTATCTACTTTTAATTGAGCTTTACTTAAACTCTGCTGAGTCTTTAAATCTATGCTTTCCATTAAATTCTTGCAACAGCATGTTGGATGGATACTATTATTATCACTACTTTAGAGACATAAAAATAAAGCACAGAGATGTTAAGTGATTTCAAGGGCAGATAGGCAAGGTATCAATCAAAGTTGGTTGACTCAATGATATACTTTTAATCACTGTATTAAAGCAAAATAAAGCTCAACGTGCTTATATCTGAAAAGTCAATAACAAAGGACATAAGCCCAGGTTAAATACTATAATTTGAGCATATTCACTCATATATGTTTCTTTGAAAATAAAATTCAAGATGTTTTGTCTTGTTTTCCCTGAGAAATTTGACCTGCTGAATCCCAACATTAAAATGTTGCTCTATTTTTATACTTATTTAAACTGTGTAAAATAAGGAAGGGATAACTTTAGGATGACTTGGGAATGCATTGTTTGAGATAAACTAAGATGGAGATTAATGAACAATAATTGAATGGTAGATACAAAATGTTTATGGGTTAGACTATATGATATATGTTAAGAATAATAGCTGATAAAGTCATTTTTTCCCTTGTTTCTCAGAAAAATTTATATATGACTGTTGCCAAGAGTCAAAAACTTGAGTGAATTTTTAAAAATTATGTTTTAATATTTATGTTTTTTTGAGAGAGAGAGATATAGACAGAGTGTGAGAAGGGGAGGGGCAGAGAGAGATTGGGAGACACAGAATCTGGAGCAAGAAGCAGGCTCTAGGCTCTGAGGCTGTCAGTGCAGAGCCCTACAATGTGGGACTTAAACTCACGGACCAGGAGATCATGACCCGAGCTGAAGTCAGATGCTTAACCGACTGACCCACCCAGGCACCCCCAAAACCTGGATGAATTTTGAAGTTAAACATTCCCTCTTTTTTCCTCACACATGCCTCTTGAACTACTTTTAGGGCAATGTGTCCCTAGCACCTTCCTTAGTCCCTCATGAACTCTGAGATTAGTGTTGCCCTGTGTGGTCCATCACACCAGTGTGATCATTTCAGTTTTCCTATTTTGCCTGGACTGTCTCGGGCCTCTCAGGTCCCAGAAACCTATTATTACATTTTCACCAAAACCTAAATTTTAATTATAGTATAACTTTGTTAATTTCCTATTGTGACTATGACAAATTACCACATTTGGTGACTTAAAGGAAGACAAATTTATTGTTTTAAACTTCTAGAGGTCAGAAGTCTGAAATGGGTGTTTTGTGGCTAAAATCAAGGTGTCAGAAGAGTTGTTGTTGTTGCTGTTGAGGCTCTAGGGGAGAATCTGTTATTGCTTTTTCTAGCTTCTTATAAGCTGCCTGCATTCCTTGGGTCATGGCTGCATCACTTTGACTTCAGTTTCTGTTGTTACATCTGCTTTTCTAACTCTGACTCTTCTTTCTCTATGAACCTTATAATTACCTTGGATCCATCTGGGTAATCCAGGATAATCTCTCAATTTTAAGATCCTTAACTTAATCACGTCTGCATTGCCTCTTTTTCCATGTAAGGTGACGGGTTCTGGGATGAGGATGTGGACATCCTTGGAGGAATTCTGTCTCTCACAGTATCCCTTATTTGGGACAATGTGTCCCCAAAAAGTACGTGGCAAAGTTTGCAAGAAAAGTCATGCTTGCAATTTGCAGAACATGAACAACATTCTTTCCAGTTATAATAGGCCCCAAATAATCATGCTAATTCTGTCTGATTCTTTCTCTTCGTTCTTTGTTTCAAATGTTAGGAAGAAAGTTATTGAGTATGAGAATATAAGTTAAGTAATTTTACATCGTAAATTATTTTAATCTTTCTTTTCTTCAGTGCTTTTTCATTCACCAATGAAAACTGCTTCAGTGCCATTATAGACTAAAGCAGGATGAACTGTATCATGGGTCCCAATTCTATGTCTGTATTACATGTGCTTTAGGAGTTACTCGAACATCACGGTCCTGTGAAGGGCATGCAGCAAGTGAAGACTGAAGTGGTCTTGTTTTCTTCATACCTTTCAAAACCTAGTCAAGGTTTGAGGAAGAAGTCCATCTGTTCTTGAGCATGCCTCTTAAATGGTCATTTTGGTTCTTCCAGAGTCCATCCCAGAAATTTGTATTGAAGCTGGTATTCACTGAGATTCTTGGATCTGCTCAGTTCCTGACCTGAGGTGACTTTAGTCCTTCACCAGATGGTACATAAAAAAATATTAGTAAGTTTCATACCCTTGATGACATTCCTAAATTTTGCATCACAAAATGGAACTTGAGCTGGAAGATTTTGAGGGGGGGAGTAATCAGAGTAATAAAATCTATGGTGTGGAACAGCATTCAATTTAAGAAATGAATTGTTCCTTCTCCCTATGCTTCCGGCCTCTACAAAAATACATTTCTTCATAAAAAACATAATACAAGGAGAGCTTGCTTTGAATTGGTTGGTGCTTCAACATTTGCTTCACTTAAAGTTTGTAAAATATCACTTAATTAATTCTTACATTCATTTTCTTAGACAACCATTGACATGTAAAGGCCATTTTCTTATTATAGAAACAAGTGAGAAACTTTATTCTGAATAAAAGATTACAAAGGGGCACCTGGGTGGCTCAGTCAGTTAAGCATCCCAGTTTGGCTCAGGTTATGATCTCATGGTTCATGGGTTTGAGCCCCGTGTTGGGCTCTGTGCTGACAGCTCAGGGCCTGGAGCCTGCTTCAGATTCTGTGTCTCCCTATCTCTCTTCTTCTCTTGCCTCAGGCTCTGTATCTTTCTCAAAAATAAATAAACATTAAAAAAATTTTTTTAAAAAGATTACAAAAGCAAATTTTATTTCTTTTTATTTTTTAAATAAAATAACAAGCATCTGTGAATAATGGCTTTCATTTTTATTTATAAAGAAAAAGATTAACTTAATTTCTTTCTGTGAGTGATTGTGCCAGTGAGCCCTTATCAAGTGAACACCGTGAGACCTTGATACTTACACCTTGGAATATATCTAGATTTCATAAAAGAACCCCAACATTCATTTAGTTAGGTCCAGCCAACATCCACTTACTGCCTGCTGTGAGCTAGGCATTACACCAGAAACTAGCACTGCAAATACAAATAATAAATCCTATCTGCAAGATGTTTATATTTCAGCACAACATTCAAATTCTACTGAAATACAAGAAGAGTACTCCTGCCCAATGGTGACACCAACATAAGTAAGTTTGGCTCTCGTCCTGGGGAACTCAGAGTCTAATGTGGAAGACAGACAAGTGAATAAGAAATGTGTATTAAATGGAAGAGCTGTAGCATGCACACAATCAACAGGCAAGTGGCCTTACAGGATTGGATGGTATGGGCCAGCTTACTATAACTCAAAGTGTATTTTTCACCCTTGTAGGACCAGAAACTGGACATTATCAGTGTAATAAGGAGAGATGATCAACCTCTCAAAAAGGAAACAATGGCTAAATTCTGGACACTAAATATATCACTAAGGATCTTCTTTTGCCATGGTCAGAATGCTGATATTTCCTTTCTAAGACACTCTTATTTCTAATTATCAGGAATGGTACCACAGACATATAGAGCTTACTCTGAGTTATGTATTTACTTTTTTAATCCTCAACCCAAGATTATAAAGAAGGAAATGATATCCTCATTTTACTGGTAGGGAAAATGAGACATGGAGAGGTTAAGTGATTTGCTTAATTTGTGGCCAGGAATTGAAAGAACCAGGATTTGAAACCAGTTTTTTCTAAAGTTGACACTTGTAACTTCTATATTGCTTAGGAAGTCTTTGGAAGAAATTGATTTAAAAATACTTCCTTTTATATGGGTTACTATTACTGATTAAACTGTAACTAGCTATTTCAAAAAGACATGTCTACTCAAATTATATGTTACTTAAATAGTCTCAGGTTACACAAGGAAATCTTATTTCCCTGGGTCTTATTCCTTGTACCACCAGGTATGCCTTGAATAATAAATGTGAACCAAAAATTGTAGAAACAAAATAGTAAATGTTTTAAAGCCATATTAATAGACACATGTGAATTAATGAATATCTCATCTTTATCATTCCAATATGGCTTATAGTAAAATTCCTCCAAGTGATGGAGGTGATAGCATATATCAGTGAGAACATATTTCATTTCTCTCATCTCAGGATTTATCTGAAAGATCTCTCAGTGTCATCCAGCTTAGAAATGGTTATGATTCCATAAAGAACCCTTCCATTTCCTTGTGTCTGTAAAGTTTTTGTCCTAATTGCAGAGTTAATGTTATTTCCCGTTGTAGCTATTAGCGTTAATCTCTATGTACAATTTGCTTATTACAGTAAAGCTTGGCTATCTGGAGACCAGGCATCCTAAAACCTCAGGCTTTGGTCCAAATCTCAAGACAACTGGAGAAAACATGCACACACAGCATCACCTCTGCCCATTTCCTTTTTATCATGTAGACCTGCTTCCTGTAGACACTATTGAAATAAACAAATTAACAAGCCTGGATAAAATGAAGACTCAAAGTTTACAGTCCGTATTGTAATTGACTAGTTCTTCAACAGGAAAAAAAGAAGATTAAAGTCTAGATAAAATGAGGTTTTTGTGTGTGTGAGAAGGGGTAGCATATATTATGTAAAAGGAAATAATGAGATTTAAAAAAAAGGAGAAAAGAAGAAAGAAGGAAGAGAGCAATAAAAATTAACAGCATCTTTTCTCTTACCAATGTTGGGGAAAATAAGGATGAGCAGAGAAGGGGTCTGGAATTGTTCAGGGAATCCTAATTAGAAATAATGTAGTAAGGCTAGAGGGGCAAACTAACTCAGAAAATCTTCAGTAGAAAAGGTCTAGATGCTGAAGATGAGTGGAGGATTAGGAAAAATGCTCAATCTCTTAAGGATTAGTGGCCAAGATCAAAACCAGTATGGACACCAGTATTGAAACCAGACAGCAAGGTGAAATGCAAGTAAACCAAAGTCTCAAGTAAAGAAGAAAATAATTCTGTGTGGTAGTTTATAGCTTAGCAACATTTGGGAAGTTTTTGCAATGATGGGTAAATAAGTTTTGAAGAGTTAGTCATGAGTTTACGTGCAGTCATAATTACATATAAATAAAATAACTGAAGGCTATGGGTAGCAGATACTCAAACAGTGGTGAGCAGATGTAAAATAAAAATGCAATATGATAAGATACTTCCTAAATCTCAAATTTCCATTTTATAATAGTATATAGTATATTACTCTGTGTGTGCCCTAATAGCATCTGTGCGTCATCACAGTACTTCCTGACATCACTGACACTTCAATGCAAGTTGCTTTGAAAATGCTATGTTTCCATTAAATTGTTGAAACCACCCATCACATGAACCATTGACCCAATAAAGGGCGAAATCACATATTCAGTAACTATGACTTAAAACCATTGCTCTATTAACTGTGAAGTGCCACAAGGTCTGTCTGACTTTCTTCCAGCTACTTCATTACCCATATTAAATCCTGTGGTCAATCATCATACTACTTCCTTGTATGCATGCTTGATTCCATTGGATTCTCTCCATTCATCACGGCAAAACTACAATCCTAGTTAAATCCAACTCTTTTGCAAGCCTCATGCCTATCTCTGTATTACTTACTGTGACTGAAGAAAACACATAACCACACTGTGTTCAATTCATGACTACAACCTCAACTTAGTCCTTAATACCATGTCACAAGAATATTATACTTCCATAATATAATTACCTTCTTACTCTTCAACTTGAGAGTCATCTAAATCCTTGCTACTCAAAGCAAGAGACACGCGGGCCTATAGCATCTTCATTCCCTGGGGGCATACTAGAAGTGCAGAATCTCATTCCTCATGCCAGACATTTCTTAGGCACATTGAAGTTTGAGAAGCCCCGATCTTCTGACATCTCTCTTGCTCACTCTGCTCTAACCACACTGGCCTCCAGCTATTCCTAAAACATAACCAGGCTCACTTCTGCTTTAGTGTGTGCTTTTTGCACTGACTGTTTCCTCTGCTTAGAATACTCCTCTCTCAGGTATCTATGTGCTAATAGCTTCATCTCCTCAAGCTTTCTTCAAATATTACTATATTATCGAGTCCTAACCTGATTATCCTATGTTATTCTAACTTACTCTTTTTATCACACTGAACACCCCTTACATGCTTTCCATTTTTTATTCCCATTGCACTCATTACTTTCTAACATACTATGCTATGTTATTTGTTATGTATAGCTACTTATCATTTGTTTATTTTCTGCTTTACCTCTTTTGAGCAAGCCTAACAAATAGACATTATTATTCCTGTGTTACAAATAAAGGAGTCAGGGCTCCGCAAAATTGAGTCACATGTACACATACACATGGTGACAGTATGGTGGTATAGATGGTACCCAGAACTATTTGCTTCTTAATACTTCATTCTGAAAGCCCTCAGTCTATCATCCATGGGCTTGGGGAAATAAGAGACACACTTCTTTCCTTGAGAAGCTCATAATCTGGTAGAACACTGTAACTACATCATAATAATATAACAGGTAAGACATGTTAAAGTTTGTTAGAAGAGCACACATTTGAAGTATCTTGCCTGATGTACTGGACTAAAATTAATAACCAAAAGAATTCTGTTGTAGGTGAAGACCATTTCACTGGTGACAAGCTTAGCCATGACACTTTATTTATTTATTAAAATTTTAAAATCTTTTATTTACTTTTGAGAGAGAGAGTGGCAGTGTGAGCGGGGGAGGAACTGAGAGAGAGGGAGACACAGAATCTGAAGCAGACTCCAGACTCTGAGGTGTCAGCACAGAGCCTGACGTGGGGCTCGAGCCCACGAACCATGAGATCATGATCTGAGCCAAAGTCAGACACTTGACCAACTGAGCCACACAGGCACCCCAAGCTTTAGCCATGAAACTTTATAGCAAGACTCCCTCTCTTATAAAATACTCTGTGCATAAGCAGCATATAAGTTAGGTATCTCAGTGAATTAATTCTACATCAACAATTGGAAAGAAAGAATAAAGAGCCAAAACATAAAAAGATTGTGCTAATTTTGAAATCAAAAAGAAGAAAAGCAAACCAAGGAAAGAAAATCTGTACTGACATTTAAAATGGTAGCTGTTAAAAACCTGATTAGCAAGAGGCATGGCCGTGTGTGATAGTGAAGAGCAGACCAGCCCTGACGCCCAGGCAGAACTGGTTCCAACCCCATTCCTGCAGCAACTGTGTGAATTCTTTAGGACCTCTTAGTTGTATATTGAAAAACAATAACAACTGCTTAGTCACAGTACCAAACTCATAGGGTCATTGTGAGAATTAAATGAGTTGTTAACACGTACTTTGCTTAGCAAGTATTTAATAAATGACAGCGGTTATTATTAATCAATAAAATGTGTATTTGCCTAACGCAGACGTTCCTTAGCTCTCTATCAGAAGCTTTTAGAGGCTTTAGCTGTGAAGATCCTGAGTCACTGTAGGTCTAGGGTAGGGGACAGGCATTTGTAATTTTTTAAATCTCTGCCGATGAAGCTGATGCACTGCCAACATAGAGCTACTAACTCAGCCTGCATGTGAACACTGATTTTCAACTTTGTGCCTAAGGATCACCTAATTAGCACCTTGGCAATGCAGATTCTCAGGCCCCAGTCCACAGCGTGTGTGCGCAGTGGATCTGCACTGGGGCCCAGGAATGGTCCATGGAAGCAGGACCCAGACCATACTTTGAAACACACTCATCCCAGCCAGACTTCATGGTTCTCTGTGAACAAACTTGAAGATCTGGCTGAAACTCATTAGAAGGGTAAAATATTTTTAAGAACACATGTTAACTAAGGCAAGTGATTTTTGAAAGGATATTTTAGTGATTCAAACAGATACATAACTCAGAAAGTCAGACTTTGCTCTTCTATATCATCCAGAAAAGCACGACTTTGTGGTATTTTTTCCCCACAGAAGTCATTTCCGCCTGCAGTCTACAGAAAGTACAAATAGCCAAACAGTACAATCTGGGTAACTGAGGCTGGAAGCAATATCAGGTGTTGCAATCAAGTAATCAGGGCTCCATGTTTTCTGTGCAGAGAAGGAAGCTTTGTGAGGTAGGACTCAAATGGGAAGCTCCAGTAACATTTTGTTGAACAGAAATGGACCAAACTGCTCTCTTCCTGCCAGAAAGCTTAATAAGCTAGCCTCTTACTGCTGTAGCACAGTTCAGAAGGGCCCAGAGAGAGTCAAAAGGCACAGAAAAGAGAGCATGCAGAGCAGAAAGGCCATTCCCACGCAATAAGTGGCTGCAGCTGGCATTTTTCAGGGCTTTTGGAAGAAGAGCAAATCTTCTTAAATCCAAGAATTGTGCAGACAATGGAGTAACTACAGGTTTTAAAATACCACTGAAAAAGCCTCCAAAAAGTGAATGTAAGGCAGCTCTCTCCAGGGAGTTTGAGAATTTTCTGCTATTAAAATTAATAACCTTGGTTCTGATCTAATATGGGAAATATAAAGTGTGACATGCAGAAGAGGTCAGCAGATGGCAGCACTAGATGATGAGGAAGAGAATCCAAATTGCCTGAGACAGAACTATTTTCCTTACCCTCCTCGGCAAAAGGGGAGCACACATGCACCAGGTGATCATTTATAGTTTTTGGTATTCAACCCTATGTTGGTATCTTTTTTCAACACTGTTTATGGCTTTTCCTAAAAATCTACATATTCCATTAGCTTATACTAATCCTTTTGTTTCTTCACATATTTCCATATAGATGATTATGTTTCAGAAGCTCCTTCCTGGCTAAGTGTGCTGTACTTTGCAGAGGCACAGTCCAACTGTGGAGAGTTTTACAAAGCTGACTAAAGTAGTCTGTTTGGGTATGTTTAAAAAGAAAACATATATAATTTTTGCTTCAAAGTTCCATTCTCTATCGGTAATTGTGAGAAAATATTCATTGTTCTAGAACCTTCTATATGGTGAGTAATTTTAAGAATCTTGGAGGTTGCTCATGAAAAAATTAAAGTTTTCTATGATGATGGTCAGTGTAGGGACTGTAAGGAAAATCATGAGCCATTTTATCAGATGTTCAACAAAGAGGGAAATAACCAGGAAGCCAATGGGTAACAGACAATAGCAAAAAAGAGTAGTTCTAAATATTACACACTAAATGAAGAAATATTCTGCACTCAAGAGAAGAAGTAAGATATCTAGAGGCAGCAATGGTGAGTTAAGAGATTGCTAAAGTGACTTTTGACCCTGAAATAACAGAGAACCAAGGCATATGACTATGGCTATGCAGTACTTGACAGGTCTCCAGGGGAAGCTATGCCCTACTTGGTTAGTGTAGAAAGCTTAAGGAAACACTGAATGAAAAAGATGTAGATAAATAGGATTACCACAGAACTAGAATTCTAAAGAGTACCAGGATGGATTGAAAGGAAAATCAATTTGGAAAAAAAAAAAAAAGAGTCAAAAGAGAATAAAGCCCTGAGTTGTATGTGGATAATGGGACTGACAAAGTAGTTTCCTATGGTGCCTTGGTGATTGTCCAGTGGCCAAAGATAAAAGTGGGAAGGGACATACTTATAATGATCGTCTTTGAGGCTGCCGTTTTAGAAAGGTGTGGCTATTAGGGTCAGCATGCAAATAGTGTATTCTTTGAAATCTTCTGCTGTTTTTGTTAGGCAGAGCTTGGCTTAGGGTTTGGTGTTTGTTTTGTTGTGTTTTGATTTGTGATGAATTCTCCCTATAGGCAATAGCAGGAAAATATTTGGCTCCTGAGATTCTTAAGCTTCAAGTGTAATCCCAATTGCTCAATACTTTGAACAAACTATTGAAGGCATTGAACTTGGATAAAAATGGTCTTTAAATGTAATTTTTTGTGGGTAGTTTAAGGTATTAGTTCAATCCTTGAATTCTTACCTCATTTCAGTTAACCCCTGAACAATTTGGCAATTTACATATCATGATCCATTTGAATGATGAGGCTAAAAGCGCAGTTTTAGGAGAAGACACGTGCAGACCCTTGAAGCTCTTCTCGGCAGGAGGAAGGCATAGGGAGGTAATCACCTGTGCCTGGAGTTCTCCTCAAATTTGCATTTAGGGAGATTCTGAAGAAGGGTGTTGCCCACTCTCATGTCAGGAATTGAGCAACGTCATCAGAGAGTGACAAAGGCCTTATGGTTCAAGAATATACCCTGCTGAAAACATTCTAGCAAATTTTTGAAACACTGAGGAATATTTTATTTTCATATCCATCACAGAACACATAAGTTTGGATAAGTATGCAGGCTAATAATGAGGTATATGGTCATTGTGTCATTGACATTAAAATTATTAATTTTAAAAAATAAAGGCAGTAAAAGCCCAAGGGGTTATACAGCAACTGTGAAGAAGGTGATTGTCTAAAGAGTAAGAACAACATCACTTGGCAAGATATGGCCCTTTATTCGATAGCTAAACCTAAATTACACTGCCCAGGAAGTCATTCAGCTTTATGCATTATTAAATCCTTATTTTAAAAAAGAGCAAAAGATCTACAATATGACATTAAAGGGGAAGAAATGCCAGTATTCTGTCAAACTTATATTTCGCATCATCTGCAATGTAGAAGACTCTTTTCTTTTCTTGCTTGTCATCCATCTCCAGCTGCAATGGGTCTTCTTAGCAGCACTCTGGGGGGTGATAGTTTGCTGCCTTTCCTTCAGTCACTGACGGCTTTTGCCTCATAGAATCTAGGGTCTGGATGGGGCTTCTAGCTTTTCATGCAAGAAAGACCTCTTCCCTCCCCCAGCCCTGTACCACTAAGTGAAGCTTTCTCCACTCACCAGCCCTGCCAGCAATCTTTCTCACTGGCATCTGTTGGAAGTCGTGCAGAAAAGACTTGTAAGTGGGCGCAAATATCCCTTGTGTCTATGACTCCCAGAGAATCTATTCTCTTACAAAATGCCATTAGCAGTTTGTGAACATTATAACTGAGTTCTTCTCACCCGCTTGTGTGCACCTGACATCCATCTCTTTCTCTCCTCACACTTTCGACCACAGGTAAAGCATGTTCATGTCCTGTCCCTACGCAAAGATGCCTGGCTTTCCTTTGAGTTCGTGCTGCTTTGTGCCATGAGAGCTCGCCTGCCCGATGGGTTCAAGAGCAGTTATGGTTTTGCAATTTATTAGGCTTTTTCTTGTTTTCGGGCAGGAACAACACTCTCCATACTTCCATGTTCTAAGCAGAAGCCTCAGGCTCCGTAACTTTTCTCAATATTTAATGTTTGCTCCCTTGCTCTTTCCCTTCTATGTTTTAAGTGAGGTCTTCAATACTATTTCCGAATTTGTCTAGTCTGGAGGGGTTTTTTAAAATTTTTTAGTTATTTATAGTAATTACAAGTTTTTCCAGGACTACTTATTTTTCATATTTTTCTGTCTTCATTTATATCTGATTGTTTTTGATTCCTAGGCTTTTTTTGTACGAATGGTATTTCTTCCTTTATCTTGTTGACAATATTAAATATACTTAAAGTGATTTTTAGATTGCTGGTATTTTTAATTTACTGTTAGTCAATTTGTTTCTTGGATTATGGTTTTTATTAGTTGAGTTTCTCAACAGTAGTTCAGTTGTTTTTTGGAATACTAATTTGCAGCCTTTTTTGAGTAGTTGATTCTTCTGTAAGTGTGCGTGCATGTGTGTGCACGCGCCTGTTGCCCCTCTCAAGCGATTTTGTTGGTCTCTCTATCCCTGGGTCCTCGGTCCAGAGCAAGACCTTACTTTGCTAACATGGAGCTCTTGCTATACACAGAGCAATATTGCGGATCTCATCTCTAAGCCAGCGAATGGCCTGGCCCAAGTCCGGGTTACACAGCTGCCTTTTATCCTGCCAACAAAAGCAGGTCTAGGTAGGTTTCACCATTTTTACCAGTTCTAATTCCTAGTGTCACAACACAACCGGGTTCTGGGCCTTGGCTGAATGTCGAATGCTTTCGGTCCCTTTTGTTTGCAGGAATCGGCTTCCTCATGGAAGCCAGTAGCCTTTGGTCTTAACCCTTCCTACTACTGTATTTCTCTTCTATTTTGAACTAGTGGAGATATTTATCATGTCACTGAGTGTTACTACTGTATTAGTGTTCTCCAGAGAAACGGAAACAATAGAACAGAAACATTCTATTGGTTCTTTTTCTCTGTACATGTATGTATATAGACATATAAGGAATTGACTCACATGATTATGAGGGCTGAGGACTCCCAGGGACCCCAGAGGTATGGTTTCAGGCTGAGTTTGAAGGCATAAGAAGTAGGAAGGCTAATATACACATTCCACTCCAAGTCAGAATCTGAAGAAAGGAGAAGATTGATGTATCAGCTCAAAGACAGACAGGTAAAGAAAGAATTCTCTTACTCTGCCTTTTTGTTCTATTCAGGCCTTCCGTGGATTTGATGAGGCCTACTCACATTGGGGAAGGCAATCTGCTTTATGTTTCAAATGCTAATATCTTACAAAAACATCCTCATAGATACACCTAGAAATATGTTTAGCCAAATATCTGTGCATCCCATGGCCCAGTCAAGCTAACAACATAAATGCAATTGCTCTGCTTCATTTCATTTAAAAAATATATTTTACTTGTTATTGGCATAAATTTGATGTAGGGAGAAGACTTAAACATTGAACTCACAGTGCCATTAAAAAAAATAGTTTTCATTTATTTTAATGTTTGTTTGTTTTGCGAGAGAGTGGCTGTAAACAGGGGAGGGGCAGAGAGAGAGAGGGAAAGAATCCCAAGAAGGTTCCGTGCTGTCAGCACAGAGCCCAACACAGGGCTCCATCTCGGTCTCACGAAATGTGAGATCATGACCTGAGCTGTCATCAAGAGTCAGATGCTTAACTGACTGAAACATGAGGCACCCCACCACAGTGCCTTTTTGACCAGAAATCTAGTTGAGATCAATTTTACTTCGATTTAGTGTATGGTTAACACCATAAATAACTATTTGGGCCAGTAATTGTGTAGGAAATAATGCAGGGGATTTTACCACAAAGGGAATGAGCATATATTTATAGACAGAGACAGATACAGATCCCAATCCCAGCAGTTACTAACTCTATGGGAGTTCATGACTTCTCAAAATTTCTCGGGTTCTTTGAACTCAGTGCTTCCCTCTCCTCATAGCTGTAGTGGAGATAGTAAATAGTACCTATTTCATAAGATTATTATGAAGATCATACAAAAAGCCTTGTACCTTTTGCCCTGTATTTCTTTATCCCAGCTGTCTTGATTGCAAACATTGTGCGTTGGATTTTTTACCTGCTAGCCTTACAAGCCTAGACCCATAAAATGGACAAGTCCATTCATACACACACACACACACACACACACACACACACAGAGGGAATTTTAAATATGCCTATTGATGACATGTTAAATTTTTAATTTTAGTGACTATTATATATATTTATGCTGTTTAAAATATTGGTTGTTTGGTTCTTTCAAACCTTCAATACTACTCTACAATACACACAATTTATACATGTCTTTGAATCTTAAGTCACTAAACAAATAAAAACCATCAGGCAGAGGCTCTTTCACCTTCCCAGGAAATCTGTAAGTTTGCCTGTATCTGCAACTTAACTTCCTGTTAGAAGGGTGGTATTGTCCGCTTAGCTTTATTTTCCAGGCCCTCTGCCTTCTTAAGAATTTATCAACCCTCCTCCTCTCCGTTATCATGAACATGACCTTCTCTACTAGCATCTTTCCATCAACATTTCAAAATAATCTCTCCAATAATAAAAACTAAAAGCAAAAAAAAAAAAAAAGCCGCTTCTTTGGCCAAATTTCCCTCTTCAGCTACAAATCTAGAATCTATCTCTATCTTCCTCTTTACAGTCAAACTTCTTGAATGAATTTTCCATAATTGCTGTTTTCATTTCCTCTCCTCTGACTACTAAACACACTTCAGTCTGGTTTCTGCTCTGAATATTCCACAATAAATGTTTCCATTGAAGATACCATGGTCTAAATTGGACCCTGTCTCATTTTCATTCTAATTCCTCTCATCAGGATCTGATGCTTGTCACCTCTCTGTCCCTTAGCCACTCACTACTAGGTCTTCAGGATTTTTTTACACCTAAACTCTAAAATGCTGTTGTTCTCTGAATATAGCCCCTTCTCTTTGCTCTTTACAAACTATCCTTAGAGATCTCTCCTGGTCACTGGTACAGCTTCAATTACCACGCATGTGCTGGCAATTCCAAAATATCTATCTACACTCCCCTTCTGACTTTAGATCCATCATCCATCCCTAGTTGTTGGGCTTTTCATTTTCTCTGCTTGGATTTCACAGGTTCTTAAAATTTGAGATATCCAAAAAAAAAAAAAAAAGAATTATTTTTCTCCTGCCAATACTGCTATTTCTTCAGAATTCTCAATCTTGGTAAATGGTACAATCATGTGCTCATTTCCTCAAGCAGGAAAACTGGAAATAATATTGAATTCTCCTTCTTCCTCACCTTCCTCTCCATGTCCTACCGGTCCTATCTCCTGAATACCTTTCACAATTTTCCACTTATATCCATTTCCACTTGCCATACCCTGGTATATATACTGCCATCACATATGAAAGGTGTGACCACTGACTGGCTGCACTAACTTTTTAACTGCTCTTATTTCTAACACATTTATTTTCCACTAATTTATTAATTATATTATTTATTATTCATTTACACATATTTTTGTATTCAAAAATGCTTATGAAGTATTTATGTGTGTAAGAGAACCCATGTGCCAGGGACTCTAACAAACTTTCTAAAATGAAAAAAAATCTGCAAATCACTTTTCCGGTAGGGTAGATAAAAATCACAATGAATCAATTAGTGATGCCTGCAAGGAGGTATTACAGATAAAGTACCAGAGAAGTTCAGAAGTAAAGTGCTACTTTCATCACGACGGGTGAAGGGAGGAGGTTTCATGGAAGAAAAGATATTTGAGCTGAACTTCACATTTTTTGTCTTGAGAGTATTAGGTTGGAAATGATAAAGAAAAGGAAGTGCTTGGAAAGGGACCGCTCCAGGAGGAGAAAAGAGAATGAAGTTAATCCTGCGGGGTGCAAGTATGCAAATTATTGAATCTGGCTGGCTACCAGGCAGGGTGCTTGAAGGTGTTTAGAAGAGTTCAGAAATAAATGCTTAACATGATTCATGGAAGTGTGTCGTTTCCACATTCTCTCCCCTCTGTATACCGCATTTTATTAGGAATATACAGAGAGGGAGAGGGCCATGTTTGAAATGGTCAGCAAACTGAAGGAGGGAGGAGATCCCTCTGGCCTCTATGACAAGGAAGTGTGACCCAGAATAATGAAAAGACTCTTCAGTGCACATTTCTCATCAAGTCTAACAACTTTACAGTTACGTTTTACCTGGTTCTTCTCCATACATGCAATCTTTACAAAGAAAATTTCTATTAGAGTATTCTTCTAGGTTTTGCATTACCTCTCTGTACCTGTAGGAGCAAAATCTAGCACCTTCTTATGAGCATAATGTTTTAGTTAGTTCTAAGTGGCCATTACATAAATAAACAGAAGTCTTGCCATATACGAATAAGGTAAGATAAAACCTAAAAGATTTATTTTCATAATTATATCACAGATACTGAGTTCTTCTACTGCATTTTCCTTTGTGAAGAGCACTAGAACATATATGAACCTGCTACTTCAGGCTTGCAATCTGTTTCCTGAATTTAAAAATTGTCATTATTATTTTAGGTATCATAGTACTTTTATTTCTCTGAAACAGAGAAAACAAAAAAGAAATGTGAGAGGGCAATTATCTCCAACTTGAATCCCAAGATACTTAAATCATCTCTTCTTTCCTTTACATTAAATATTTATATTGATTTCCTAATACTGTAAGGGACACTTAACACATCTATTTATATATAAATGACTGGAAGAACACTTTTAAACTATCAGCTAAGGTAGATTATTAAGAAATAGGCACTAGATATTGTATGAGGAAGTATTTTGTTACTTTAATATAGTCCATAAATTACTATTGAACAGATTTAAAACAAAACACAGTAATCCATTAAAAACAGAGAAATCCACTGTGAACTAATTTTTGCCCCTTTAAATTTAAGCCTATCATTTAAAGGGAGGTATTTTCCTATAACATCTTTTGTTTGGTTTTGGTTTCCTACATCTATTTAAGATTATTTTTTCTTAAGAGATTTGGCCTTAAAACTCCATTTATTTTCTGTATCTCATTCTCAACTTTTCTAGGCCAAAATCTTACATCTAACCAATTTTTTTTCTTAACGAATTCAATATATCCCACTTCATATTTTTCTGCTTCAAACATGTTCAATTCCCTACTAAACTAGGGAATACAAGAGAGAAAGCAAGAAAGCAAGCAAGCAAGAAAGAAAAAAGAAAAAAAAAGAAACCTATCTTTTCTTGACTCCACTACATTTTGGAATTAAAAACCTAATCTTTCTTTATAGATGATCTAAAATTTATCTGCTTTTTCTGTTTGTTCATTTACATCAGCTCATTCATTTGTTCATCTATTCAATTCAAAACAAATATGCACTGAATTTCAATCACTTTTAAGACCTAAATCAAATACTTTCATTTAAGCAAAGCTTTTTTTAAAATCCATATCCCCCTCCTCTCAGATGTGTTTCATCCTTTTCTTTGAATTTCTATTACTCTTTGTATTCAGTGCATTGTTTATTTCATACTTCAGTTATTTGTATATGTGTTTTATATAACCTTCTAATCAAAAGCTCTTTGAGGTTAGTGACTCTGCCCTGTGTGTCTTCTTGTCTCCTGATTGTCTAATGAATTGCTTAGACAATTCCCCAGGATGAACATTCATTAAGCACCTAATATAAGCAATGCATTAGTTTCTAGAATTTATATTTAATCAGGCAGATTTAGGGGAGGAACTCAAAGTAGCATAAACAAACTGAACAAAGACTCAGAAGCAAGAGATGTGGTTTTGCAACATCTAATAATCACTTTTTGCTAGATAAAAGGAACTGAAAAAGCGCTCACAGGAGAAAAACCAAAAGCAGTATGTGGTGAATGACCATTATGACCTTAGTGTAGGTTTGCCCAGAAAAGTTTTTCACTTTTCTTCTTGTGGTAACCATCTAGACTTTCCTTACATCAGCTTCCACTGTCCGTGTAAATCTTGGTGGCTTCTCTTACTTGTTGTGGAGGTAAATCATGTGTCCTGGGCTTGATAAAGCAAATTAACTCCAATGCCAGTCACAGGAAGGAACATGTCATCCAAGCAAAGCCATTTGAAGTCCTTCATAACATTTCTTTGTGGAGTTAACATAGTAATCTTCTCTGAGGATAGCAGGTTGAAAGGGCATATCTGGAGTTGCTTCTTGATCCAGGAGTGAAGAGAGGCTGCCTGGAAATAATGCTGAGGTAAGCCAACGAATGACAAAAGGAAAGAGAAAAGCTTAATGACTGAAGTTAAGCTTCTAAATAGTCATGGTGAGAACTGTGTGCAGCCTAAACTTCTCAGTTACCTAACAACAATAACACCAATAAATTATGTTTTTGCTTTTTAGGAATGTGTTTGTTTTACTTATTGGGCTTGAGTTGGGTTTCAGTCAGTTGCCTTACAAAGAGAGTGGATTATGTTGAAAGGTAGTCAGTGTTTTTACTATAAAGATGGAAGAACATTGAAGGTCTGATAAAAGTATAAGGCAATTACAGTTATATCAACTTTGTATTTATGTGTTCTCTGATTAGTCTTCTTAACTCCAGAGGTCTTCCTCCTTTTTTCTACTTTTCAGACCAATTCCTGCAAAATTGTTGCTAGATTCAAAGGTCCTTTCTCAGTTTGCTTTTTTCTTGATTTCATTACAGTGTGTGATGATAGTGATAATTTATTCTCTCAGTAGGGTCTAAGGCTGAAAAAAAAGGCTTTGTGCCAGACTTTCATTTGAATCTGGCTTGATTGTGTTTTTAGTTGTGGAATCTTGAACAATTCACTTAACCATGGACTTGGGGTTCCTCATCTATAAAATGGGGTTTGTAAACCTACCTCATAATTCAATTGTGAGGATTAAAAAAGATAATAAGTGGTGAGTGACTGAAATGAAATGTTCAATGTGAGGATGCTATATGGTATGAAAAATAAAACATGTAATTTCTCACTCTATCCCAACAAGTAAACACTGATAAAGTATTTTGGGTAAATCCTATCATATCTTATTTTTACATTCATGTGCAGTGTTTTTAATTTTTTTCTTTCATTTAGGGAATAGTATCCCAAATAATTAGTTTCTTCCTTTACAATATTTCAGATATATCCTTAGTTTTCATTCCAATTGCTACCATATAAGGTATGACCTGATGACCCAGAAAGATTTCTTAGCCCATATCATTTCCTCTTCTAGTCTATCATGTATTCTGCTATTAGATTAATATTTCTAAAGCATATATTTTTAACAAATAAGAAGCTTACATTTTTTAAATAAAAGTTAGTTTATTTATTTTATTTTGAGAGAGAGTGAGCATACAGAGGTGCAACCAAAATTGGGGAGGGGCAGAGAGACAGGGAGAGAAAAAGAATTCCAAGCAGACTCCACACAGAGCCTGTCTCTAGAGCTCAGTCTCAGGAACCATGCGATCATGACCTGAGCTAAAATCAAGAATCACAAGCTTAACTAACTGAGCCACCCAGCTGTCCCTTAACCAGTGAATTTTTTTATGTCATACATAGTACTTTTCAGGTCTAGATTGTCCTTTTAGCTCTTTTTGTCATGCATATTTCTCTGTTTAAATTGTCTATTTTTTATTTACTGCAAGTATATATGTTTTACTTCATAAAGGATAGTTATAATGGCTGTTATAAAATCCTAGTTGGCTCATTCTAACACTTATATAATCTAGAGTTTAGTCTCAGCTGACTTTTTTTCTTGAGAACACATTCTATTCTCCTGAATTTTGTCTGTCAGATAATTTTATATTACATTTTGAATGTTTTGAATATTTGAAGTTTTGGAAACTCTGAGCATTATTGTTTTTCTTCCAAAGAGTATTATTTCTTTTACTTTAGCAGGAAACTCTCTGGGTTGGATTCCAGCTATAAATTGAGCAACAACAACTCCAATACATACTGAAATAAATTTTCTTTAAATGAGCTACTATGATGTCTTACACGTGGATGTGGTTCAGGGGTCAACCAAAGATGTGAGCAGACAGAATCTGAGCATATCTAGTTTATTTTCCCTGAGATTTTCCCTATTGTTCATTTTCCCCAGGCTTCAGATTTCTGATTCCCCAAAGCAAGGTTATCACTGGTTTTTCTACCACTCTGACTGCTGGCCACAGGCTAACATCTGAAAAATGAGAACTCATTTTGCACAATTCCTTCCTTCTCTGTGTGTTGATTCACTAAAAGAATCTGCATGCTTCTTTTTCCTATAAAGTGCCTTTTGTAGCTTCTTTTTTGTGTTATGTCCAGAGTTTATGGAAATCTTTGACTTTATAGCTGTTGTCTTCAGGAAGGCTAGTCTAATAAGATGTTACTCAGCCGTTATGAGAAGCCAGTCCTTCACATTAAAAAAAAATACTAGTGTTTATCTAGAAGGTGAATTTATTCAAGCTGTTAGCTCTGTATCCTTTCTTCCACACATTTAAGTCAAATTGATCCTACAAGGCTAACTAGATTTTCAGTCCTCAATTGAGCTTTCCACCCCCTGCCTTCCTCTCTCTTCCCTTTCTGCTGTATGCTTACTGAGGTTTTACACAATTTTGACATCAAACATATTAACTTCTTTTTAGTTAACGATAGAGAATACCTAAATTTCAGACATTTACCAGCAATCTCTGAACTCATATTAAATACAAACTTGAATATTTGAAACCCATATTCTCATAACTGTTTATTCCCTTTAAATTCAGGAGGATGGTGTGAAATAGTGGTAAGTTAATTGGTTTTGGAGTCAGAAGACATAGTTTCAAGTGTAAACTGTTTTGCCTTCGATCTAGTAATTTTACCACTGCGTTTTAGGTTCTCCATCTTGAAATAAGTATACTAAAAAATCACTATTTCATAAAGTTGATGTATTGACAGTACCATTTACCTTTTTGTTCCAGTTCAAAAATAAAAAATCATTTTAAACTTTCTCGCATGTTCCACAGCCAGTTTCTCAGTTTTTCTTGTATTAACGCACTACTCTTAATTTCTTTTTGTTGTTTTTGATATGTAGTTAAGACACCTGCATCGCTCTTGGGTGCCATTGCAATAATTTCATAACTGGCTTCCCTGAGTCTGGTTTTACCTCTGCTTCTTAACCCACTACCCGACCTGCTATGGACAGACTTTTCTAAAAGGCAAATGTGATCACACTGCCAGCACTGGCCCTGCCTGAGGGTCAGATCCAAACTTCATTGTCTGAAACAAAAATCCCTTCATTATGTGACCCTACTTACACACAAGCTCATTTCTTGCTACTGCCTTATATAGCTCCTATGCTCCAGCTACACTGAGCTGCTTGCCTTTCATAATATATTTTGCACTCAAGTGAGCTCATGCCTTTGCATATGTTGTTTCTCTGCTTGGAATGTCCTTCTCTGGGAAGTCTTTTCATATTGTGCATGAAGTCATTATATTGTTTACATATGATCTACCTCAGAGATACTGTACAGGTAGAGAGGGACCATGTCTTTAGTCCTTCTGATCCTTCAATAATGAGGTAATGCGTACAGGTAGGGACTCAAAGAATGGGTGAGTGAGAATTCATTTACTGAAAAACAAAGCAATCCTGACCTATTTAAGAACTAATTTCATAGTATACTATAAATGTCATTTTGGGCTTATATAGCTGCTCCTATAAATTTCAAAATTTAAATAATTACAAAAAAGAAATTAGAATCTTTGATAAAGAACATTACCTAGATACACAGTTTAAAATCATTAAAATCTGGGAAATGAGCAAATGCAGAATCTAAGTCATATATAATAAAGTAGCATTGGCTCTTAAATGAAAAGCATAGTTTTGGTAGTATAGTATCATTGCTGTGCGAACACATTTGGGGCTAATACCCATTCTAAATATTATCTAAAAAAAGCAGGCTTATGTTCTGTAATTATGGCTTTAATGTATTTTAAGTAAGATATATATTTTTAAGAAATGTCTTTCAAGAGCATCTGAGCAAATTCTTATGCCTTTATGTTCAATTATTGGCTGAAGTTAGAGATAGTCAGTAATCGTGCCTCCAAAATTGCTATTAGTGAATCAAATTGACCACATTCATTCATTCGTTCATTTGTTTCACTATGTATAGAGCACCGTGATGCAGAAGGCATATTTCTAGGTGCTTGGCAGAGAACAGTAAACAAAACAGACTATCTGATTTCACGGCATTTATCCTCTGGTGAGGAGAAGCAAACAATAGAAAAATGTATATAACCAGGTTGTAATAAGCAAATATAAGTTAAAGAGAGTGAATGAGGAAGAGAATGCTGTTTTAGATAGTCCTGAAGACATCTTTTGGAAGTGACTCTGAGAAGAGATCTATGTGAAAGAGGGAATCATATAGCCATGTGGAGAAAGAGAGTACAGAGCAGAGGGAATGGAGAGGGCAAAGGTCCTGGAGTGAGACCTTGTTCAGTATCCTGTAAATAAGTTAGGGGAAACAAAACGTCTAGAAATAACGGTAACACAAGTTAGATTGTGCAATTGCATTGTGGGAAGTACACGTTAGTTATATTTAGAGTTAGAGAAAATAATTTCTGGCTGGGGGAATCTTTGAGGTAGTATTTTTGATAGTTTTCAGTAGGTAGGGATGGTGATTTGGATAGCCCAAGAGAAGACATTTTGAGCATTGTCCTTGGAGACCAATGAGTTATATCTTTTAGGGGAAATACAGAGATTAGGTAGAAAAGTAATGGAAGAGAAAGCTGAATAAAGATATGTGGAACTGAGAGTATGTTGGCTTTGGATCCTATGATAAGAAGTTTGTATTTCACATGATAGGAATTACAGATTCATTAAGGATTTTCAAAAATGGTGTGATTTAGGGGCTACCTCGGTGGCTCAATCGGTTAAGCATCCTGACTCTTGATTTAGGCTCAGGTCATGATAACATAGTCTTTGAGTTCCAGGGGCATGCTGGGCATCTTCTCTCTCTTCCTCTCTCCCTGCCCATTCCCCACTTGCACACTCTCTCTCCAAATAAATAAATAAACTTTATTAAAAAATGATTTGATTTGGTAAAGGCTAGATTAAAATCAGATCAACTTGGCCATGCTGTACACACTGTGTGGGATGGAGAGGGGGTTTGTAGAAGACTGGATTTGGAGACCAGGTGGATTGTGGCCAAATAGATACTATATTCAACCAGACTATGCTGGTACTCCAAAAAGTTAGGATCAGTCTTTTCTGGATGAATAACATCTATATTTTTTGTCTAGGTTATAACAAAATACTGCCAATAAGCTGTGCAGGTGGTATACTTGGCAAATGCCATAACTTGAAAGATTATTCAGCTCTATTTTTTATTTCTTTTAGAGCTAAAATATGAACTTTTCACTGCCCTATTAAATCTTTCTCAGTACATTATTTATATTTAACCCTTTTAAATAAAATACATATGATTTATGAGGAATGTTGCAGTAAAATTTCATCCAAGCATGATATGACATTAATACTTTTCCTTCTGAAGCCCCTTGGAAATGAAAAAAAATGTGCTAATCTCCTGCTGTGAGTCTTTGGGATTTTCCAAACAATGAGTAATACTCTTGCTTTTTGTTTTCTTTACATGCCATTTAATTTTCTTTATATATATATATAATGACTGGCGGGGGGGACATCATCCCACTTAATGACTTTCTGGACTGAAATGAAACCGGGTCTATATGCCACTGTATTGAGTATTTGAAATACACTGTAATATTTACCTTCAAGCCTAATTTCCTTTGCCAATATTTTCATTTTTATTTCTGGGAAAGGAGATTTTACCATCACAGCAATTAGTTAATAAATGTATAGTTACAAAGTTGATTTCACTATTACTTTAGTGATATTTTCCACCACTCCCACTCAAGAGATTGGCTCTTCTGAGCCAGTATTTTCAGAAAATGTTAATACTTTTCATATGTGTCATATTGGGATCTCCTTCCCAATCTACAGAGGAGCAGAAGCATCTGGGCAAATTTCACAAGGTTTTTATTTGTATTTGACCTTACAGAGAGTTTTAGTATTCATTCCAAACAGTATCTGACCTGGTTTAAGGCAGCAAACTTGAGCACAGTTAGTATCACAACCTGGAAGATCACGTGATTGGCAATATGAATTGTATTCAATTTCCAACGTTTTATTGATATCTTCATCATCTATTCATGTGTTTAATGTTTTCTTTTCTATCTCATTATTCACATTTACTATGATCCCTTATACTAAAGTTAGTTAATAGTGCGCAGATATAGTACCATAAGAAAAACAGAAATCGGAGGATTTAGCAATTACTCTCTAATCACTAATGGCTTCCATGCTACATATGCAACCAAATTTCATGATCGGTTTTTAACCCCAAGCCCAAATGTCACCGCATATACTCATGTTTGAACCAGAAGAAGAAAGATATAACATAGATACCAAAAATAGAGTGAACCCTGAAAAATTACTTACTCATGTCCTAAGTGCTTTACATGCATTATTTTGGATAATCCTCACCACATTCATATAAAGTAGGTACTGTTTTTATCTCCATTTTGCTGAGGTGGAATTTGAGGTTTAGGGAGATTAAGTAACATGAACCAGGCAATAACAGAATAAGTGCAGATCCAGGATTCAAATTCAGGCAATTTGTTTCCAGAGTCCCAGCTCTTAACTTCACAACAACAAAAGAAGAAAAACAAGAGAAACAAAACTTCTTGCTTTCATTCTTTCTTATTATTGTTATTATTTTTGCACCAAATGGTATAGGATAGGTTTATTTCCCTCAGGGGGTTTGATGGGGAAAGTGGGAAGAATGGGCAAGAGGAGTGTGGCTTATTTGCCTATATTTACAGATTGTGATGAATGCTGTTTGTAAGGCAATTCCATTTTATTAAAATTCTTGGGCTTTTTGTAAGACTAACTCATAAAAATGAGAGAATAGTGCCCAGTTGATAAAGTACAGCTGTGAAAATAAGAATGAAAAACACAATAGAACCTATTTAAATTAATCTCATACTATAAATGCCAAATATTAGAAATGAAAAACATTCAGTCATTATTACCATTAGGGTTCTAATATTAACATCAGCTGATGCATTTAGGAAGTGGTCCCAGAGCCTTGGGCTACAAGAAAGTATACAAAACTTTAAGTACAATAGATAGCTTTATCACATTATCCTTATTTCTTTTTTAAAAGTTTGATTCTGCAGTTTTGATAATGATATTCTGTTTTGGGCTACCTCAATTGTGTAGTCTTGTGAAAGCTGAAAGGATTCAGTTGTATTTTTACTGATATTGGAATAGATCCTTACTTCTAATTTTTACTAGAAAATTCCAGTGAATTTTAGGAGTTTTAGAGAATTTTCACAGGATTTAGAATTTAGACAAACTTGGGCAAGGTAGATCATTCACCAAGAAATCAGATGCATGTTTTAGTTGAATGAAATTTCACTTTTGTGGGAGCAATACTGAGATCTGCTATTTGTCAATACATCACCTAAAGGTTACGTTAAAAAGAAAGGAAAAAAAAATGACAAGATAGACTAAATTCTAAAACTGTCAGAAAAAATGTGAAACTAAATTCCTTCTAAGAAGAAGGAATGGTAATTCATATTTAAGATGATTTTTAAAAATCAGATCACATATTCTGGAAACTTAGGTTTCTTAGTGTTACTAATTAATAAATGAGTGATACTTCTGGACAACTGAATTCTAAATGTTGGTTATTTTAAAGTTCCTTTCTTTACTTGGCAATGAGAAAGAATGAAATCATGCTATTTGCAGCAACATGGACGAACTGGAAGGTATGATGCTGAATGAAATAAGTCAGAGAAAGACAGATACCATGTGTTTTCATTCATATGTGGCTCTTGAAAAACTTAACAGAAGACCATGGGGGAAGGGGAGGGGAAAAATAGTTACAAGCAGAGAGGGAGGGAGAATGCATAGAGAATCTTGAATACAGAGAACAGACTGAGGGTGGATGGGGTTGGGGGGCAGGGGAATGGGAGATGGCATTGAGGAGGGCACTTGTTGGATGAGCACTGGGTGTTGTATGGAAGTGATGAACCACTGCAATCTTCCCCTAAAACCAAGAGCACACTTTACACACTATTTGTTAGCTAATTTGACAATAAATTTTTATTAAAAAAACTAAAGTTCCTTTCTTTGACCTAAATTTTACGGACTAAAACATACTCATTGAATCTCATGAAACCATGAGATTGAGAAAGGAGGCAAGCACTTAACAATAAGGAAAAAAACACCACTTTTCTACACTGTCACACTTTCTTCTAGCGATTTCCCAGTGGTGGATTCTGTGTTTGTTTGAATTATGACACGTTGCAATCGATTAATTTAATGCTTCTGTTGTCAGGGCCCTGTCCCCCAACTCACTTTCATTTAAAAATTCACAAGGAGAAGCTGATCAGAGGTGGGTAGGTGTAAACAATGTGGTCTATCTAGTGAGTCACACCTGTCACAAAAGCCAACACGGATTAGCTTTGATGAATTTTTATGTATCACCCATCCAGTGGCAGAAGATGTGGGAGCGTCCAGGGCGAAGAGGCCAAAGGCAGTAATAGCATTTCATCTACACTATTCCTACAAATGGGGCTACAACAGAAGCTACAATTCGGGGCTTACTCTGCCTCTGGCTGGTGGAAACAGAAAATAAGGGGGAATTTGGTGGCAGGAGATCTACCAAGGGACCAAAACTGAAAAGGCACGCTAGGAGGCTCTGGTCTCTAACTCTGCGCTCTCAGTTACCGATACGAAAACGCCTGGAAGGGAGCACAATGACGCCGGGAACAGAGAAACTCCTCGAGTCCAAGGTCTCGCGGCTCGGCCGCCGGGCCCGTTCACTTACATGCCGCTCGGAGTGGTTTGGTGAACGTCACACGTGACGCCCGGAGCCCTCAACCCCTCCTGCGGCCTTCTGCGCTGCGGGCGGAGGAGGCTCGGTCTCTGCGGGAGGAGAAAGAGAGGAGGGCGGAACTTGTAAAGGGAGGGACCTCCACTAGCTTAACGTTTGCAACCGCCGGACCCGCACCCGGGAAAGCCCACCCCACTGCGATCGCTGCTAGGGCCCGGGGGGAGGGGGGGGCCCGCAGGGGAGGGAATGCTGAGCAATAAACCGGGAGAGGAAGGGGTGGCGGAGGGGTGAGTCTTGACTCCGAGGGAGCAGGACGGGGTCTGAAAGATGGGTCTAGCTTAATTCAGACTCCTGCACCCGGCAACGCCAGAGAGAGGGGGGAGAAGGAGCTGGGGGTTGTGCTGTGTGTGCGCGCGTGTGTGTGTGTGTGCGTGTGTGTGCGCGTGTCTACAGGTAGCAGCGGCGGCGGCGGCGGCGGCGGCGGGGACCGGAGCAGGGGACGATCTGCAGCCACCTCCCCGCCTGTGATTTTCGGAGGCGATTGCTCACTTAGCTGGCGGATCTTTACCCTCAGGAGATCTTCTCATCCTCTCCATTTCCACGCGTCTTAGGCGTCTTCCAGTTGCAAGTGTGTGTTTGGGGTATTTTATTAAATTTTTTTTTCTTCTCCCTATAAATCTCGGAGATTCTGCATATTGAAGCAGGTGGCTCCTGATAAGAAATCTTTGGATATATTTGGCGTGCCAAGTTTTTCTCTTTCCCGTCCCCTCCTTCTCCAGAGGCATCTGTGGTGCTTTTCTTTTTGGATTTATATGCAGAAAACGTATATATATGTTTATATACCGACCGCATAATATGTAAATACATATATGCGTGCCCAAGCGCTTGGTTTTCGTCTCTCTTCCCGACAAAGCGGAATGTTTCGGAGCCGATGGATAACGAGAACAGTATTAACATTCTTTTGAGCCTGTTTTTAAAAAAGGGGAGGGAGCGTGAAGAATTGTTTAACATTCGGCCATCGTTTGGCTGCACACTAAGCATCACGAAGTATTTATGGTTGCAGATCAGGTGCAATCGGGGCTTAGAAAGGTAAGGGAGCTTCCTTCGTCCGCCGACCTCCGGCGTTTATCTTAATCCCGGGGATTGCCGAGAACTTCCTACTCCCTGCCTCTCCCTCCTCTTCCCCACCTTCCACCAACCCTGCTCTCACTCTCTTCTGTACGCTTAACCCTTTTTCAGTTCCGATGGGTTGGGGCGGGGGTGCTGAAGGTTTAATCGTCTGAGTTTAAATGCTTCTCTCTCTCAATCTTTTTTCCCCAACCGAGTAACCGAGTTTCCTAATACCCCTTTAGCTGTTTTAAAAGGAAACCCATTTTGTCTTTTTGAAAAAGACGCTACCTAGATAGCTGTTTTAAGCATCTCATGGTGCCAACCCCTCACCTCTATGCTCTGACGAAAATAAAAGCAATAAAAAAATAATGAACTTTAATGAACTGGGTGGTTTCTTTAGCACTGGGGTTCATGGAACCTCCCAAACGCTTGTTTTAATTTAAAAACAAACCCATACCTCAGGAGGAGTCCACAGTGGAGGAAATTCAGCTTCCGTTTTTGCATTAAGCCAATTCATTTTACTTGGAGGATCATTTACCAGAGTTGAGCGAGATGGAGTGGAGTCTAGTGTAGGAAAAACTACAAGATACTAAATTCCTTTTCAGATCCACCCTTGACACCATATCCAGTCCCTGTTTAACTCCCTGTCCAGGGCACGCGTTTTCAGACTCGACCTCTGGGGAGTGGTGGAAACTTGCCCTTATATTTTTCTTTCCTCCCTTCAGCCTCCTTCCCCCTCCGCTCGCCCTGGCAGTTTGCAAATTGCCCGTTTTGCCCACCCCTGTTAGTGGGTGTTTTTTGCTCTTCTCCACTCCTGCCCCCCCCCGCTCCTCTCTTCATTGGCGGTTTCGGAGCAGATGCATCTTGGCTCTTCTTGGGCTCACTCTCCCGCCTCTGCCCGCCCCGCCGCCCACCCAGCCTCCCCCCCCAGCCCCCGCGCTCCCCACCTGCCCCGGCTCTTCCCGCTCCTCCTCCCCGCCTCCCCGCGGCGCCTTGACCCTTCAATCCCGAGTCCCGGCCGGTGGGTGGGGGGCGTCGCGTCGCGCGCCGACGACCCGGGGGCCGACGCCGCGCGGAGCTGGTGTGAAGAGACGCCGCAGGAAAGGCGAGCCGTAGTCGGTGGACGCGAGGCCGGGAGAGCCCGTCCGAGCCGGAGGGTGCGGAGAAAAGGGAGAGCGAGCGTGAGGCGCGCACGCTTCCCGAGCTCGGGCGGACGAGTGCAGTCGCCCCCAACGCCTTAGAGCGGCGCCCCAGTCACTGCAGCTTTTCAGCCTAGAGCTGTGCCCAGGGACCACAGAGACCGAGAGCCGGGAAATCGGCCGAGAGGTACTAAAGAAATAAGGAAAAGATTACGAAAGAGCGGGGAGGGTTTGCTGGCGAAAGACGGAGGCTGAACAGACGGAGGAACAATGCCGCCTCCAGAAGAGAACCCTCGCCAGAAGCTCTGGCGGAGCGCGGCGGAGCTGCCTTCAGCCCCCTGCTCTCCCCAGGCCTCGGGCTAGTTCAGGGGGTGGTTCCGCCTCTTAGTTTCACGGGGATTAGAAAGTTGCTCTTCCCCGCATTTCCTGAGAAGTGTTTTTCGGATCTGCGTGGTGCAAGTCAAGATGTCACTCCCTAGATCCCCCCGCGACGAGCAGCTAATAGATTATGCGTATTGGGCAGTAAAGTCTCCCAGGAAGAGAAGGTAGTCCAAACATTGAAAACGTTCTCCCCTGGCTCCTGACCGTCCAGCACAATATGCTTTGTGAGTAGAAATGAAGAACCACCTGCACTGAATTTAAAATTATTTTCGGTTGAGATTTTGAGTTGGGAATAATTTATTCCATAGGAGGTTGTTAGCGTGTTATAGAGACCAGGGGAATTATGTGTGTAACATTCCGTTTATTTGTGATTATTCTAAATTATGAGCAGTTGGCCTCCACAAAGGTATTACACGATTTCTTTTTCCAAGACCATAGTGATACATGTAGGTGTTAGGAAACATGAATTCAGATAGCTAACCCTGTATCTATTACTCTGCATTTTTAGAGGTACTTAATATTCTCATTTTTCTTTTTTTTATAGTGAAACTACAGTAGACTATTTTCGCTTAAATAAATTCTTATGCTGTGTATGAGAATTACAGGGTCTTAATACATTTCTCCAAAATTAATTGTACTGAATTATAAATAAGAACACAGATATAAAAATATCATTAAGGAAAGGTGTGGGTACGTGTGTTTGAGTGTAAAAGCTATAAAATGTCTCGGCATTTCAATCAGCCATTGCAACCTAGCAGAACACAAGCTTTTAAAACGAGCTCAAAAGCAAGGGCCGTGCACACATTTAAAATATTAAATGTTAAGTACAAAAACATTAAGTTTACTGCGCCCTTGGCAGAGAATGAATTTAAGGCTACCTGCACTGCTGAGTGATTGAGTGATTTACAGAGAAAGTGGAAGTTAATCATTACTCAGGCCTTCTGATTACACGGTTTGATTAAAATAAGTAACTGTTTTCTGTAAGCCTGCTATTCTGTAGTTAGTCTTTCCAATCCTCTTAACAGAAGCAGAAATTGAAGGAGTCAATCTTTTAGCAGAGCATCTTCAGAGTTTCTGCAGTGTGGGGGTAAAGAAAAGCCTTCCGTTCTCCTTCTTTTCATAGTCTTCCAGCCTTCACTCCCAGAATACTTTCTGTCAATCTTATCTCTATTGCCATGGTGTCATTTCATTTGTGAAAATTTTCTTATATGTTTAGGTATAACATTTTCAAATAGAAGTGTGAGCATTGTTTTGAAATTGACATTAGAATACACACTCACCAAAGGTAGGCAGAGAACTCCGTTTGCTGCACATGTAGCGCACGAAGCCTTGATGAGTCTTTGGAGGGCTGAGTGACTTCCCCAACTTACTAAAGTTTCTGACCACTGAACTTCTCATATTTTTTCCACTTTTCTTATTTTCACATGGTTATTCAGTGACAGGATCTACATCTTCCTCCAAATTTCCTTAAATTAGTTAGATTTTTTTAAACAGGATAATTAAATAGCTGTAACTAGGGACTACAGATAGAAATCTAAGCTCCCTGAGTTAAAAAATAAAGTTTCCATATAAGTTTTAATGTTACTGATAGCTTTGGGATAATATTAATGCAGATTTAGGTATGCTTGACAAATGCCTCTTTGGGTTTCCATGTGTTGAAACAAATACTTCTGAGTATTTTTAGCAAAACATAGTAATCCTTTTTCTAAATTTTCATACCAAGGAATTACTTGATGGGTCACCTAACAAATGTTATTTGTAATTTGTAGTGTTTGTAAGCTAAACACACTTGGAATTAACAGTAAGATTTGAAACCACAGCAGTTTAACAGTACACTTTTGCCACATTTTAAAGTGTTTTGAAGTGAAGTTTGATGCCTGTTTCCATCTTATTAGAGTGTAAGTAGGAAGATATAATTCCTTAGTTATATTTTAATTATTTGTAAATGGAATCACTCAAGTCCAGTTCACCAAACTTTTTTTTCCTAGAATGCAGGTGAGGTCTTGCAGATCTGTTGTTAACAATGGCCAATGGTTCCTTAAAGCATGGATATTAATGTCCAGAATGCAGATGGCTTTTAATTCTTTGCACAGTTTACTCCCCAACTTTACTTTTAAGGTTCAAGTACCTTCCACCTAGAACTTCTCCCCGCTTTCCTCTTTCTTCCATTCACAAGACTCTTACTTGTTGTATTCCCTAATACCACACCATTTTATGCTTCTGTACTTCACTTACACTAATATTTCTTCATGGATTACTGTCCCCTACCTGCCACACACACACACACACACACACACACACACACACACCCCCCAAATTAGGACAGGAGAACATTTTTGTTTCTTTATGATGGTCTTTCCTCCACCATCCTGGTTCATTTCTGGATTCTTACATATATCAGGAGTAGTAGTCTGCCTTTTACACTTCCTGATGCTTGGCTTCCTCAGTTGATAGTAAGTTCCCAGAGGTGAAAAACCATACATTATTTAAGAATGCTTAGACCCACGTATGAACAGAAAATCAACGATAAATGATTGATAAATGTATTATTTAGTAATACATTGGGCTACGAGGTAACAGAAAACCTGGCTAACACTTCAATAGGCAAATAAGGGCTTATTTATCTCATATAATAAAAACTCAGGAAAAGACAGTTATTTAAACATTTGGTCAAAGAATTAGACTTCTTTTATAATCTTGGTATTTTTCTTCTCATGGTCGTAAGATTACTGGTGTGCTTTTGGCATCATGTCTGCTTTCTAGGCCCAAAGAAAGATAACAAGAACACTCTAGGTCAGGATTTCTCAACTGGTACTATTGATTGTCATTTTGGGCCAGATAAACCTTTGTCCTTGCTGGGGAGCAATTAGGATGTTTAGCAGCTTCTACTCACTGGATGCTGGTGGCACACCCTATCCAACCACTTATGACAGCTGAGAATATTTCAGACATTGCCAAATACCCGTAGAGGCAAAATCAGATTGGCAATGATTGCCCAAAGTCAGAGAAAAGTAATTCCCAGTCTTCTTCTTCCTTTTTTTCTTTCTATTGTAGTGGTGTGAGGATATGTTTGGTTTTTGCTCAATAAATAATAGGGGACTTTTTATATGATTGCTTAAGAAAGAAGGAAAGGATGGGAGGGGGAGAGGGAAGGAAGAAGGAAGGAAGAATGAAGGAAGGAAGGGAGAAAAGAAAAGGAAAGAAAAGAAGAAAAAGGAGAGGAAAAGGCCAAATGAAGCTTCACCTTGAGCATTTTGTCTTTTTTTTGGTGATGTGGACATTCTCCTTGTAGAGTTCCATTCTCCTATCACTGCCAGGACTATGTCAGATGGCTACTTCTAGGTACATGAGAGGTTAGGAAAAGTATTTTTAGTGTGGCATACCAGTACCTTGGAGGAAATCAGAACCTGAAAAAAAACCAGAAATGGATTTGCATTAGAAACTAGAGGTGTTTACCACTATGACAGAATAAATGAATTGGAAAATTCACCTAAATATTGTAGAGAGGAGAAAAAGTAAAAAAAAAGAAAGCCAACAATCATAAGAGAGGATATACTTTTTCACATGCTAAATATTTAACAAATTGTCTTGGATAATACTGTTTTCTTCCTCTAGATGCTATTTTAGTTGGAAAATAACAGGGCAGAATGGAGCCATCTTGCTCTTCTTAACATTGTGTGTGTGTGTGTGTGTGTGTGTGTGTGTTTGTGTGTCAGAGAGCACCTCATCCCTTTCAATGTACTGAAGAAAGCAGTAAAGTTTGTTATTCATATTTGTAAATTAGATAGTGGTCAATAGTGATAAATGTTGTCAAAGAAGATGAAAATGCAGATCAAGTGTTATAATACTCCTTTCTAATACTTGTATTTGGAAAGCACATGCTAGTGATGGTGTTAGATAAAATAATTGTTTCTTGTACAACTATGTTAGCATGGGCTATAGTAGCTTTAAATTAGATTGCTCAATTGTTTACTTCAGTTTAGTAAAGAGTACTATTGGATATCATTATAAGGAAGAATTTTACCTTAGAAAGATATATCAACTTTGCTGTCATGGTCCAGTAATCTTATCTGATTGATTGCAATATTTTTTTCCCTGCCTTTTACCCCTGTCATTCATTCTCTATGAGTCTATTGAATGCCAACAATTGCTCAGTTATGTGTAGAATATAGAAATACAAAATACGGTGTCTATTAAGAAACTTTTGCCTTCAAGTAACAATGCCTAATTAAAGGCTTTAACAGCAAAGATACCTCACGAAACAGAGTCTGGAGGTATACTGGTCCAGCTAACGCAGCAGGTCAAGGATGTCAGGGCTCCAGGACAAACTCTGCTCTTGGCTCTCCATCTTGGGGAGAAGATAAACTCTGTGGCTGCCTATCACAGAGCCAAATGGTCCTACTCAAAGCAAAGAGTGGCAGTCTTCTTATGGAAATAAGAGAAAAAATTTTAGAAGGTTTCAGCAGACTTCCCTTTAGGCCTGATTAACTAAAACTATGACACATCCTACTCCTAAACTGATCACTGGCAAAGAAGCTAATGCATTCCATGATTGATTTTGGTTAATCATGGTCCTTCCCCCAGGGCTGAGGAGAGGTCTCCTTTCCCTGTGGACATGGCAAGGTCGTACTTAAAATCAGAGCTTTTGTTCACTAGGAGGAAGGAAGCAATAGCTGTAACCTAGGCTACCCAGTGGAGTATTCCATAGACGTCATGCTCTGGCTTCCTCACACTTCTTATAATATGGAATGCCTATATTAGAAAACACACACATGCATTCACTAGTCTTTGAATCCATGAACATAAACTGAATACATGTCAGGCTGCATGCTTTTGATGTAGAATGATTCTTTCATGATGCTCCAGAGATTTAAAAAAATACTGCCTGTAGAATCCAAATATGTCGGAATGGGCCCTGGATAGAAGAATTACAAACACTAAATTATGCTACGTTACATGTCTAAATACAAAACCCTACCTTTTCAACTTATGCCTTCCTTATATAATACAGCCATAGTTAAATCAGAGCACTTCCTCTTCAACTAATTAGAATATTTGTCTTTGTCACATGATCTTATAATCAAAATTCAGGAATAATGTGAGAAATGACTGAATCCTTTTGTCAATTATTCTCATGGAGAAGGACTTGATATTAGTTATGCCCAAATTAAAACTACCCTGCTGCTTTTGATAACTGTTTTCTTGGAGGGCCCAGGGGAGGGTCATGCCAGTGAATATCTCTCTCAATGAACATTATGTGTTTTTTTTAAACAAAGAAAGCTTTATTTTCATTCTTTTGTCTGACTTTGTGGAAGCATAGAGTCAATTTTGTGTTCAATTAAAGAGGGAGCCTTAAACCATCTCCTCTTACCCTGCTTTATTGTTTGAATCTATGTTTTAAACTTAAATTTTGTTCTAAGGTTTTATTGTATTTGGGTTTTTCATCATAAATAATTTGTGCTTCAAAATTTTTTCTGAAAGAGGAAGTACATGTGTGTATGTGCATGTACAAACACATGCTGTCATATATCATTCAATAAATGTCTTCTTCCTGAATGAATACATGCTCAGAAATTAGACAATATGGGGTGCAATAAACTGCTGAATTATGCTCCCCTTACATGCACAGTAGGATTTCAGGGAAAGGAGATCCCAGCAGTGCTTGAATCATTTTGATAGAGATAAACATTGTAGTTTGCAGCTTGATGGTAAACTAAGGCAGGGAAGGTGGAGAAAGTGTACAGAAGCTGAACTCATTACACGTATTTTGCTCTGTGATCAGATAGAAATGGATGTTTTAACTTTTTTCCCTCTGTAGCATAGGAATTTCTACAATTTCATTCTTATCCAGTAACTTTCTCCCCAATAAAAATGGTCAAATAAGCTTTAACACCAAAGCCACCATGTAAAAGAAGCATGAGCTAGAAAAGAAATAGGTTTGATCTCTCTTTCTTTGTTTTAGAGCAAGTGTTGTGATGGACATTGGCTATCTATCTCCGGGGTTAACCATCATCAGCATTTTAGAATGCATTTTCAGCATCTCGTCTTTCCATTACTAGGGCTCTATTTTTGGGCTTCATGCCTGAAGCCGTTTGTACCACAGCAACCACCTCTGACCTGGGCTGCTCACCTCCGGGGGAACTAATATTTGAATCAAACATAAAATAATAATTAGTAACTCCATCTGTTTTTAGAAGCAGAAACAGATGCTTCTCCTTTTTGTTTTAATAGAAGGTATGCTTTAAAATAGAAGCATACTAAAATTTGGTCTTAAGTAGATCCACATTTTAGTAGGCACTCTTGTATCAAATTGAGACCATCAAGAGAACATGTTTTCTAAGCATCTACCTGATGTTCTCTCATCTAGACCTGGGCAGTATCTCATTCTTTAACAAATCCACTGTGATATAATTATGGTTCACAGCATTGACCCTAGATACTGCAAGTTCCTAAAGCTCCTCTCAAGGAATAAAATGGTTAATGATATATTGAATATATCATGTTTCATCAAAACTAAGGAATAACTAATTACCGGACACATTCTTATTTTTAGTACACTTTTGAAAGAAGAAACATCTCAATGAAATCATTACACAATTCTTTCCTACCACTTAGAATTTTTATTTTATACCTTTATAAAAAATAACCTAGATTAAATAGACATATAGTTTTATACTATATCAGTATTGTACATATATTAAAAAGCATGATATTAATAAATATATTGGTTTAAGAATTCAAGAAATTTTGTTCTACTTAGATTCTCACTTTTTTTTTTTCACTCAGAGCTATCCACCCCATGTGTTTGGTGATATGTTATTTCTTAAGAGTGCTCCATGATTGTCTTCAGCATTTCATTCCAAGCAGCTGATACCTTCTGAAAGGTTTGATGCTGATGTTTTGTTGATCCTACTGGAAGGTGACATTGGGGATTTTCAGATGACAAGCAGATCTCCTACTTCTTTCTTAAATTGTCTTGAAATGTCAGGAGTAGTGGTTTTCTGTTTATGGCAAGAGGAACACAATGAATTTTTGCATACAAAGCCAATGACACCAATGCCTCCACTACCGCTTGACTATAGGAATTATAAAATGCATCCTGATTTCAAAGATGTTAAAGGTTACAAAAAATGTGTCAGAATCAATGAAATGTGGCAACTTTAATGATATATGTGTCCTCATTTTTTAAGGGAGCTAATGCAGTAATGATTGTTAATTGACCAACTAATTAATCTCCAAGCATTTGGATATGAGAGATTACTACGTAATTCTTAGACAGTATGATTAGAACCTAATTCTATCCCTTTTTATTCTCTACTTATCCACCCAGTTTGTATTATATAAAACAAAGCTAGTCTTCCAAAGAGATCATTGTAGGATGAAAAAAAGCACAAGACTAGAAATCAAGAGATCTATGTTTGTAGAGAGGACTCTCTTACTGTCACTTCCTGTAATTCATTTAAGCTTTCTGGGCCTCAGTTTACATGTTTAAAATGTACAGTTAGACTAATTGAAATGAATGTATCTTTTGGCTCTCAGAACTGTTTGGGGTAAAGATAATGAGTAACAAATAATGTTTATAATAATAATATATACTTAAGCCAGTATTATATAAACATGTAATGATAGTTGTTAGTTTAAACTAGGAAGTTTAATGTATAGCTTTAAGACTTATTGTATGGCTTTAAGATTTTACATTTTTGGAGGTTTACACACATCTTATTTGATCTCTAAAACAACTATAAGCAATACAGAAGATTCAACAGAAGAGTTAGGTTTAGGACCCTTCTCCTCAAATACACTAGATAAAAAAGATTACTGAATAGATCAAAGCCAAATAAAGAGTGAAAATTGTAAAGAGGCAAGGAGAAAATGTATTTATACCAAGAACAAAGAAAACTTACACAACGAACTAACTATCACTGTATATAAATATTCGGCTTAAAAAGAGAGTTGTCAGGAGGCACCTGGGTGGCTCAGTCAGTTAAGCATCAGACTTCAGCTCAGGTCCTGATCTCACGTTCATGAGCTCAAGCCCCGTATTGGTCTCTGTGCTGACAGCTCAGAGCCTGGAGCCTACTTCAAATTCTGTGTCTCCCTCTATCTCTGCCCCTTCCAAGCTTGTGCTCTGTCTCTCTCTCTCTCTTCCCTCCTCTTAAACATTAAAAAAAAAAGGAGTCATCAGTAAAAAGTAAGAGGAAATTGGCAGTAAAAATGAATTTTCCTTTTTTTGTTTTATCATTACTCAACCACATACCACTGATTTAAAAAAATATATGAATAAAAGGAAGAGGAATCTTGGGTTGGGTCAGTCAGATGCTACTATTTGTGGAAATATCTTGACAGTTCTTACTGCTCAATTGAGCAGACAACAGTGTTTGTTCTCTGTATTGTATTTGAAAATTGCCACTGCTCCTAAGTGGTCCGAAAGCTGGGTACTTACTTTCTGATGACTAACCAGCTCTGCAGAGGTGTGCCACTCTCCTTTCTCTCATTGTAGTATAGTCACCAGAAAGAAAACACCGTGCCTCTCAACTATCGATTGGCCATAAATGTGAGTTGATTTTAGACTATGAAGAAAACCCTTTCTTTTGACCAGATAATCTCAAAGCTCCCATTTACTCTAATTAAAGTATAGAATTCATAATATTGCTGTAAGGAAGTAGGTTTTTATGGAATTTAATTAATTATTTAAATCCTCTATTTAGGTCACTTTGTCTATTAGAAAAATATCCATGATACTAGTATTTAAGATCGTGAATATTATGTAATGGTATAGAGTCTTCTACCATTAAAGAGGGTATTGAGGTTATATTCCCATTGCAATCAATATTTTTTGACCAAAGGGGACAATTTTAATTTTTGACCCCAGATAATATGAAAAACATGATGTTAAAAGGGATAATTCCTTCTTAAAATTTTAAAAGATATATCCAATGGTTTTTCCATCTGAGATATGGCTGAAAGGGCCCTAATGTTGTTTTCAGACAGTTATAGGCCAGCCTCCTCAGTTTGCAAGTGACAAAGCAGGACAAAATAAGTGGTGTTTGGGTGAGTTTATTCAGTGATTGAACTTGGACCAAAACATCCCAATCTTTTTTTTTTTTTTAATTTTTTGGTGTATTTATTTTTGAGACAGAGAGAGAGACAGAGCATGGACACGTGGGTGGAGCAGAGAGAGAGGGAGACACAGAATCTGAAACAGGTTCCAGACTGAACTGTCAGCACAGAACCCAAGGCAGGGCTCAAACCCAGGAACCGTGAGATCCTGACCTGAGCTGAAGTCGGATGCTTAACCGACTGAGCCACCCGGGCGCCCTCCCAATCTTTATGTAATAATTTCATGCATCAATTTTAGGCCCAAGACAGTAATACATATATTCGTGTCATGTATGTATACCTACATGTATATGTATACATATATGATTATAGAATTATTAATTTGGAAATACAGGGAGATAACGGACAGAAGTTATAAAGAAGGGTGTTTTATTTTTAGGAAGATTTAATGAAAAAGGAATTTGAGATATGAACAAATGGAGAAAGGGAGTAAAGCATTGCTTGAAGAGAAGCAATAAAAATTGGGAATAAAACATGTTGCAGAGGTAATCTGTCATTCTAGACTTTTGAGAGTAAATAAATAAATAAATAAATAAGACATCTCACATTAAGAAGTACAATTGTAGAAAAGAAAGGTGCTTATTGAAAAGACATAACTCATTCTGTGTTCAGTACTTTGGCTTTGGACCTCTGCAAATCAGAAATGTCAATTATATATTTCCCCTGAGATAAGCAGTTTCCTCAGGAAAACTGGCTCTTATTACTCACATCAGAAGGAACTAGAAGAGAAATTAAATTATTCAAAATGGAAAACACAACTCTTTGAGTCTATGTCAAGTAATATAACTGGTTAATACTAAATCAATTTGAATATGTAAGTGATGAATCACTAATGTTTACTCCTGAAACCAATATTACACTATATGTTAACTAACTAGAATATAAATAAAAATTTGAAAAGGGAGAAAAAGTACTAAATCAACTTGAGGTAATTGGTTGTCACCAAACAAAGAGATTCTTCTTATCGTAGCCCGCCCAGATATTGGGCAGATATTTCTAACTTGGGCACCCCAGACATCTTTCCCATGCTCCCTTCCAATAAAATGCTCTAGTCAGTCCTTTCAGAACTTCTGATTACAGGACACTTATAATCGAAATGTCCCATTTGCTTAAGGAAGAGAGGTTCTAGTTGGTGCTAATCTGTCTATTGACACCCAGTGATCATCCTCATCATTACTTAAAGGGTTATACCATTTCTAAGGTCTAAGAAGTGCAATTTCAAGTGAGATATTTTCCTCTGTTCCTACTAACTTGTACATGAAATCAACATGTCCCTCCCAACTCTCCTTCAATCCACTGTTTGTAAACGCAACAGCTCATTTTGGGAATCAGTGCCTAGAATAACCAGCAGCTGGAGAACACAGAATGCATCGGAGACGCATGAGCATGTTTCCTATACAACTCCATAAACACGATCGTAATTTCTCACGAATCGGTGCATCTTGACTCTGCTAGTCAGAAATACACTGGGCATAGTCCTAGTATTCAATGTAGAATGTCATTCCCTTACTGGTGATCTCTAAAACTCCAAAGAAGCATGAAGCTCCACAGAACTACCTCTCGTGGGGGCCTCTCTCTACCATGCAAACCTGACAAGAACAAGAGAGTGAGGTGATGCTACTATGCTACTACAGGGCAGAGAGAAGTCCCAGTCACCGAAATGGAATAGTCTGTCAGGAACATACAGACGGTATTAAAAGCATTATTAAGTTTGCAATATACTTTCATTTTTTAAATGTTTTATTTATTTTTGAGAAAGAGAGAGAGAGCGTGTGCGCGAGAGAGAGACATCATGAGCAGGGGAGGGTCAGAGAGAGAGGGAGACACAGAATCTGAAGACAGGCTCCAGGCTTCGAGCTAGCCACCAGCACAGAGCCTGATGTGGGGCTTGAACCCATGAACCGGGAGATCATGACCTAGCTGAAGCCGGACACTCAACTGACTGAGCCACCCAGGTGCCCCTGCAAAATCCTTTCGATCTTTTGCTAGACACAAGCTTGCAAAACAGTTATATATATATGTATATATAAACATAATATGTTTACATGTATAATAAGCATTTATATTTATTCATATGAATACATTTGTCTGAATTTTTCCTTCCCCAAGTGACATTCAGCTAAAATGAATGAAACGGAAAATAGACAGTTATTGATGGGGAAGACCAGGAATATTAGTTTAAACCAGGACCATTGCCAATGAGATGAACCTTAGTTCATGTCAAGTGTTTACCAAAAGGACGCATTAGAGCCCCAGAGGGAGGACAAGAGGCCATCCCTGGAAAGGGTGGTGTCTTGAAAACCTGTGGTGTGAGAAAAAGGCTATAAAATAAACAAGACTGAGGCAAACAAACCCCTGCCTTGCTTGTAGCCCCAAAGGTGATCCTGTTGCTGACAGTATTGAAATATGTGTTTCTGTGAAGCCTTCAAGTTTTCTTTGAGTTTGTTTATGTATGTGTCCAGTAGGTTGATAATGTCAACCTCATAGGGCTGTTTTGGAATTAAGTGAAATAATGTGTTTAGTACCTTTGCTTGGCACATAAAAAAATGTCTCCAAGTGCTATTGTTATCATTATAACGCTCCACACATGTATACAAACATGTTCTCTGTTCACTCAATAATAAGCATTGATCCCACACTTTTTGTGTGCTATGTGGTGCTAGCCACAGTGAAGACGGCAAAGATAAGTCAAAGCTGGTCTCAAAGATCCAGGGAATACTTGTTTTTTCCGCCTGGGGCCTTTGAACTTAACATATAGAATGCTGTATATTCCTGGCTTGCCTAATGCAAGGAGGATAAGGCTGTTTTTATTTTATTAACACATGGAAGGAAGGATAAAGCATTTAGAAATGGTGAAATTGGCAGCTTTAAAAAAATTCAAGGACTCTATCAGCATTAGGATGTGAAAACATTTGAGTCATAGGCTTGCTAGGGAGTGAGTGTTTAATAGGCGCCTTTGTAAAATCTCCAAACTAAGCCGTATCATTTTCTATACATGCTTAAATCTCTTAATTACAAAGCAACTTTAATTATACATAAAGCATGCCTCTTCAATCATGTTTTAATCACACATGAAAAAAATTAAATTTATACCAAAGTTATTTTCTGCATTTCAATTCTGATTTTTAAACTCTGGCATATTCCGAACCAAAAAATTACATTAAGCTTATGTTTATGCTTGCACATAATCCCACACTTTCAAGGCAACACTTAAAATATTCAGAAGAGCTTCGTAAGAGGGAGTAGTTTAATTCTGCTGTTGACTCAGAGCCATTGTTCTTCACAGTTACAGCTCCGTTGGCATAGGCTACATATGGTCACTTGTTTTCTCAGTGTACAGAGTGATAATGCATTAACATTCTGGCTGATGGTGGCGGATACGCTGTGTTTCAGAGAAATGTATCAGGGAGAATGTGCTGCCTCTTGGGCAGAAAGGAGGACAGGCTCACCATGAGAGCCGGCAAATTGCCTTTGGAAAAATTTCTGTGGCTTTAACTGTGGTGACTGACTTGGAAACCCCTGATTTCAAACTTTGGCTGTCTTTGGGTAGGAATTAATATTGAAAGAGCGGTCATCAGAGACGACTATGGATCACAGCCATGGAAGGAGATTTTGCCATTCAGGAATGCTGTCCTCGAGCCTCCGGTTACCCCTTGTAATGGACATTTTATGACCCCACATTTGCTCTGATCACTGCTATGTAGGTCACAGGTTAAAGTGGAGCTTTGGGCTGGTGACTGATGGCCTCAGAAGTCCATTAGAAGTACTTAAGTGAAATCTTCAAGCATTATTTAAGTAGTGTCTTGGGGACTTTGGCCAGGGTTTAGTGAATATGACTTTTCTTTACTTTTTGCAGTTTTTTTTTTGGTGTATATGAAATGAAGGAAAAAGGGCAAGGAAGATATTGTGTCTATTTTTTTTCTTTTTATGTTTATTTATTTATTTATTTTGAGGGAGAGAGAGAGAGAGCGAGCGAGCGAGCACATGAGTGGGAGAGAGGTAGAGAGACAGGGAAGGAAAGAAAATCCCAAACAGGCTTAGTGCAATCTGCACAGGGCCCAACTCAGGGCTTGACGTCATGACCTGAGTCAAAATCAAGAGTCAGAAACAACCGACTGAGCCACCCGGGCTCTTCCGTATCCATTCGTATACTGTGAAGGATATCACCTTTCATCCAGTTTTTTTCCAAGTGGAATTGTATCCCAAGAAACATCTCTAGTAATGCAGGCCATGAAGGCTTCTACTTCCCTTTCCCAGCTAATCTGGTTTACATCTATGGTTGTGAATAAAAAACAAAACAAAACAAAAAAAACCCGACAACAACGAATACTAGTAGCATCACCAGAGGGAGCCACTTACACACTTTTGTCTCAAGCATCAGCAAAGCTAACTACAAGGGTTGAAATGCAGAAATATTAAGATTTTTATTGTATTTTCTAAAAAAGAATGGCAGAAAAGTTGATGATATGTAAAATCTGTTAGCAGCAATTCCAAATTATGGGACTAGCAGCAACCACTTCATTTCTCCCACTTGAAATATTTGTGAATGGTAATTGCCTGGCTGCCGTCCAGAAAGCAAATCATATTTCAAAATGCAAAATTGTATTTGGAGCAAGAGGTATTTTCTCTGATCCTGTCATTGTCCCTCGGCAGAATACTATTAGCGAGTTTGTGTGTTTGAAACTTAGGCCAGTTTACTGTTTTTGTAATGTAAATGATGCTACCAAAAATAAAAATGAAGACTAAACTCTTTGGAGGCACATGCCAGCGCTCAAACACGTTCTCCCGCCCCTCTTGGTGACACACACGCACACACACGTGAATGTATTTTAACGTATTTCCCCTAGTATCTGTTACCAATCACTGGAGGCAGCGTTGCCATGTGAACATCACGTAAGTTCATCTTAGGGTCCCCTAGCAGGAAAGAGAAAATTAGTACACCCAAAGAAAGATAGGCATGTGTCTTTATGAGCACACTGACCTTTTTCATAAGGAAACAGTCAAATGCATGCAGTCCTGGGGATACTCTCTTAATTACCACTCTGACAGAATGTTTCAGGAAAATCTATTGATTCCAACTGTCTGTTCTTGGAAGGGAGATTTCTAGGTCTTTGGTTGTTTTATCTTTAGTAGTTCTAACTCAAATCATAAAAACAGTGGAAAGGCAGAACTGCTGTCGTTCTTTAAACAAAAGCACTTTATTCTTAATACTCCTCAGCCTCCCTCCCGCCCCAGCTCTGGTAGAATCAGGTAAATCTCATTACATAAAATCACAAGAAAGAATGTTCTATAAAATAAAATGGTCTCCACTGGCTCATGTAAATGACACTTTGTTGACCTGATTATGATCAAGTCTGCAGTGCATAATATCGATACGGAATGCTTTCTTAGGTTCCTGTCTTTATAACAGTCCTTCTCTTCATGAAGTATTTATTTGTGCTTGTGCTACAGATGGAAAGGAGAAAATGAGAGTGAAGATTAGTTGCACTTGACTCTGGCAGTACTTATCTTTCTTTCCTTATAACAGGCTTTCATTCTTTCCTGCATTGCCACCCAGCCAAACTGCTCCCCTGACAAACTGCCTATATCTAATCTTTTTGTGAGGGAAGTGGTGGGTGGTGGGGAGTTAGGGGGCAGACAATGTGACTGATCAAAATGTCCTGCCTCTGGGACTTCAGGTGTACAAATTTGCCTCAGAGGCAAAGGGACACATATTCTTTATTTTTGGGTTATTTTATCTACCTCCTATCTATTTATCCATCTTTGCATCTATTTTATTTTAATTTTTAAAATAGTACTTTTTAGTATAGAAGAAAGTACCATTAGGGAGGAAAGGGTCCACAGGATTAGCACTTCCTCCGGGAGACTTAGCCCCCAGATGTTCTAGAGAAGTGCTGTGCTAGGACAGTAGGTCAACTGGGGAGCCCTGTACCTAAGGATATAAGTTGATCTGCCCACCTCATGGGCAAGAAGGTAGAAAAATACCTGTTCTCTCTGGGAAGAAGATAAGGGAGAAAGCAGTAGTGGCAGTGGTGTGCAAGGCCACCATCAAAGACATAGAAAGGTTGGCGTGAGCTTTGCACAGAGGGGGTGCCCCCAAAGTGCCTCAGTGGCATGTCCGTACTTCGATTGCCTTGGGATGTGACACATTCGAACAGAAACCCAGAGAGAAAAGGGGCATGTAGGACCTGAAATGGTCATTCTCATACTGTTGTCTCCAAGCTGTGTCTGGCAGCAACATGGTAGCTGTATCACTGGCTTCAGAGAAAGAGAGGGGGATGCCTGATCACTGATTTGAGTATGAGAGAGGAGGGAGCATATGCTACTTGTCTTAGCCTACTTGGGCTGTCGTAACAAAATTACCTAAGAGGGGCAGCTGAAGCAACAATTTTTTTCTCATCCTTCTGGAGGCTGTAAGCCCATAATCAAGGTATGAGCAGATTCGGTGTCTGGGGAGATCCTACTTCCTGTGGCTCATTGACTGCCATCTTCTTGTTAGGTCCTCACGTGGCAGAAAGGGAAGGAGATCTTCCTGGAGTCTCTTTTATAAAGGCACTAAGTTAATTCATGAAGACTCCACCCTCATAACCTAATCACCTTCCAAAGTTTCCACCTCCAAATATCATCATATTGGGGATTAGGTTTCAGCATATCAATTGTGTTGGGGTGCCCACAAACATTCAGTCTATAGGGGTAGTCTTATTGGTAATACTCAAGAAGTTGGGTAAGGGTAGGGGACAGGGCAAGTAGAAGATCCAGTCCCCTGCCCAGGAGTGATTAAATGGCAATATTTGGACTAGAGAAAGAACAATACCCAGGCAGCTAGGATACAAATAAACTCAAGGGATCACTGGCCATTTCTTTGTAACCTCAGAAGTAGCAGAGGATACATGGAGGCTTCAGTTCACCACCTCAAAGGAAATCAGGGGTTTTACTAAGAAATTAGAAGGGCATTGTGTAGTTGTGTAACTTCTCCATGATTAGTTCCGTCTTCCCTGTATTTTTCTTCTTATGATTAAGAATAAAACCCTTGAAAGGAAAAAAAAACCCCTCAACATTATGTCCTTAGCGAGAGCAAAAGAGGATTTAGGGAGCAACCTCTCATGATGAAGTCAGATTTTATGGAGCAGGACCACCAGGGATGGAGTGAGTGGTGTTGAGAAGGCTGAAGTTGTAGGGCCTAAAAAGATGAACAGGAATAAACGATCTGACCTGGGAAGGGATCCTGGGACACAGCAGTGGAGAGGCCCTAAGACCCACATAGAAAAAGCTCTATCAAATAAGTCCATCTGGAACCCCTAAACAAATAAACTGGAATAAGAGCTCACAGTCATATCCAGAAGAAGACCAGGGGCACTGAAGGAGGAAAATGCAAAGTGAGCAAAACATTTCTTTTGGTTCAATGTTTATCAAGCAAAGTCAGAACATTTGGAGTATCTTAAGAACCACATTTGTTTTGCAAGATAATTGAGATTAAAGGATGATTTCAAATACTTAGATTTAACAGCCCTCCAATAATTATAGTAACTCAATGGTATATGGTTAAATTCTGGACCTTCAAGTAATGCTTTCAGCAAAACCTTCTTTGTCATCTGCAAATCAGGCAAATTTATAGCTCCCCATTTTATAGGGATTGCTGTTTAAATCCAATAAGATAGCCGGGGTGGGAAGGGTGATTATTTCAGGGCATTGGCAGGCATAATATCTCTTTCTCTGATCCTGATTTTTTTAGTCCTCAACGAGTTATTTAGCAGTATGAAGACAAATCTTGCTTGTTTCTGGAAGAAGGATGTTAAAGAACTGGATGCAGTGGATAGTGCACATGACTTGAAGTTGGATGACGTATATAAAAGTTCTAACTTTGCCATGTGTTGATGAGTTGGTGGAAAAAACCATTGAGATTCAGTTGCTTAATCTGGCTGAATCTCAATGCTTTTACCTTTAAAATGGGAAAGACAATGTATCCTTTCCTTTTTCATATCATAGTTGTAAGGATAGTAACGCGACCCTGAGCTCGGGTTACCATCGAGTTACGACAGGATAGAATGAGTCACAGTCTGAAAAGGCATTATATATACTATTAAGCTCTATATAAATATAGGATTCTGTTGAATATGCACCGTCCTTTTAGCAGTGGAGGAAATCAGACCAAACGCCTTTTAGTAAGAGGGGCCTACATGTGAATTCCAGCTTTATCATCAAACTATTTAGCCTCTCTGTGTCTTGGATTCCTTATTTATAAAGGAATATTAGGGTAGGTCTCCTTTTCGTGTATTGCAAAGTAACGAAGACTAAAGGAGAATGTACGTAAAGTGCTCGGTACAGAGCCTGACACATGAGAGTGCATAAGTAAAATAAAGATTAGCTCTTACTAGGTGTGATTATTGTTATTGATTCTACCAATTTTATTTATTTTGGAAATAATAGACACATGAGCTTCACAGAAAGGCATCTTCAAGTCCAAGCACTGTATCTCTATATCGCATTCACATCAATTTATCTAAGTATGTAGTTTAAAGTATCAAAGACTGAAATCTATATATTTTGTAGCTAACAATGTACAGGAAGTACATTAACTTTTTTCACTTGGTTAATTTGGTGACCCAGAATTTAGCGTTGCATGTTTGGGATCTATCTATTATCTATCTAGTTAGTTCTGTGGGTTGCTGCACCCTTCAGCACTCATCAGCTGTATCTCGTCGTCAGGAGGATCAGTGAACATCCTGTAATGGACAGAGCGGTTTCTCCAGAAGGAAGGAACCCTGAGAATACCTCTTTCCCATTCTGTGACTCCAACCATGTTGTTAAAGCCATGAGGCCACAACATCCAGACGGTCATAGATGGTTTACAAAAAAGAAGGGCAAGAGATGTTTCTTTTTCCCTTTGTCTCTCTTTTTCTACTCTGCTATATTTTATTTTTCTTTTCTCTTTTTCCTTTCTACCTTTTACTTGGCCCTATCCACATTTTCCCCATCCATTCTCCTTTTTTTTCTTTATTATTAGCTTAGATAATTTTCTTTCAAGGACCATTATAAATATTATATACATTTTGAATACCTACTGTTGTTTGCCAATTAGTTTCTTTCCCTGCAGTTGCTTATGACTTGGCAGGTTTGCAAACAAATACTTAGAAGTGTAATGAATGCAAAATTTGTTTTTTACCCTTGTCTTTGTTGACCCCTCCTAATTCTCAGCCTCTACAGTCCCACAGCGAATGCACATGGAGAATAGCTTATAGCTGTAGCTATGGAAAATCCCACTTCCTGAGGGCACAGGGGCATACAATCAGTTTATAAAGAGCTCAGGAATTTGGGGATGCAACAAGTTAAGTGATAATTTGACCTTAGATTGATTTCTGAAGCCCATTCTTATTTTACTATTCTTCAGTTGGCAAATAGATATCTTTTGGGTTTCTTTTAAATAGATACTTTGTCAGGGAATGTGCCCCTGAGCCTTACCTCAGGGTAAGAGGTAGGGACTTAATAAGGTCTTGCTTCCTTCCCGCAGCACACCTTCAATCTAAATTTTCATCTTTGTGATCTTCCACCTTCCCTGTCACTATGTTGTTATGCCCAGATCACAATATCGTCCCCAAAAACCAGAGACCTCCAGGGAGACCAAGTCCTGCATGCAAAAGCAAAGGACTTTATTACAGACTTAAGCTCACCAGGCTTAAAGCTCGGGCTCACAGACCTCACCAGCGCAGTGGATCCGTGCTGAGAGCCCCGAACAAGGGCTAAGCAGGGGTTTTATGGGATTTGGGAAGGGGGAGTTACAAGAAATTGTGACACAGGTACAGTGATCCAATCATTATCACATAACATCATTGGCAGCAACTTTAGCCACATACATTGCTTAGAATGTTAGTTACTTTTGACGGGACCCAATCATAACATTTAGAGTATTAACCAATTACAGAGTGGACCCAGGACCCCCACGTATGGTATAACTAGCCTTAAGCAATAAGTGATTATCTATAGCTTCTATCTCTAGGCCTGCCCTTAGGAGTGTTAAGCATTTTAGCTGGCCGCTTCTGATTGGGTGTTGCTAGGGTGGTTCCTGGTTGAGCAATCTGTGCCCTTTTATTGTCTAATGATTCTGAGAAACTGACACCTAGGCCTCCAAGGTCAAAGGGGAAACTTGAAGCCTGTCATGGAGTCAGTTTGGTTCAGACCTGTGTCCTTTCAATGTCTGCCCCAGCATTGGGTATTTTATTGGCCTTGAGTCCTTCCCAGCCCCACGCCATGCCCAAGAGTGCACTCTCAAATGTTGCTCTGAGCTTTTGCAGCCCATTGACATCTGTCTTTCTCACTCTACCCAGATTCCATGAAAAGGAGCTACTACAGTCCAAATGTTTATGTCTCCCCACCCCCAACATTAGTATGTTGAAATCCCAATGCCCAATGTGATGGTATTCGGAAGTGGAGTCTTTGGGAATTGATTAAATCATGAAGGTGGAATTCCCATGAGTTAGAATACTGCCATTATGAGTCCCCAGAGAGCTCCCTTGCCCCTTACTCCTGCGAGGATACGAGGAGAAGGCTGTGACTTGGAAGAGGGCCTCACTGAATCAATCTGGCACACGGATTTCAGATTTCCAGCCTTCAGACTGAGAAATTTCTGTTATTTTAAACCACCCAATATGTGGTATCTTGTTATAGCAGCCTGAATGGACTAAGACATAATGACTTGTGGTTTTTTTGCCCTGTATTTCTGGAACCAAGGGTAGTGTAGATCAGTGATCATGTGATAGGGAGGGGCACCTGAATTCAGTCTCTAAAGAAGAGTAGGGATTTATCAGTTATTGGAGTCCTAGGATAGGGTATTAAGACAGATAAAAGCATGGCGTTTCTGGACTTGTAGTATGGTATGACAATGTTCTGCTCCTTCCTTCCTTCCTTCCTTCCTTCCTTCCTTCCTTCCTTCCTTCCTTCCTTCCTTCCTTCTTTCCTTCCTTTTTTTTTCTTCCCCAATTGTCTTTGCTATTTGGCCTATAGCAGAGAAAAGGTATTAATTTCTGAATTGCCTGGGTAAGCTTTAGAACCAGATATGAATGGTTTCTAATTCACTCTCTATTTCTGGCCATTTTATGATCTCTGTTAACTAACTTCTTTGGGCATCAGTATGTTGCTAAATGTGCACTATGTTGTTGATATAGGATGGGCTCAGTAAAGGTTCATTGCCTTTCATTCTTGACTTTATTTTTCATAGACAAATATTGGCTTACTTTCCCAGAAATTTGGTGATACATTTTTTATTTAGTGTTTGCTTATTTTTCAGACAGAGAGAGACAGAGAGAACATGAACAGGGAGAGACAGAGAGAGAGAGGGACACACAGAATCCAAAGCAGGCTTCAGGCTCTGAGTTGTCAGCAAAGAGCTGGACGCAGGGCTTGAACCCATGAACTGTGAGATGATGACCTGAGTTGAAGTTGGATGCTTAACCGACTGAGGCACCCAGGTGCCTTGTGATACCTTTTACCAGCAACTTGATAGGCTAAATATTCCTGATGATGTAACTACTACCTTTTATCTTTCATTCTTACTCTTCATGGTTTTGTAGATATTTTTTTCTCATGACCAGATCTTGAAACATTAATTTCCATATCATGGGCATACATCTTTGTTGTTAAGCTTTGTAAATAATTTTTCTGGTTTATCTTTGCATTTATTTTTCACTCTACTATTTTTTTCACCAGATTTTTTTCATACTTCACCATTTTACTTTTATTTTGTTCTTTGGGTCCTATTTTCTTATTCCTTGAGATCCATATAAGATAAAGAATTTAGACATCAAGATGGGGAAAATGGCTGATAAAAATTCAGGATGAACACATTTTCATATTATGATTTGGATTGGCTAACTCATGGCATGTTTTTATGAAGATTCCATTACAGTTGAATAATTAGATGTTTACAAAATTTGTGGTGATCAATCCAGAGATATTTAAACTAAGGGCAAAATCCTCTTTAGTGAGAGACAAAGAGGAAGAATTGTGGTAGGATAGGTTTAATAGTGAAAACTGACTAGAATGTAAAGTTAGATTGATACATTTTGTCAAAGATGTTTATTGTGCCAGGCTCAGTCCTAGGCTCATGGGTTACAACAGTGAACAGGTAAACATCCTTGTGCTGATGGAACTCACATCCTACTTTAGGGGAGACAAACTATAAACAAAATGAATGAATAATTTGTATAATGTTTTCAATGTTGATAAATGCCATGGAAGAAATAATAAAGTAGAGGAGGGATACGGGTTGCGGAGGGAAGGTGTCATTTTGAATTAAAAATCAGATGATTGGAGTAAGCCTCACTAACAGGTAGTTGTTGGGAAAGACTAAAGGAGCTAAAGGAGCAATCCATACGTGTACTGGGGAGAAGAGCATTTCAGGTGGAGGGAACAGTCAGTGCCAATTCCTACAGTGAGAGCACGCTTGGTGTGAGCATCAAGGAAGCAGCTGAGGCTGGAGTTGGGGAGTTGTTGTGAGTTGTTGGCATACAGAGAGTATTTAACCCTCGAGACTGGATTAGACCACCAACAAATAAGCAAAGATAAATGCCCAGGGTAGACATTCTGTGCCTCGAATTTATGAACCTTCAGTACGCTCCTTGTCCCTCTGAGCCTCATTCTTCATTTATAAAGTGGAAATAAAAATATTTTCCTCTTAGTATGGGAGGATTAAATGAGATAATGGATATAGAATATGTGGCACTTCATTGGTTTGATTTCATTCTATTCTTTCAACGATAGCCCAAACTTCAGAGATGGCATTGAGGACCCAAAGGAAAAACAGGGCACCAAATGACAACTTCTTCCACTCCATGATTCTCTTCCTTAACTCACACTTCTTCTGTTTTCCAAATCACTAAATGACTGATTCAGTTAAGAAAATACTGCCTTTGGGGTGTGTGGGTGGCTTAGTCAGTTAAGCGTCTGATTCTTGGTTTTGGGTCAGGTCATGATCTCATGGTTTCTGAGTTCGGGCCTCACATTGGGCTGACAGTGAGGAGTCTGCTTGGGATTCTCTCTCTTTTTCTCTCTCTGCCTCTCCCTCTTTTGCTCTCTCTGTCTCTCTCTCAAAATAAATAAATTTAAAAAATCAAAGAATAAAATATTTCCTTCGATCACAAAGCAGAGCTGTGTCAGGCATAATGTTGAGACTTTTCCTGGGAAAAGCCATGTAAAAATTTACATGCAACACACTATGTTTATTTCTTACTTGGATATCATACTTGGACATGTAGGACTCAATATTGGAAATGAGGGGTGAAGAGATACGTGGATGCAAATGATAATTGTAACCTTTGGAATTTAATAAGTTTAAATAGATGCTGGCATGGTTCAAATACAAAGATTACATCACTTTAAAATATATAGTTGAAGTGAGTCTATTGTACTTTGAAAGAGATAGAAGAAAATCCAAGTGTTTATTTTCAAGTCTACAAATATATTCTAAAACATACAAATGAGTTCTAAAAATTAGAATTTTTAATAATTTTAATAAATTCTTTTGTTACCATGGGTTGAACTGTAACATTTTCACCTGTCTGCTCTAACACCTGTGTCCATATTAATATATGCTATAATAATTGTAAAATTAAAATTTTTTGTGACCTTGGGAATCCCTTATTTAAAATTAGTACTTCGTGTTATTTATTTGTTTATAGAAGATGATCTATCTTTTTGTATTAGTTGTTGTATCAGGACATATTCTTCCACATCACAAGGTCTTCCCTGTGGCTATACAAGTCACATTTGTATTAGTCATTTATGTCACCGAATTTAAATATCCTATAAATATCTAAAAGTTTGCAGCAGTAGTAAATAAATTAAAAGTAATATTTCTGATGCATTTTTAAAAAGTTTATTTATTTATTCTAAGAGAGAGAAGGGGAGGAGCAGACAGAGAATGTGAGTGTGTGTGTGTGTGTGCGAGAAAGAGAGAGAGAGAGAGAGAGAGAGAGAGAGAGAAAGGCTCTGCACTGAGCCCAAAGTGGGGCTCGAACTCACAAACCGTGAGATCATGACCTGAGCTGAAATTGAGCTGGACGCCTAAGTGACTAAACCATCCAGGCACCACTGATGCATTTTTTAAAAAATTGGCCTTATTCCATTTTAAGACTATAGAATTAGACATTTAAAATTATTTAAAATAGTTCTTTATATGATATTCAATTCAATTATCTAAATAATCTATTTATATAAAAAATGTTTTCCTATTTTGCTTAATTATCTGAATGATATAACCATTTCTAATTTTGTGGAAAGAGTCTCTTTATGAAGTTAGTAATTCATATTTTATCATTGTATAGATTTAAATTCTCTTAGAAAATATATATTAAATACTAATGCTAATTCTTTTGGGTTGCTTAGTTTTACATTACATACTACAAAGTACTGTAAAAATTTATTAACAAGTTGCCTGCAACAATGACTTGCAGTTTTAAAGATACAATGTTGGATCTCTCAGTTAACTGTTCTTTTGTAGCTAAATGGTTCTGCTACATGGAGATTGCATGGCAGATGTTATAATACAAAATATGAAGAGAATGCAGAATATGGAAAAGTAACTACCTTCTTTAGATGTTTCATTTCTTCTTTAATTAAACTTTTTTGGGTAAATTTTCTCCCTCCCTATGAATTCTCAGATTAAATATTCCCCCCAACTTCTTACAGCTTTTATTATTTTTCTTAAGTAAGAAACACATGCTTATTTTATCATGATTAGAAGAGAAATAGTTGTACAGGTAGAAAGAAAAACCCTAGAATCCTGTCACCCTGATATAACTACTTTTACCTATCCATTTTCTTTCTTTACCTTTCTTTTACTAATTCTCTCCCTTTGAGAGTTTATGTGTGCACAGTATTTGAAAATGTGTGTGTATACACACATACACTTTTATTTTTTTTTATTTTTTTCTGTCAAATTAGCAGGAATGTTTTTTTAATATTTAAAAAAATTTTTTAATCTTTTTTTGTGGTAACTTTATTTTTTATTTTTTATTTTTTTAGAATATAACACTATTTTTTTAACATATGCAATTATTTTCCATCATTTACAATACAGTAGTTACAATGACACTCCAAATGGATAAGCAAAGTAAAAAATCAGAACCCCAACTTCTATTTCATGTAATTAGACTTATCCAGAAATTAGAAGGTTAAGTAACAACTAGTTAATCACCTGATTTCACACTTTTAAATACAAAGGTGATCTGTTAATGCTCTGTCATACATTTATTTCTTGTAATTCTATGTCAAATACTGGATGACATAATTATTAGCTGGTTGTTTTAATGACAAACTTTAACACCTAATTACTTGATTTGTACAATTGTTTCTAGTTTTTCCCCTATTATCAGCAGGAAACATTGCATGTACCTGGCGCAATTGTTTGATGATTTACTTACAGACAGTTCTTGATGTGGAATTTTTTGGGTGAAAGATAGGCGCATTTTCTTTATGTTTTAAATATTTATTTATTTTGGGGGATATGCACATTTTCAGTCCTTTGAATGTATTTCCCGATGTGCCCTCCCCGATAGTAGTGGCCACGTATAGTCCCTCTGGCAAAAATTCAGGGCGCCCTCTTCAATACTGACATTACATTCTCCGTGATATTAGCCAACCCAGTAAGTGTGATCTTCTCTCTCATTGCCTAAATTGGCAGAACTATGACTACTAATGATTTAAACATTTTAAAATATATTTGTTAGCCAGATGAATTCCATAGTTTAAGATTGCCTAATTTTTCTAATATACTGTCTGTTTATTTTGTTTATGGGGATATTGATCGCTTGTATGTTTTTTTCTTTGACATCAAACTTAGGTTCTGTGATGCCAATTATATACATGCATACTAATCTATATTTTCTTTAGATACCTTTATGTTTTGATTTTTTTACAATTAAATTTTCATTTCATCTGGAATTTGTTTTGTGGTGAAATAGGAGATAAGATTCTAAATAGTAGTGTTTTTTTAAAACATTTTATTTATTTCTGCAAGACACACAGAGAGGCAGAGTATAAGCGGGGGGTGGAGGGGTGGGCAGAGACCGAAGGAGACACAAAATGTCAAACAGGCTCCAGTCTCTGAGCTGTCAGCACATAGCCCGATGTGGGGCTCAAACCCATGAACTGTGAGATCATGACCTGAGCCAAAGTTGGACGCTTAACTGACTGAGCCACCCAGGTGCCCCTAATAATATTGAAGAGCCCATCTTTCCACACTGATTTGAAATGTTTTCTTTATTAGGCACAAAATACTTACATGTACTTGCATCTTTTGGACTTTTTCTTCAGTTTTGTTAATCTATTTATTTGGAAAAGTTCTCCATTTTTTTTGTTTATTATATATTTTTAGTACTTTATAATATTAAGCAATACAGGGCCTGTGTATTAGTCTTATTTTTCAAATATTTTCTTACTGTCTTGTCCACTCTTTCTTCCAGTTGGAATGTAGGATAAGTTAAAGATAATATTATTGGAATTATATTAATCCAGTAAATTTCAAATAATCTTTGTACTGTTGAATTTTCAGAATGAGAAACCCAGTCTATCAATTTTTCCAAATAATTTTTGTTAAAGACTTTTTATTTTGAAACATTCTTACTGTGGAAAAGTTGCAAGCAGAATACAAATGCCGTTTTCCTAAGCCATTTAAAAGTAAGTTGCCCATGTTCCCTTCAAATACTTTAGTGTGCATTTCCTAAAAATACAGACATTCTTCTTTTTAATCACAATACAGCCATCAAAATCAGGAAATTAAGGTTGATACATGACTCTGTCTAATTCTCAGACCCTGTTAGGTTTTGTCCATTGTTCCAATAATGTCCTTAATAAATAACAAAAGGGTTCAATTTAGAATCCTGTTTTTAGCTGCCTTGTCTCTTTAACCTTGTTCAGTCTGATGTAGTTTCTCAGTCTTTCTTTGACTTCATAACCTCGGTACCTTTAAGGAGTGTAGGCCAGTTGTTTGGTAGTCAGTTAGTTTGTGTCTGTGTGGTCTTTATTATTCTTTAGCTTTAACGCATGCATCTTTGGGAAGGGAGGACTGTCACAGAAGTGATGCCACCCTCTTCTCATTGCATCCTCACTGGTGGCACTTAATTGGGGTGATGTTTGCCAGTCTTCTTCCCTGTGAAGTTCTTCTTTTCTTCTTTATAATTAATAATTATTTTGAAGGAGACACCTAAACACTGTAAATATTCTGTTCCCAGGTAACTTTAAATTAATGCATTAATTATTTTTTAAAACCAGGATGCACTCAAGATATTCAATTTTATTTAATAGGTTATGTTAATCTCATTTTATCTTTTTATGTTCAGATCAGATTTTCCCATATTTGACTAGTGGGAGCACTTCAGTGAGGATCGTGAGATCCTTTGGCATGTCCCTGTCACGCTTGGAGGAATAACTTGCTTTCTGACACAGTTAGGTGTTCCAGGTTATCTTGTGTGACACAGACGTGTTGTATTTTCACTTCGGTCCTGGAACCAAGCGTTTCTTTAAGGAGCCCTGTTTCCTTTTTCTCCTCCTCCACTCCTTCCTACTCCTTTTTTTTTTCTTTTCTTTTCTTTTTCTGGTTATTTATACTTCATTTTGTTTCTTTAGGGAAAAGAGCAGTTTTGGGACAAGTAGGAAACTAATATCTGGTTTTAGTCATGCTAAGTTTTCTTATCAAATCTAGCAGGTATAGATACAGGTTTCCCCGATAGCTGAAAGTAGGGTGTTCCTATGAAAACGTTTGTAAGCCTAAATGGCATTAGGTGAAGGAGCATTACCGTTAATTGAGTGGAAAATTTTTTTGTGTGTTCCCAGACCCCAAAAATAACCTCTTAAAGGCTTTTCTGATACCTTTGGATATGTCTTGCTAATGAATACACAAAATAAATTGAGATAATGATCAGATGCTCACACAGTTCGTGGTGGCTTGAAGCGGAGTGTAATTCCTGGGGAAGGAGCTTGGCGGGGCCACTCGTGCTGCTGTGGACCCGTCGCCTCTGTAATGGCTCACTGCAAAAACAAACAGTGAACGCTGTTTTCACTTTCACCTTTTTTTTCCACAGAAGCAAAAATCCTCTTCAGATTCCTTTTGGTTAATGAACACAAGTACTAGCATAGGTCTTTTGTAACTGTGAAATGCCCTAACACGAACTTTGAAAAACTGGAGGATACATGTAATCTACAAAATATTTCATATAGATAAATGTTTTTATGTGCACATTTAGTGATAAATCTGATGAAACCAATGTATCTTAGATTTTTTTTTCCATTTTGGTAATATTTTTTGCATAAGATATATTTTAATTTTTAGAGCAATTTTAGGTTCAGTGCAAAGTTGAATGGAAGGTCCAGAGATTTCTCATATCCCCTTGCCCCACACGTATATAACCTCCCACATTTTTAACATCCTCCACCAGAGCAGTGCATTTGTTCAATTCAATGAACCTACATTGATAAAAGTCATTATTCTCCAAAGTCCATAGTTTACATTAGGATTAATTCTGGGTTTTGTAGATTCTGTGGGTTTTAACAAATGTGTATTGATGCATATCCACCGTTTAGTACCGTACAGAATAGTTTTACTGCTTTAAAAATACTCTAGGCTTTGCCTATTCATCATTCCTTTCCCCTAAATTCTGACAACTGTTGATCATTTTACTGTCTCCATAGTTTTTCCTTTTCCACAAAGTCATATAGTTGAAATTATACAATAGGTAGAATTTTCAGATTGCCTTTATTCCCCCACTTAGTAATAGGCATTTTATATTTTTTCCATATTTGATAGCTCATTTCTCTTTAGTGCTGAATAATATTCCGTTGTCTGAATATAGCACAGGTTATTTATCTGTTTTCCTACTGAAGGCCACCTTGGTTGCTTCCAGGTTTTGGCAAGAATGAACAAGGCTGCTACAAACATTTGTGTGCAGGATTTTGTGTAGACCTAAGTTTTTAATTTTTTTTGATCAATACCAAGGAGTGCGTTGCTAGATTGTATGGTAAGAATATGTTTAGTTTCGTAAGAAGCTGACAACTGTCTTCCAACGTAGCTGTATCATTTTGCATTCTCACCAGCCAAGAGTGAGAGTTCCAGGTGCGTCACATCCACAACAGCATGTGGTGCTGTCTGTGTTACGATTTTGGACTTTCTAATAGGTATGTAGTAGTATCTCATTGTTGCCTTAATTTCTCTGATGACATATGATGTGGGATATCTTTTCCTGTGTTTATTTGTCATGTGTCTATGTTCTTGGGCAGGTGTCTGTTAAGGTCTTTGGCCCATTTTTGTAAACTGGTTGTTTGTTTTCTTATTGTTGACTTTTAAGAGTTCCTTGTGTATTTAGGATAGCAGTCCTTTATATAAGATATATCTTTTGTAAATATTTTCTCCCAGTCTATAGTTGGTCTTCTCGTTCTTTTGACAGTGTGAATGCTCTGCAGGGCAGATCTTTTTAACTTAAGGAAGTCCAGCTTCTGAATTATTTCTTTCATAGATTGTGGCTTTGATGTTGTATTTAAAAAGTAACTACATTACTCAGCAGTGATTGTTTCCTTTTAGAGAAAAATAATATTTAAAGTCCAGAATCTGAGCGTGAGGTGTTACTATTGGCCTGTCACTCCCTTGAGACTTCTCAATGGACATGTTCACACACAGTTATATCAATATTTCTATATCTTTCTCCCTATCTATTTAAAGCAGTGAGTTTATATTAATACTTCAAATCCTAATCAAAAAGCACAGAATTCATTCTGGTTTTCTCCTTTTCCGTATTTGCAAATTTGTTATCTGTTACTTAGGGACATAGCTCCCAGCATTTTTAAGATATTCACTCATTTGATCAATTCTGCATGAAACCAGTCTCCTATTGCTGCCACCACTCCTTGATCTTAATAGATGCCCTCCTCCTCCTCCAAGTGTGCCACTTGGACTCTGACAGTCCTCGCCGTGCTCCCCCCTGCAGGAACACCCTCCTCAGCCAGTTTGGGACCCAACAGCCCATGTGTGGGCTAGCCCCTCTGTGGAGGCCCTCCTCACCTTGCTCATCTTCTGACTCTTCACACTGGGTTGCATCCCTGCTAAACTCCTCCTCACCCTGCCAGGGTCTGACATGTTGCTCTCGGCCCTCTTGGACCCATTCCTAGGCCCTTGAGGATGCTATATTTCCTCTGCTTTACCTGATGACTTAATTGTTGAATAAGGGAAATAAGGGAGTGGGAAAAGAGTCAGAACTTTTATTTGTTTTATTTTTTTAAGTTTATTTATTTATTTTGAGAAAGAGAGAATGAGGTAGGGGCCGAGAGAAATGGAGATAGAATCAGTGCAGATCTGGACATGAGGCTCAAATTCATGAACCATGAGAAAATGACCTGAGCCAAAACCAAGAGCCAGATGCTTAAACTGACTGAACCACCCAGGTGCCCAAAGAATCAGATCTTTTATGTCTCTCAGTAAACTTCATACTTTGTTGTTCGTTTTCTTGTTAGATTCTTAGTCATTTTATATTTTTGTTTGTATTGTGAACATTATTTTATTTTCTATTTTCATCTAATTTTTGGTATATAGGAAAGTTTTATTTATATGTTGAATGCTTAATTTATAACTAACCAAGTTCTCCAGCTCTTCTACGTAGATTTAATCATTTTCAATTTGGGAATTATAATTTTATCTTTAAATAGTGATCATTTTATTCATTCATATGTATTTAATTGGACTTTTCCCATAACATTAATTTTTATATCACTTTATGCATAATGGAAATTTAAATAGATAAAAATTCTTTGCATTTGGGAAACTCTTGGTTTAGTTTGTGTAATTTGTATTTCTAGAAAAAAGTTATTTAAATAAAAATGTCCATATAATGAATTGTTTAGTATTAAGATATTTCTTTTTTGCATTCTGATTAATATATTACATTAAAATATACAGAATGATTAAATTTAAAACAGTGAGGACCTTTTGAATATATTTAAGAATCTGCTAAAATACCGATCTTTAAGCTTAGAATTTTTTCTTTCTAGCTATAGAAGTGGAAAATATACAATTACAAACAATTCTAAAATTGATTTTAATTCAAAATCCTTTACCAGAAGGTGAGACCAGGTAGGATGGCCTCTTATTATTATTGATTCAGTTTTTTATTTTATTTTATTATATTGATTATTATTATCTCTTATTATTGTTGATTCATATTACACAATTTTAGGCCTACTTGAATTAATCAGTATATTCCTTCCTCAGGTTTCCATTCATTTCCTAAAATCTTCTAAAGTTATCAACTGCATAGCAAAGTAGATTCTAATTTTCATATTCTTGCTCCTGAAATAATACATGGGCTCTTTGTAGCAGTGATTTTCAAATTTTAACATGCATATGAATTACCTATGAATAGGGGCTAAAGATTTGCATTAAAAAATTAACATTTACTTATTTTTGAAAGAGTATGAGCAGGGGAGGGGCAGCAGAGGGGGAGGGGAGGGACAGAGGAGGGGCAGAGGAGGGGCAGAGAGAGAGATGAAGACATAATCTGAAGGTGTCAACACAGAGCCCCATATGAGACTTGAACTCACAAACCATGAGATCATGACCTGAGCCAAAGTCAGAGGCTTAACTTACTGAGCCACCCTGGTGCCCCAGAATTTGCATTTTAATCAAACGCTCCAGGTGTTTCCAGGTCCATGGGCCTCATTTAAGAAACATTGATTTAGAGTGAAATAGTGTTTAAATAAATGTTTCAACTAGTTCACTTTTGTTCCAAGTGTAGATAAACAGGTGTGTTTTCTAGTGAGGAGATCAGAATTCAGGGACTGTTGAGTGTCGTGTGGTTGCAGTCAACTGCACTCCATATAACCTACTTCTACAAGAGTCTGTTGATGTTCATCATTCCTCTGGGACCAAGAGCTAAGTTCCTTGAATGTTCTTAGGTTTTTAGTAAAATGACACTATATAAAATCATCTAAAAGGAGTTGAAGCGCTATTCTGCTTTTAGTTATTTATCCAGTTTTAAGTGTTTAAGAAGCTTTCTTCCTGGCGAAAGAGAGTAAGTTGAGAATTACCTGTGAATAGTTACAAAAAGTGGTTGTTCCTTGTTAGCTCCTAAGTATAGCACATGTTTTGGAGGAAATTATTTGGTCATTTGGTCTACTGTGAAACTGAAAAGGTGCCCTGAAGTTTGCCCAATAATTTAAAATATGTTGGTGTTCAATTCTGCATAACTAATGCTCCACTTTCTCTGTTGGTCCCTTTGCTTTCTGTCACTTCTGAGGACAGAGCTGTGAAACTTGAGGCCACTCAGGTTCCAAATTTGTGACAAATCCCCCAGGGCTCACTGGACTGGCAGTAAGTTCTCCCAGTTTGATTTCCTTTCAGCCACTGAAGTGTTAGAAAAGTAGCAACAAAGGCTCCCACGGAAACAGCAGTTTTGTTTCTTAACAGGCCTCTCTAGTCATGAATTACTTCTTTTGTTCCATGGATTTTTTTTCAGATAATTCTAGTACTTTTCTCCATATAATCTACGGTATGGTTTTCATAAACTGGCATAATCTTTTAAGTGTGTTTTGAGTGTAAGCCACTATTTCTCACATTTTTCTTCCTTCTATCCCCATCATCTGCCATAGAAAAGTTGATTTTATTTTTAAAAATTTCTTTAGCCTTTTAAGCTGTTATTTTCACTTTAAATGCATGGTATTTTATGTTATAAAGTTAGATCCTCTTTTAAAATACTATGGATACATATAAAACCTCATGTTCACTGAAACATTATTTTGTGATATTTCAGCATCAGTTCAATAAAAGAAAGTCATTTTTAGGGAGAAATGTATAGCCCATGCCAAGCATTCAGTCCAGAAAGGAAGCTAACATTTTAAATGAGGGAGAGATATTATGAGGAGAAAATAATGGTTTGGGGGTTAGACAGAAATACCAGTACCAAACTGGGATTGCTCTTTGTAACTGTTATCCAGAAACTGACAAACCTAAAAGACAAAGAAAAAAATCAGACAAGACATGATCTCCCTTACTAGCTAGCAGTATTGTTACTTTTTTTGTTATTCTTTTGAGCATGTTTAAAACTCCTTTTTTAAATCACTTATCAAAGCCTAAGTGCACCTAGCACTTGATGGAAAAAAAAAGAGACAGAAACGATTATGTAAAAAAAAATTTAGTGTTTTATTTATTTTTGAGACAGAGGGAGAGACAGACCATGAGAGGGGAAAAGGCAGCGGGACCAGGAGACACAGAATCTGAAGCAGGCTCCAGGGTCTGACCTGTCAGCACAGAGCCCAACGCCGGGCTCAAACCCATGAACATGAGATCATGACCTGAGCCGACACTGCAAGTTTAACCAACTGAGCCACCCTAGCACCCCAGGAATGATTATTATATAGCCTTTGCTGAGAAAGAAATCAGCTTTAAATGACCCACGCTGAAAGCAAAATAGTTTTTCACCATTACTAATAAAAATGTTAATGAAAACATCTAGATATATTTCCCAATATTCAAATTATTTCACAGTATTTAGAAGCAAACAAGAGACTGCTTCTCACTACGCATTTTCTCTTTGCTGTGGTTAGCTGCTCCCATTTCTTTGCAAATAACATATGGCGCACATAGGAGTTCTGGAATATATCTTACTAACTCTGAATTTCCTACCACTCACGACCTGTCTCTCATCATTTGAGGATTTCGTGCTATGGGGAAGACAAATGGGGAAGACTCTATATTTGTGGCCAGGAGAATTCATTTCTAGGCGTGGTTTAACTGTGCCCCAGTAATGCTATAATGTATTTATTACTTAACTATCTGTTTGTGACCCCACCCTGTCCAGATCTGCGGTTCTCCCTTTCTCTGTCTTGTTCTATCCCCTGGGAGGCTGACCTTGTCTTGTACGAACAAGAACAAGCATTTACCCAAGATGCCTAGACAGCAAGAGTCCTGTTTAAATCCAGCACAGGCAAGTCAATGGCAGGAATGGAGGGTAGTAAGAGAGAGAGTTTGGGTTATGTTCTCACCATCCTTTCCCACCGTGTGCCACGGTTTCTAGCCGTGCCTGTATCCTCCCATGACTACGGAATACCGCGCTGGCGTGGGTCCAGGCCTGCAGCTCTAGCTGTACTCTAATAACACTGTTTTTTTGGTTTTGTGTTCTTTGTTTTTTTTTCTTCCTCTTTCCCTAGGGCAAGAAATGACTTCTTTCAGTTTCTGTTCCCCAGGTGCTGCAACATTCCTTTTTGGTTTCCTTCACCCTGCCCATCCCTCTATAAGTGGTCCTGTATTCAAATCCCTTGGTCTGGACTCTGGTTCCCTCATGACTGACTCAGCATGTAGTAGCAGTTAGATACGCTGAAAACATATTTGATTGTTAAATTCCTGGATATAGAAATAAAGTGGGAAACCTAAGGAAGATCCTTAAGATGTGATCTGTCTAGAAAGTACTTATATATTTGAAGTAGCTTGAGTTTTGCTCTGTATTGCTTCTTAGCTCCTGCTTTCCCAATTACGACAACCAGCTTCTCAGTTACTAGTATTGCCTGTCGCCCCCAATGCCACCGTGCTTACTGTGGCAGTAGGTACTCTTGGACGTTCACTCCTATAGCGAGGGCCTCATGGCATACGCTGAATCGAAGCCTTTTAAAGTGGGATGAGGGAAGATGAAGCCTTTTCAGGAACGTAAGTGAAAGACAATTTAAGTTGCAATAAAACTTGTGCTGGAATTTATCCAGCGCTCCTCTTACTATTGAACCTTTATTTCTAATCCCAGTTTTGCTCTCTGGTTCTCAGCTTGTAGCTGACTTTTCCAACTCTGACTTGACCTTTCATTTAGCATATTGGACTTCCTTTCCTCTTGTTTAGCTACTCACTTTTGATGCCCTTTAAATCTTACCCCCAGACTGTAATATGCTAAGTGACATGCGGGAGCTACCATCTCTGCCTCCTCCAGTGTGGTTCCTGCCACCGTCATTCTTGGTCTGGCCTCTGCTAATGCCTTTGCTTTAATCATCACCTCCTCACCCTTCACACCTTCCTCCACCTCCACTTCCATCACACACACCTGTGCTGCCTTCCTGCAGCCACCATCATCTCCACCATCAACTCTGTATTTTCCACCAACTGCCAGTTGAACGGCCTGTTTCCTTCTCTATTTCAGCCCTTACACTGAACTCTGAGATATCTAGTCGTTACAGATAATGAAGTTTGGTATTTTGAACTTTGTTTTTAACACTGCAGACTTACTATACAGAGAAGAAGCTAGTCCTTAAGGATTCATTAGCTTGGTTGTAGCAGGTGCATGTGAATATATTATTGTCTTGAGAAAATAGAAATACACCTTTGATCACTTGGTTATTTTGAGATAAATTTTATTTTAATAGTGTTAATTTTTTTTTCTTCCTTTGGACTCTTTTTCCAAACCAAAAACCCATTTATTTGACAATGCAGAAAATCTTATATCCTGGATTCATATATATTTTGTGCAGTAAAGTTTCTATAACAGAAATCCAATTTCCTGATTAAGATAGGAGTAGAGTTTATAAATAAGTTGATGAAAAAACTGAGTCATATACATGTTGTCTTTCTTGCTAAACCTACATAAAAATTATCACAAATTACATCTTTATCTTCTACAACTCCAGTTTGTGGTGATTCCTTGTTTATAGGGATTCTAGTGAGAAATAATGAGTTAAATGACCTGCTTACCAACTCTTCAGTGTTGTTTTGTTTAGTTTCCCCTCACCTTTTCTCTGACACTATTAATTTAAGTCAAATTACACAATAAAAAAATATTTTAAAAAACTATGAAATGAAGAAAAGAACCAAAAGAGAGAGCTGGCAACTTTCTTCAGAAAATTTTCCCCAGATTTTGGGCTATACCACTAGTCCTGGGATCACAGACTAGTATGTAATCGTTCTTGGGCAGTGTATAATATAAAACTCTTATTTAAAAAATGAAATTAACATGATCCTGAGATCTCTTAATAATTTGGAATCATTGAGAAAAAATATATTTGTTTTTATAGTTTTAATTTCAAAGTTTAGGGTTACCATCTTTAAGAAAGCCATATGTAAACTGTAGATTATTCAGGGACAGTTAAGGGTGACTCAAGAGTTTGAAAATGGGACTGCTCAAGAAAGTTTAAAAGAGTTACCATTATTCAGTAGAAAGAAAAGATGAAGGTACTCTTGGGATCTTGCCTGTAGCGTGTTAATGGGCATTGACGGTTCCTTTTTCTACCGTGAATGTTCAGAAGAAGGAACAGTGAGTAGTATATGTTAGTAACAAAAGTATCTAAGTGGACATTTTTAGAATTCTCTTTTCCGAAGTTCTTTGCAAGTAGACTTATCTGGAAAAATTTTCCAGCATCTCCCAAATTGCATTCAGTAGAAACAGTTTTTCAGGGATACTCATTTCTCTAACGTTTCCATGGTCAAAGATGTCTGGGAGATGTTGCATATTCTATTCCCTTCCTGGATATTAGCAATACACTTTAGCATGTTGCAGGCTCTGAGAAGTCCTGGGAAGGTAGGAACTGGTTGAGATCTGTTTAACTGCTTAGGCAACACAGTTTATGTGCACAAGGGAAGAATTCCTCCTGCCCTGTCAGCACACATCACTGTCTTCAATTTCCTCTTAGGTAGTGTTTAGGAAACACCGGATTAAAGCCTGGAGAATGAATTTTCAAACCTATTGAGGCTCACTGTTGACTTTTAAGATTATGTTAAGGAATGGTTATGAACTTGTGGAATTTAATCCAAGGGACGAATGGGAGTTAAATAAGAAATATATACGAAACTATACAAAGGAATTACTGTGAGGTTGAGTAAATGCTTTATACTTCTGTTCTCATGAAATATGTGTACCAGGTGGTAAACACAAGGGAAAATGTACTGGTTTGACATATTTGGAGAGCCTGAGGTTTATTTTATACCATTAAAAGTATTCTTCACACACCTGCAAAATAATGTATATGAAGTGTATGTTAAGTCCATTTAACTATCAGGCCATGACATAAATGCCTGGATGCCTTCTGCATTAATCTTAGTGTTGTGAAATAAACCTCAAGAAATTTTTATTTTAGAAAGTCAAGGTGCATCTTAGGCCTTTTAACTTCAAAATCGTGACACTTACATTCAAATTATGTAGAAATATCTCTAAACAGCAATTAATTTAAATTTGGAGGAATGAAAGTGTCCTCGTAGGTTGGAAAAATGCCAACATTTGGGATCTGAATTCTGTTACCAGGTTTCCCCCATGCAATGACTTATATTGAGTACATTGTTAACTTACGATTGCTTTTAAAATCATTAAATATTGAAATTTGAAGTACTATAAAGAACTAGAGGTGGTGTTGAATCTATGAAGAATATTGAGTTATATGCGGTTGTGTTTAAGTTTGTTGAATGGTTAATTTCCCCTTTGAAATAGTAATCTTATCCCATCTAATTCTTTCTAATTATTTCATTCTTGTGTTGACTTGGTTTAGTGTCTCCTTTTAATAAAGTAGATAACATTTTTCTTGTACTCAACTAAAAATAATGTGTAGCATTCAAAGTGTGTAATCCAAGGACGAATACACTCCTACAGACTAATTTTTATAACTGTACTTTGTTACCACAGAAATGAATGGACAGATGTCTGTGTCAAAGTGTTTAAATTTAATTTCTCATATATTTACAGTAATTATTGATTCTTAACATTAGACTCAAACAACTATAAAATACTATTTTCATGATTATATTGAAACTTTAAAAATTACATTTTTTTTGAAAGGTGCTTGATTCGTTCTACTAAAGTTTTATGAGATAAGTACTATGGGAGATGGTATAGCTTAGAGATCCTGAATCTAAGGATACTAATAACTAGGCTACTAGTAGTAGTTGTAGATCTTTTAAAATTTACACTCTGCCAGATTAATTATAGTAAGACGTGGTTGAACACGCACATGCATGGACACACACATACGTATCTGAGTAAGCCAGTATTAAGTTAATAATAAAGCATTGGCATCATGTATCTTTCTGGGGGAGGCAATTATTACATTATATTTATAATTATATTATATATTATATTTTATTATTTTATATTTGTGTGTTTTATTATGTATGTATATTGTATTGCATTATATGTATTATTAATTTTATATGTATATTTTAAAGGGGAAACAAGATTTAAAACTGAATGCCAAATTTTAGTTTTTTCCCTTTCATAATATATGTGTTCATGACAGGATAAATTGAAGCATTTCATGGCTGAATTCTTATTTTTTTGAAAGTGGACTTTACTCCCAATATTGTGCCACACAACTTTGTCACGATTTCCATTTCCTTGAGATTTTTCTAAAAGTTGTTTTCTAATTAGAGAAGTATTTGATGAGAAAGGAGAAAAGAATAAGCAATATGTATTTGTATTTACAGTATTGATAAGATTTGACATCAAGTCTCTATGGTTGACTGTAGAACTACTGTATTTTTGTTGGTTCATAGCAGATCTTTTAAGGTTACCTTCAGACTTGGACTTTGGATATTTAATTTCTAACTTTCATCAGCATTTACTTTTCTCAATTTATAAATTTCCATTGCTTTAGGGGGAAAGTATAAACATACTGTTAGGTTAGAAATTATTTCTAGCGAACAATTTCATTGTTATTTTCTCAGTGGAAAAACTATTATGCAAGTTAAACTCATAAGCATTAAGCATTGAATATAGTAATGCTATAAAGAACTAGAAGGGATTCCACTCTTTCAAGGTAATGCAGTTTTGAAATAGATCATTTATACCTCCTCATACTTCTTCATTGACAACATGCCACTCTTTAAATAACAACTCACTTAACTGACCAGTCAACATACTTTCTTGGGTAAAAAGCTATGTGTAATTGTACTGGCATTGGTATTTATTTGCTCATAATTTATGTTCCTGTTTATTTTTAGAAATATCTGTATATTTTTTTAACTTGAAAGAGCCTCCAAAAAAACACAGTTTGAAAAATAACACTGATGGGTACCTTTTTATAGGTCTTGGCAACATTATAGGAATATAACACTACAATGGTAGAAATTCAAAATTTTAATACAGTCTTGTTTATAAAACTCTGACTTCAAACATCTTTTCAGAAAGTTCAGTGTCTACTTTTTTAAGGTTATAGAGTCCATTTCATATTTGATACTACGTTGTATGCCCAGATAATATGATTGATAGATTTCTGTGGCTACCTGTCTTATAGCATAAGGAGAGCAGGTAGCACAGCCCATCAAAATGGATAGGTTCTAATATCCATAAAATGGATGATAAAACTTAGGCTTCTGCTTGAATTAAATGAGCCCCTGATGTAATTTCATGCAAGTCCAGTATACAATTATTCCCTCTTTACTTCTGCCCTTCTCTTCTTCTAGTCTTGCCACGGTAACTTTTGCATAGTTGATTTATGGCCTGGATGTTACAGCTGTTATTTAAGTGCAGATGTGTAGATTTTGGCCCTTAAAACCTTCCTGCCCCTGATTCTTACCATTTTTTAAAAAGTTAAATCAAAGACATATATATTCTTTTTCACTGTCTTCAGTTTGGTTGCCTCGATGAAAATTGGTAGTAAACGAAAAGGTTAAACTTTGAAGATATCATATTAGTTTATTCTTTATGCTTTTTGCCTTCAAAGGCTAGATGTTCACAATATAGGCTGCAGGATCATCGTGATATAATTAATAATAAATTCATTATATATATACATACATATATGTTGTATTTTATAGTTACTTAAAGTTATAAAAATGTACTTTTGGTGTTTTATTCTGCTGCTTCAGAAATGGAAACCATAAAGAAATATATAAAAAGCTTATATGAAGAACATCATTGTTTTTGGTCAATCAGTACCTTTCTTTTATCTATTAGAGTAGAATGATCTGTTCCATATGTATGACAGTCCCAGGTTAATTAAAACTTAATTCCCAGGCAAAACAACTCTTCAAGGAAGGCACACATGTTTCAAATCATAGAAGCAAAACCAGAGACATGAAGAGATTAGGTAATTTGCCAATGATCACACAGCTAGTAAATGCCGGAACTGACTCCAATTCTAAGCTTGTTACCCTCCCCATGTGGTAAGTCAATTGTTGCCCTTTGCACTAATACTAATGCTTTTAGAACCTGCTGAGGTATGTTAGATAGCTTTCTTCCACATTAAATGGCTTCAGATTGCTGGACCTTTGCATTTGTGCTTTTTATAGATCAGTAGCCTTCTTCTTCATTCTTGGTTGACTCCACTAGGGTTTATTTTCTTTGTGCTTGCACCAGGGCAGCTGAGCACTGTTGGAGAAAATCAGAAAACAAGGAAGTTTGGGAACACTTTAAATTCACACTGACTAAGTACAGCTGAGCCCTCAGCACAAGCTAGCAAATCTACTGCCTTTCTCTGGTCTCCCCCTCTGTGTAATGTGAAGTTCAAACTTTTCCACCTTCAGCAGACATTTGATTTATTCACTCACTGTCTTATTATCAGCAGATGACCTCTTTTTCTGCTTTACAGAGAAAAGAAATCAGATACAAAATTGGTAAAGTTTCTTGCCAGCATTCACATTTAAATTTTCTTAGTCCTGCATTAAAATGAAAGTCATCCTTTTTGAATGCCTATGCTATGTAAACTTTGTTCTAGACATTGTGTCAGATATGAACAAGCCAAACTAGCTTCTTGGTCTTAAGGAGCTATCATTCCATAGTAGTGACAGACAGTAAACTCATATAGAAGTTAAATATAAGTGGTAATTTTAAAAATAAGATCTAGGAAGAGAATAAAGCAGGTGATAGGAAACACAGAGGCTAAGATAGAAGAAGGCAGCATTTACTAGGTGGTAAGGGAAGATACTTTTTGGGATGCAACATAGCTTGATGTTAGAGGATAGTCTGACATCTGAATTTCACCACTTATAAGCTGCATAACCTTGAGCAAGTTACTTAAACTCTGTTTCTGAGTTTTCTTATTTGTAGACAGTCGGAACTTTAACAAATATAATGGGTTAATGTGAAGATTAAATACATCCAATGAGTTTAGAATAGTGCCTGGATTATAGGAAATGTTCAGTTGTATTAGTCAAATGTCAATTAGCATACTCAAAGAGTTCATTTGAAGAGGTTGTAAGGGAGGGGGCATTTATAGAGGTATGAGTTTAGCTAAGGGAACCAGCAGGAGATGGCAACTCACTCAGGTAACGGCAACAGTGGGAATCCATTAATTACTACCTTGAAGTCTGGGGAGACAAAGAGAAATGATGGTGTTATCTACCAGAGCCTGATGAGAAGGAGCAATCGCTATGGTAGACGGTCCCCCCCCAACAAGTGCTGTGGTCATAGGGAAACTTGGCCACTGTATAAAGAGTGCTGGTAGCTGGGAAGGGGAGCGAGCGTGTATGATACCCTGACCTCTCTCTTCCTATTCTTTAACCTTTCAGCAGTGCCTGTTATCAGGGCACTTTACCAGAATTCAGGCATAAAGGAGTCTAGATGGGGCACTCAGTGGAAGTCATCCTTCCAAGGCACAGAGGAAGGAAAAGGAGGGCAGACAGTAGGCAGTCAGCTATCATCAGATACTTGATAGAAATTAGGTAATTCAGAGACCAGGGGAGACCAGGGGAATAGTGCCAGAAAGACAGAACATCAATGCCCCAAACAAAGGTTACTACTTGTTGTTGTGCAGATTTTGTACCACATAACTCTAGCAGCTGGTAGTAGAGGCTGTGTCCACAAAAGCAGAGAGATGAGTGTGGTTTGAATAAAATAAATGAGGGATATGGAGGGAGAGATGCAACTGGAGAGATAGGCAGGGCCAGGTCCTCGAGGTTCTTATAGGTCATGCTAAGGAGTTTGAGTTTTATTTTACAGGTAATAGGAAGACCCTAGGGATTTGTAATGAGAAAGTGGCTTGATCTGATCTGTATTTATCAAAGACAACTTTGAGTACTACCTGGAGATGGAGGTGTGAGCTTCAGCACAAATGAAGTGTAGAAGCAGGTGTGGAAGCAGGAAGTTTGCCACTGTCGACTCAGTGGAAGATGGTGGTGGCTTAGAGTAGAGTGGAGAGTAATGAGCCAAATTTAGACATGTGGAAGTAAAGCCCATGAGACTTTCTGACTGACTGTGTATGGGGGGAGTTGGAGGTGAGGAAAAGAGAGGCATCAGGGATGATTTCAGGACTTTGGTTTAAGCAACTAGTTATAGAAGATTGGCATTTCCCGAAAGTTAAAGCCTGAAAGTAGAAGAAATATGTGTTTTGCATGTGTGTGTTTGGGGGGTGGGGAAGTTGGAGGAGGTAACACATAGTAATTGTAGGATTAAAAGTTCTGAGATGTCTGTGAGGCAAACAAATAGACGTGTTAAGGAGATAGCCCCACAGTCAGTGGTGAATTAAGGCCTCAAATACACATCAGGTGTCATCAGCATATTAATGGTATTTAAAGCTATACAGGGTATAGTTAAAGAAGAGGATTAAGGACTGAGCCCCTGGGGTTTACCTCAATGTTGAGAGATCCAACAAAGATGTACATAGCATAGGAGCATGAGATGAAGCTGCCAGTGAGGTAGTAAGGAAACCAGGAGTGCTTTTGACATGTAAATATATATATAAAGCAAGTGTTTCAAGAATGATGGAGTGATGTCCTGTGTCCTGTGGAGCTGGACATACCACCTCCTTCTTTCAATCTCAGGAAGCTTACCCTGAAGATAATTCTTTTACTGTATCATGTGCCATATGCTCTATATTGGATCCTTCCAATCATCACTTAAATGTATTCAAATCTTTTCTTTCTTAAAAACCGAACCAAACCAAACCAAAAACTGCAAATCGCTCCCCAAACTCCAGATCCAGCAATTTCCCCGCCCTCAGTATTTGTCATTTCCAAGAGCTGTGTAAACTCTCAGTTTCTAGTCCTTTATCAATCAGGCAGTTATTAATCCACTTAGTTGAGTTGTGATTCTTTTGATAGCAAGTTAGCAAATGCCCAGCTAAATGTGACTTTTTAAAAATGAAGATTTATTTTTCTGTGTAAGAAGAGACTACATGTGCAATTCAACAATTCAGGGGTGTTGATGCTTTGTGATCTTTCTGTTTTTTCCCTCATGGGTACAAGACAGCTATAGCAACTCTAAGGGTAGGTCTTCACATAGGACATGTCTTTATCTCCCATTGTTTCACATTTCATTAAGGAAGAAAAACCTTTCAAGAAGCCACCAGCAGAGGGCACTCAGGTTCCACTGGCCAATACTACATTCTCTAGCTGCAAGGGAGGCTGGTAAAGCAGGGCTCTAGCATCTTTAGCCTCAATGGTGGGAGAAAGACTCTGTCAACAAGAAAGAAGAGGGCAGTGATTGTTTGGTAGGCAACAGAAATCTGGCTGCCACACTATTCCAATATTGCTTCCACTGGATCCTTCCACCAAAAGAATTTTCACTTCAATTACTTCACTTGACCTCTCTTCGTTTTAGAAAATAGCTCTTCCTTTGGAATTCAGGGGCACCACGCTATGCATTCCTTCGTTATTGTCTGCTTCTGAATGGTGTCCCATTGTTCTTAGGATAAACCTAAATCCTTAAGCAAGCCCAGCAGCCTATGCATGTTTCCTGACTAGATCTCCTGCCATGGTTTCGGTCCTTCAGCCACGGAGATCTTCTTTCACACACACACTGACCTTAGGGCCTCTCTATATGCAGTTTGGTCTTTACTGGAATTCTTCTCATCCCTTCATCTAGTTTATGCCTGTCTTCCAATTTCAGCTCAAAAGCCACTTCATCAAAGAATTATTTCCTCATTTGCTCCCACTGACCTCCCCTATACTACCCCTTCTTTCAATATTATAGTTTCCTGTACTTTTGTCTTATTCCTTTCGTCAGTTTGTATATTTATTAGATTACCAATGAATGACTAAACTACTTGATTTTTTAGCAGTGTCTGTTTTGTTTACTATTTTATTCTTAAAGGTCAGCGCATTGTGTAATTCAGTTAAATATATAGTTGTTTAATGAGTGGAAGAATAAATTTCATGTCTTTCAGTTAACTACTTCCACAATTCCAATTTTCTGTTTCTAATTTTCAGGGGATTAAGCAGACCCCCAAGTCTTTTCAGGTGTGTGTGTGTGTGTGTGTGTGTGTGTGTGTGTGTGTATGCATAAATATATGAATGTCATAGCAAATAGGCTTGGAAAGAAGTATTGGCAACTATTGTAACTAATGCACAAACTCTGTGACATTTATTTGGCTGATCAGAGCCTCACATGCTAATTTTATGGCTCTTGAGTTTTTTATGGTAAACAGAGATTAACAAATAGGTGGCTTCTAGATCAATGAGATATTATTTAATTTATTATTGAAAATAAGATCATGGGAAATTATGGCAGAGTTTCCTTTCCTCACATTTTTTTCTCATAACTGAAATATTCTGAATATTAATGTCTGCACTTAAGAAATAAAAATAAAACTATTATCATTACTATATTTATGATAATTTTATGCTATAATGATAAGCCATATACAGATATATTTCAAGAGAGTGTTTATAATAGGTTTGAGTGAGAGGCAAGTCCTAAATAATTAGGAGTTAAATACTGTAATAGCACTTTTTGTAAAGGTGCCATATATGTATTTTTATTTTTTTAAAAAGCAATTATAATCAAAGATTTTATTTATAAAGCTATTATCCAGGATTATTGGCAATTTTTGAGCTTTTATTTAAAACAAAAATATATGAGAAGCAATTATTTTTCTAGTGTATGTGGATGAAAATTGGCAACACAAAATTAGTTTTTGCAGTGAGAATACTTAGATACATACCTTAAACAGTAATTTTAAAAATCAATATTTATTAATTAACAGAATAATTAACACATATTTAGAAAACGACTAATGTAAGCTAGGCACTGTGGCAATAAGTGTTGATTACAAAAATCAGACTTGGAATACTTTTATAAATCATGTAGGAATTTTTATGTGCTGTAATTACCCTTTGGACTTATAATAGTGTATTATAGGTATTCTTAGTTATTTGTGAAATATTCCTAAGATTGCTAAAGATAGACCAAAGGAAATAACCTATATTGAATTAAAGAATCCAACAGGTTTCATAACTAAGACAACCATGTGGCCTCCAGAAAATTAAGGGGGCTTAGTGCTTAGATGGGGAGAGCAGACATATATAAAAATGACAAAAAAAAAGAGGACCAGTCAAAGAAAGCATTCTCTAATTTTTTTCTTTTAAAACACTGGCATCCTATCTCTTGTACCAGTTCAACTAGTTAATATTGAAATATTAAAATGTTGGAGGTTGTTACCTAAATATTACCTCAGAGCTCAAGGACTGAGGGCACAAAGGCACAATTAATTGACATTTTTACCCCCCTGAGAACCATTAGAGGTAGAAGTACTAATCAGTAGAGTCAAGAATTGGTTGTCTGTCTGTCTTTCTTTCTTTCTTTCTTTCTTTCTTTCTTTCTTTCTTTCTTTCTTTCTTTCTTTCTTTCTTTCTCTTTCTTTCTTTCCTTCCTTCCTCCCTCCCTCCCTCCCTCCCTTCTTTCCTTCCTTCCTTCCTTCCTTCCTTCCTTCCTTCCTTTTCTTTCTTTCTTCATATTTGTACTGTTTGCCAAAAGTTAGATGTAGTCTATATTGCAGAATTTATATTTTCTTGTCCCAGACGAAAGTTGAATCTACAAAGGGTAAATAAATTTTAATTTGGTTGTGATCAGATTCGTTGGTATCTACATGACAATAAAAGAGATTTTAAGGGATAGTTTTGTGGAATAAACATTGGTCTTAAGTGACTTTGATTTTTCCCACAATGTAAAAAGCTGTTTAGAAATTTTCTTTTTCGAGACCTAAAGAACAGTTCAGTCCATTCTGCATCCATCTTACAGAGTTGAGTTTGACAGGGACTTTAGGATGTTTCCCTAGAGACATATAGACAGCATCCCCTCACCAAGATGAATCAGATAAAAAGACAGGAGTATGGAGAGACAGGAGTTTATTCTAGAAATTATTGAGTGCTAGGGAGGTCCATTACAAGCAAGTCAGATACATCTCCCAGTCAACTCTAAGCAATTAACACCTCTATGAGCTTTGATGTAAGGAAATCAATCAAACAGATTGAACTGTCTATGCATGGCTGAAATCCTTGATTCTGAATTAAAAGGATGGTAAACTACTAAATTCAGTTAGATCTTTTAGTGAGCACTTGGGGAATTTTACACTCTAGCTAACCATATGGGTTTCCAGTCCACTTGGGAAAATATAAGCTCTTGTGTGCACTTGTACCTACCACCACATTTATTTCTATTGTCATTTTTTGAGCCCTTGCATTAGCCAGACATTGTGCTGTATTTACATGGACCACATCACTTAATTTTCATATGGGGAAGAGTCTCTTATCATGACCATTATAGAGATATGTCAACTGAAGCTTAGAAAAGTTGTTAACTTACTTAATTTCACCCAGTTAGAGCATCACTTGACCCAGTGCCTGCTTTTCCGCATTGCATCATGTCATACATGTAGTAGTTTTTCAATACACATTTGAGGAAAAGGGTAATAACTCGCAAGTCAACATTAATACCATTCTTTTCATTTTCAAGTTGGCTTTAGGATTTTTCTGTAAACATTTGTGATTTAATCCACAAATATCAAATCATGAGCCACACACTCAGAAATGAAACCAGAAGATTTCTCTTCTCATATGATTTTTTTTATATCTTGAAAGTGTACTGTAATATAGTTTTAAAAATCTCTCCTTCCCTTGTGCTCCTTTTCTTCTCTTCGCCCATTGTTTCAAATTTTTAAAAACTATACAGATTAACTTTCTTATCACTTAATAGCTAATAGGTGTATGAATTTGCTCAGTGCCTCAATTCTTCTGTAAAATGGCATAAGAATAATACTTTATGGTACAGATGTGAGAAAAAAATCCGATAAAGCCTATAAATTTGTATTTCTCAGACTATCAATGGTGAAGTACCATTTTTGGAAGGAGTATTTTCCTTAAGGAAAAATAAAATTAAAAATAAACAATTATAATTAAATGTCAAATTGCTATAGAAATTTCTCAAAGCCTAGTCTCATTTTTTATTGGTTTCACTGCAGACTGATAGAGAATAGTTTTCTGAATGGCAGTAGTCCTTTGGCCCTGTTTTGAGTGAGACTGATGTGAAGTCCTAAAAAGAGTACCCAGCATATTAAATGCTCTGTATGCATTTGCATTTCTACTGAAAGCAAACAAGTTACCCATGACATTCTTAGGTAATACGTTACTTGCCCTTTATCATCCAAACTACTCCCTGAGTTTTCTCTCTTATTAGATTCATACCATTTCCTCCTCAATACCTTTATTGCTCTTGCTCATTTTTTTTTAAATTCTTTAAAGTTTACCTCTCAGATTTGAGATTCTGTCTTTTTTGCATGCATTTCTTTGACTTGTTCATTTCATTAGAAGGTCACTTCTAATCACTCCAGTAGTGGTCACAAAATTATTCGTCTTGGACTCTACCACTTCCTCTCCTGGTTATGTGTCTTCCAATACCCAGTTTCTAACTCAAGTAATTCAGCCTCCAGGGTGACTTTAAGCTTTAGCCTTGTTATTAAGGCAACAGCCTCCTACCACTGGCTCTATCTATGATTATTTTATTTCTGTTTCAAATTATTTTGTATGCAGTGGTTATTATTCATCATTTTAGTACCCCCTCTCTGCTTTAAATAATTGTTATTTATTTATTTATTTATTTATTTATTTATTTATTCTTAAATTTCTCAGGCGTTGATGACTTGGTGTTTCCAAGGAAATTTTATAGAGTGTTTGTTTTCTCCTGAGATTTATTTTAACTCCAGCAATAAGTTTTGCACCTAAGTATTCTGTCCAAAATTCAAAATTCATCTCTTAGCTTCCTCCACCCATCCATCATTCATATCTTACATTTTCTGTTAAGATTGTTTATAATTCTGGTCATGTACAATTGTTTTATGTAGGAGAGACATGATCTCCACCTTGGCCTAATCCCTTTGGGACATTTTCTTTGCTTAAATCTAGCTCTGTGAAGAAATTTGTTGTTTCCCAAACTAAGAGCCAAAGATCTTTGTGGGGTGCAAGAATTTTTTCCAGGTAGTCTGTGACTCTATCTGTACTACCGAGCATTGGTATCACTAATTATTCTGAATAATTAAAATTCCACTTTTACTAGTAAGAATTATCTTGCTCAAAAGTATCAGTAGCACATTATTAATTCTAAATAATTTGAAAACTAAACAGCACAAAATATAAATAGAAATAAGTTTTTTTCCCAATTGCATTGAAGTTTTCATATTCCACATTTCCTCCACCCTTAAAACCCCTAATTTATCTCTGTTTTTTTCTCTGTCTCCTCAGTATGGAGCTTTTACTTCTTATAATGTAATCTTCTCATGATATTTTACATTGGACCCATTCAGTTCCACATTTCAACTTTAATCACACATGTTACCATCGCCTAGAATATTCTCTTGTAGCTTTTCTCTGATTAGTGTCCATTTATTATTATTGTGATTGTTATTATTGTTATTGTCATCTTCATCATCACTAAATGGACCTATGACTCACTTCCTAGGGGAAAGTATCTTGACTAACTTTATGCAAGCAGTTTTTAATGGGTGATCAAATCCCTAGAGTTCTTGATATTCTTTCAACTACATATCTCTGTATGGCCAGTTTTTCTTCTAATATATCAAGCAAAACAACATATCACAGCAGACTGAATGCAGAAGTATATAGGGCAATTTAACCGTTTTACATTAAGCCCAGCATTAAAGACACTTGCCAAAAGTGTAAACTAATACTGCTCTTCTCAGTGAGTATTTTTGTTTTTGAAAATGCCATCTTTTTTATATAAAATATATTGTTAATATTAATATGCAATGGATTCATTGTTGTTATTTAAAGATGAAGCAATACACGCATATTTTAAATTTTCCAAAATTTAATTTCTGTTATGGTTAATATCCATAGATTTATCCTAAAAAAAAACTGTTTGGAGTAGAGGCATACCTCATTTTACTGCACTTGCTTTATTGCATTTTGTAGATACCGCATATTTTACAATTTGAAGGCTTTTGCCAATCCTCCATCAGGCAAGTCTATCTGAACCATTTTCCCAATGGCATTTACTTGCTTCGTGTCTCTGACACATTTGGTAATTCTCATAATATTTCAAACATTTTTAGAATTATATTTTTTATGGTTAACTGTCATCAGTGATCATTGATGTCACTATTGATATGCTTGTTTGGGAGCCCATATAAGATGGTAAACTTGATTAATGTGTGAGTTCTGAATGTTCCACAGACTGGCTGTTCTCCGTCTCTCCCTCTCCATGGGTCTCCTATATACTGAGACACAACAATATTGAAATTAAGCCAATTAATAACTGTGATAGTCTCTAAGTGTTCAAGTGAGAGGAATAGTGACCCATCTCTCCCTTCAAATCAAAATCTAGAAATGATTCAGCTTAGTGAGGAAGGCGCATTGAAAGCTGAGATAGGCTGAAAGCTAGGTCTTTGCATCAGTTAGTCAAGCTGTGAACGCAAAGGGAAAGTTCTTGAGGAACTTGAAAGTGCTATTCCAGCAAACACATGAATGATAAGGAAGCAAAACAACTTACTGCTTATATGAAGGAAGTTCTAGTGGTCTGGATAGAAGATCAAACGAGCTATAACACTCCCTTAAACCAAAGCCTGATCCAGAGTGAGACGCTAACAAGCTATGAAGCTGGGAGAGGTGAGGAAGCTGCAGAAGAAAAGTTTAAAGCTACCAGACGTTGGCTCATGAGGTTGAAGGAGAGAAGCCATCTCCATCACACGAAGTTCAAAGTGAAGCAAGTGCTGATGTGGAAGCTGCAACAAGTTACTCAGAAGATCTAGCTCAGATAACAAATGAAGGTGCCTACACTAAACAGATTTTCAGTGCAGATGAGACAGCCTTCTACTGGAAGAAAAGGCCATCTAGGAATTTCGTAGCTGGAAAGAGGTACATGCTCACTTCAGAGCTTCAAAGGCAGGCTGACTCACGTGTTAGGAACTAATGCAGCTGGTGACTTTAAGCGGAAGCCAATACTTTATTTACAATTTAAAGAATTCTAGGGCCCATAAGAAATATGCTAAATCTACTCCGTCTGTGCTTTATAAATGGAACAACACAGCCTGGATGACAGCACATTTCTTTACAACATGTAAGCCCACTGTTGAGGCCTACTGCTCAGAAAAAAAGAGACCATTCCAAATATTGCTGCTCTTTGACTATGCTTTTCCGAGAGCTTTCATGGAGATGTACAATTAGATTAAAGTTGATTTCAGGCCTGCAGACACAACATTTTTTCTGCAGTTCATGAATCAAGGGGTAATTTTGACGTTCAGGTTTTATTATTTAAGAAATACACTTCTGTAGGCTATAGCTGCCATAGATAGAGATTTCCTCTGATGGTTCTGGGCAAAGTAAATTGAAAATGTTCTAGAAGGTACTCACCATTGTAGATGCCATTAAGAGCCTTCGTGATTCATGAGAAGAAGTCAGCATATCAACATTAATAGGAGTTTGGAAGAAGTTGATTCCCAACTTCATGGATGATTTTGAGGGATTCAAGATTTTAGTGGAAGGAGTAACTGCATGTGTGGTGTAAGTAGCATGAGAACTAGAATTAGAAGTGGAGCCCGAAGATGTGACTGAATGGGTGTGATCTCATGATAATGATAATGGGCAAGGAGGTTGGTTGTTTTTTTGTTGTTGTTGTTGTTGTTTTGTTTTTTGTTTTATGGATGAATAAAGAAACTGGTCTCTTTTTTTCCTCCTTTAAAAATATGTTTATTTATTTATTTTTGAGAGAAACAGAGAGAAAGAGAGAGAATGAGAGAGAGAGAGAGCAAGCATGTGTATGCATGAGGGAGGCGCAGAGAGAGAAAGAGAGAAGGAGGGAAGGATTCCCAGGCAGGCTCCACTCTCAGCATGAAGCCTGACACAGGGCTTGATCTCGCAGTTCATGAGATCATGGCCTGAGCTAAAGTCAAGAGCTGAACTCCCAACCGAGTGAGCCACCCAGATGCTGAACTAAAGTGTTTTCTTGAGGTGGAAACTACTCCTGGTGAAGATGCTGTGAAGATGTTGAAATGGCAGCAAAGGATTTAGAGTATTATATAAACTTCGTTGAGAAAGCAGCAGGGTTTCAGAGGATTGACTCTAATTTTAAAGAAGTGCTACTGTGAGTAAAATGCTATCAAACAGCTTCATATGCTACAGATAAACTGTTTGTGAAAGGATGAGTCAGTCAATGTCATTGTTGTCTTATTTTAAAAAGTTGCCATTGCCACTTCATCTTTCAGCAACCACCACCCTGATTAATCAGCAGCCGTCAATAATGAGGCAAGACCCTCCACCAGCAAAAAAGTTACAATTCATTGAAAGCTCAGATAATGGTTATACTTTTTTTTTTAGAAATAGGCTATTTTAAAATTAAGATATGTACATTAGTTTTTAGACATAATGCTATGGCATACTTAATAGACTACAGTATAATATAACTTTTATATACACTGGAAAACCAGAACATTTGTTTGACTCATCTTACTGTGATGTTTACTTTATTGTGATGGTCTGGTATTGAGCCTACAATATTTCTGAGATAATCTGTAATTTTTAAGAGTCTAAAAATGTCCAAAGACCAAAAACCTAGAGAACTATTTCTTTAAGCATTAGGATGAAAGGGATGTTTTGTTACCATGTATCTGCTTATACTCCCTGGTTTCATAAGTAATCATAGATATCATTACTGATAGTACTGTAGAGAGTCACGTTATGTACATTATCACTAATCCACAAGATAACCCGATAAATTAGCTTTCTTAGTCTAGTTGGACAGATGTGGACATGGGATTAGAGGAATTAGAGAATCACTCTAGTTTTCCCAGAGACTAAGTAGTAGAACAAGACTGCTGGTTGACCCCAAACTTCTCGTATTTTTTTTCTTTTTTTACTATTTAACACCACTTTTTATAAATACTTACTATTCTTGAAACCACTTCTTGGGTCATCAGTTACAATTCTGTACACAAAGAGTTAATGAACAAAATGATTATTAAATGGATACGTACGACCCATTTTCCAGGAGCCATTAATGGCAAAAGTTAATCTTCAAATGATATTTCTCTTTAGAACTACTTTTTTTTTCTGAATTATTTTCAGTTCTGGATTGCCTCCTGCAGGCAGTGAGGTATTGGTTCTGCAAATCAATAGATTTCAAAGGATGAACACAATTCATTCAACTTCTACTTAAAGTAAGCTTTTGAAGCTTAATTCTATATTAATTCGCCAGTAGATCCTTAACTTGATCTGGAAACATTTCATAATTCCATTTCCCGATAATATACTTAGTCACTTCTCCACAGAGGAATTAAGATTTTCATAGTTATCAGTGCGTAATTAAGCTTTGTTCAATTAACTGGCCTGCTGCCATGCTTGCAGGGTGCTATGTCCTGCAACTCAGGAAACTGACACGACATCACAGAGGATGCTGGCGTTTGTAGACTGAGCCAACATTGAAGACATAATGCTTAGGGAAAAAAAGAATGAATAATTGATTTTATTTGTTCCTGAGAACTGGAGGAAGGAGCTCTGCAGGACAACTGACTCATCTTGTAGCAACCTTACATAAATTTTGTGCTGGGAAGGATCTTGGTAGGTAAGACATACGAGGGAAGAAGAGAGAAGAGAAACACCCCCAACCTAGCATACAAAAACACAGGAGTAATCTGGAGAAAGGCATTTGTAAAAAAAGGTAATAAATTTAGTTTTAGCCAACTTTGATGTAAAGGCTAGACTTTCAAATGGAAATGTCAGAAAAGCAGAAATTTCTGACTGAGCTTAGGGGAAGAACAAGATGGAATTTATAGAAGTGAATGTTTTAAATTAGAGGCGAGAGATGAAACCATATTTTTTTGAATGGAAATCACAAAGATACAGCTTAAAGAGATGACTGCTAAATCTTGTACAAATCTTATGTTAGACTGAAGAAAGGAAGAAGATAAAAATGGCAGAAAATGAAATGTGGTAGAACATGCAATTAGAATATGCAAGTACCTCTAAGGTCTAGTGAGAAAAAGTTTCAGAAAAGAATATTCCGTCAACAGTATAAAATGTTCCAGAGAATATAGAATGAAGAAAGGAAAAGAATATCATACTTGTTGGGGCGCCTGGGTGGCTCAGTCGGTTAAGTGATCGACTTCAGCTCAGGTCATGAGCTCATGGTTTGTGGGTTCGAGCCCTGCATCAGGCTCTGTGCTGTACGTGTTAATTGTTGTTAAGAGTTGTTGATGTAAGAGTTAGATCCTGTCAGGATCACACAAGATTAATAAGATGATAATTTTATGAACTAATGGAAAGAAAACCATTATAAATAAAGATATGAAAATAGGGCAGGTTCTAGAGAAGACTGATGAATGATATTACAATGATGCATAGTTGACTTGAAAGTTTCATTATCTTCAGGTTGTCTAGTAAAGTACCTGTGACATACAGGCACTCTTTCAGGTGCTTAAAAAAATAGAAACCAAAATCTTTATGCTGTGAAGCCTGACATCGTTTTTTGAATACTTAGGGTAATTGGGTGCCATTAGGAAAATTGTACTGTTGTGTATATGCCATGATTTGCTAATAAACAGGAGAAAAAAGATAAAAAATAAAAAGCCTTGATATAGATAAATATTCACACATTGGCCAGTGTCTAGCTACAACATGGTATCATGCTGTCTCTACATCCTGGCGTGTCCTGTTTTGTGTTCTAGATATATTAACATATATATGCTTTTACTTCATTTGCCTGTAAATGGAGAGAATATTTTTCAGTTATTATGAGGAAGGAGTTTATTGTTGAATAGTTTTGGTGGAACCAAATGTAAGCTATCAAAAAAATCACCATAAGTCATAGATCGTTATATGTGAAAACAATTTTAAATTTAGCTGTGAAAAAACCACAGAAAATTAAAAAAATAAACTCACAGATGGTAGACAACTTTTAGAAATACTGTAATAACACCTCACTTATCTAACATCATCAGGGAATTAGCTGTTTTACAAAAGTGAATTTTCTTATTAAATGGAGCTTACAGATTTAGGCGGCAGTTTATATGGAAACTTCTTAAAAATGGGTTAGCATGTTCCTTGTCTTCTTTATTTTTATAACATATTTTGAATTAAAAAATAATGCATGATCATTATATAACATTTTAAAATTGAGACATATAAAGGAGTAAATAAGTCTATTTCTAATCCCATAATTAATATCAACATGCTGGTTTATTTCCTCTACATATTATTTGCAATCATATTTTTGAAAAGCTGAAGTATTTTATATCTAATATATGTCAAATAAGTTCGTGAGCATTTTTCCACGTCATCAACTATTCTTGAAACATACGATTTTTAATGGATGCATAATATTTCATCAAATAGTATCTATTAGAATTATTTTAGATATATGCATACTGTTATTTAGATTGTTTCATTTCTTTATAATTATACTTTATGCTACACTGGATAGTCTCATATATCTCTGTGTACATCTATGGCATTTCTTATTTTTACTAGTTAAATGAAATTTTATTTTTTTACCATGAATGATGATGTATCTTGTCAATGGGTATTTTTTAAGTTTTTATTTAAATTCCAGTTAGTTGAGCTGTAGCACAATATTAATTTCAAGTGTACAATATAGTGATTCCACATTTCTATGTAACACCCAGTGCTAATCACAAAAAGCACGCTCCTTAATTCCCATCACCTATTTAGCCCACCTCTCCCCCCTCCACCTGCCCTCTGGTAACCATGTTTTGTGGTTTGTCTCTCTTTTTCTCTTTTTTTCCCCTCCTTTGCTTGTTTGTTTTGTTTCTTAAATTCCAGGTAAGAGTGAAATCATATGGTATTTGTCTTTCTGTGATTGTGCTTAGCATTAAGACTCTGTAGATCCATCCACCTTGTTGCAAATGGCAATATTTCATTCTTTTTTATGGCTTTTTAAATTCCATGGTGGTGTGGGTATGTCTATGAGTGTGTATTACCTCTTCTTTATCCATTAATCAGTCAATAGACACTTGGGCTATTATAATTTGGCTATTACAGATAATGTTGTTGTAAACTCTGGGGTGCATAAAGCCTTTGAATTAGTATTTTTGTATTTTTTGAGTAAATCCCCAGTAGTGAGATTGGTGGATCATAGGGTAGGTCTATTTTTAGCTTTTTGAAAAAACTCCATACTGTTTTCCAGAGTGACTGCACCAGTTCATTCTCACCAACAGCACAAGAATTTTTTTCTCCACATTCTTGCCAGCACCTGTTGTTTCCTATTGTTCATTTTAGCCATTCTGACAGGTGTGAGGTGATAACTCATTGTAATTTTAACTTGTATTTCCCTAATGCTGAGTGATGTTGGTCATCTTTTTGTGTGTCTGTTGGCCATTTGCATGTCTTTGGAGAAATTTCTGTTCATATTCTCTGTCCATTTTTTAATTGGATTTTTTGGTTTTTTTGGTGGTGTTGAATTTTAGAAGTTCTTTATATATTTTGGATACTAACTCTATATTGGATGTGTCTTTAGCAAATATCTTCTCCCATTCCATAGGTTGCCTTTTAGGTTTGTTGTTTCCTCCACTGTGCAGATGTTTTTTATTTTTATTTTTTTGAGGCAGGGATGAGTTCGTGTGTTTGTGCATGCATGAGTGTGCAAGCACGGGAGGGACAGAGGAAGAGGGAGAGAATCTTAAGTAGGCTCCATGCTTTTCACTGGAGCTTGATGTGGGGCTCAATCCCATGACCTTGGGATCACGACCTGAGCCAAAATCAAGAGTTGGATACTTAACTGGCTGAGACACCCAGTTACCCCCAGGAGCTTTTTATTTTAATAATAATTTTTTAGAAGTGAAATTAGTGGGTCAAAAGACAAAGTTATTGTTTTAGCTTTTAGTGCAATTGGTCAAATTTTAGTACAAATTGGTCAAACCTTGACTTCAGAAAGATATTCATAAGTAATATTTCTACAAGAAATGTCTGAGAGTGCCCATTGTTTTATGTTCTTGCCATCAGCAAGTGTTGCTGTCTTTGACATTGTTTTCAAGCTATGTGCTACATATTATTATGACTCAGAGACATCATTGTATATGTAAGTGAGATAAATGAGATAATGTGAGGGAAGGAACCTCGAATATTCCTTGGCGCACATAGTCACTACTTATTAGATAGCTATTTAGGTCACAGTTATGGGTTAACACAATAAAAGTTCATTACTTTTTCACATTTTATTATGGGTCAATGAAGAATCTGCTCCATGTAGTCATTCAGAGGTCCAGGTCTCCTCCATCTGTTGGCTCTACCATTACTCAAGGTCTCAGAATCCTGTGTTTTTCTTTTTTTTCCAGTTTTATTGAGATATAATTGATATATATATATACATTGTATAAAGTTAAGGTGTATGCAGCGATTTGATACATGTTGATATTGAAAAATGATTACCACAGTATAGGGTTAGTTAACATTTCCATCACCTCATATAATTACTTTGTGTGTGTGTGTGTGTGTGTGTGTGTGTGTGTGTGTGTGTGTGTGTAGAACATTGAAAATCTCTTAGCAACTTGCAAGTGTATAATACAATATTATAGTTAACTATAGTCACCATGCTGTGTAGTGCACCTATAATAAGTGAATTCAAGCAGTGCAATTTCATATCATGGTTGAAAAAACTAGATATAAAATATGTTCTAAATGTTGTTCACTGCAATTGAATTAAAAATTAGTGTATAATAAGGAAATTCATTATATATTCTGGAATTGGACCAGTCTGTTTGGGTTATGACTAAGGTATGGTAGAAGCATCTGGGTGGCTCAGTTGGTTGAGCCTCCAACTTTGGCTTAGATCATGATCTCATGGTTCATGGGTCTGAGCCCCGCATAAAGCTCTGTGCCGACAGCTTGGAGCCTGGGGACTACTTCAAACTCTGTGTCTCTCTCTCTGCCCCTCCCCCACTTGTATGCTTTTTCTCGCTCTCAAAAATAAATAAACATTAAAAAAATAGAGAGAACAAATTGGTAGGGTATGGTAGAAAGAGCTACTTTGGATTCCACTACAACTATATGTGTGGTTTTAGTCTGAAAAATGTTTTATAATATAATTAAGTATTCTGGCTCCATCATAAGGTTGTCAGGCTTAGGTGAGATAAAGTAGTCAGAAGAAATAAAAAAAGTGTGGGGCACCTGGGTGGCTCAGTCAGTTAAATATCCAACTCTTGAATTCGGTTGGGGTCGTGATCTCATGGTTTGTGGGCTTGAGCCTACTTTGGGCTCTGTGCTGGCAGTGTGGAGCCTGCTTGGGATTCTCTTCTGTGTCTCTCTCTCCCCCCATTCCAAACTCTCTCTCAAAAATAAATAAATAAACTTTAAAAATAATTTCAAAAAAGAGGGGTGCCTGAGTGGCTCAGTTGGTTAAATGTCTGACTTCAGCTCAGGTCATGATCTCATGGCTCATGAATTCAAGTCCCATGTTGGGTTCGGTGCTGACAGGTCAGAACCTGGAGTCTGCTTTGAATTCTGTGTCTTCCTCTCTCTCTTTGCCCCTTCCCCATTCACACTGTCTCTCTGTCTCTCAAAAATAAATAAACATTAAAAAATTTAAAAAATAAATTAAAAAATGTTATCAAAACTTAAAGTAATACTATTTTATTAAATAATATACTATTTATACTTTTCATAAAGTCATATTTTTAAATTTTTAATACTTATTAATTTTTTAGAGAGGAAAAGAGAGAGAGAGAGAGAGAGAGAGAGAGAGAGAGAGCACAAGCGTCAGCAAGGGAAGGAGGGCAGAGAGAGAAAGAGAGGGAGACACAGAAACCGAAACAGGCTCTAGGCTCTGTGCTACACAGAGCCCGATGCAGGGCTCAAACTCACGAACTGTGGGATCATGACCTGAGCTGAAGTCAGAGGCTTAACTGACTGAGCTACCCAGGTGCCCCTGTAAAATCTTAATTTTTAATCATCTAACTTTTCTATACAACATTACAGTAATTTATTCCTGACTAGTGCACCTTTAAAATAGTCTCTAAAATATCTCTTCAATGGGAGCAATTTTTTCAATATCCAGGTAGGCTCTTTGGTGGGAAGTTGGCCCAAAGAAGCATAGCAATACCTCCCTGATTGCCAAGTAGTTCTCCTGTGTCCACTTATCCTGATGGTTCCTTCCCCTTCTCTTATAGTTCCTGGGGAAGCCGTGCCAGTACATAGGCGATTGTGTATTTAGTTAGCCAGTTAATAACTATGGCATTTCAGAATTCTTCTTGGCGTGTAGCTCTTGTACCTGTAACCTTTGAAGATTCAGGCGATGTTCCTAGGGCAGCTGGGTCAAAACTGGCATTTGAGGGGTGTTTGTGAGGCAGAATAACATCTTCAAAGTGTTGGTGCATATACTCTAAAATACTCCTTTTTTTCTTAAAGGAATTCACTGGCATTTTATACATTCTCAATGTCATGTAACCACCACCTCTATCTAGTTTCAAACTATTTTCATTATTCCGAAGTAAAAATCTCTTACACGCTAAGCAATTTCTCCCCATTTCTCTTCCCCCATCGCAGACCCTGGCAACCACCAATCTAAATTCTGTGCTTTTTAAAACTTCTTATTTGAAAATTATTTCAAATTTACAAAAGTTGCCAAATAAAAATAGTACAAAAGACATATCCGCTTTACCCAGATTCACCTACTGTTAACATGTTACCTCTTTTATTTATTTCTATAATTATATATATGCATTTAGGTATAATTTATTTCTGTACCATTTTGAAAGTAACTCTCAGACAGCTGTGTGGTATGGACAGCGCCAGTTGAGAACTGACTTGCCTTCTTGTACCAGCCACCAGGGGTGCGTCTACAGCACAGATAAGGCTGACTGTTTCTCTCATGCTCAATATCCAGTGAAGACTCCTTTATTCTACAGCATAAGTACAATCCGCTCTGCAGGGCATTCAGAGTGCTCTGCACTCTGCATTCAATCTTGTGTCCTACCGATTCTGCTGCCTCCACTCTCATCTGTCATCAGCGCCTCCTATACTGAACTGCCTCTGATTGCCCATGTCTTGCATCATTTTTCTGGAGATTTCTTCTTCCATATATATCTATCTCTTTATCACCTTGTCAAATCCACCCATGACTCAGCTGAAATATTTTTGTTACAGCTTCCCTGACCTCTTTCTCTCCCCCCTAACACATATAGCATGTATAGCATAAGGACTAAAACTTGGATTTGTCTGATTGAATTCAGTTTCTGTCACTTTTTAGCCTTGTGAGTTTTATCAATTTCCTTGTCCTTTTCTGCTGCTCACCTGTAAGGTGACAATAATAACAGTTCCCACCTCATGAAGCTGTTATAGGATTAAATGCAATAATACTTTTAAGTGTCTAGAACAGTCTATGGAAAATAGTAAGCATTCTGTAACATATTTTTGCAGACAACATATTTTTGCAGACAATATATTTTTGCAGCTCAATATATTTTGATTAGTTGTTTATATATCAGTCTCCCATGGTAAATTATGAACTTCTTAATAGTTAAAACCTTTGTTTATTCATCTTCATATCTCCAGCACAGCCTTCATTCAGTACAGTTGACTCTTGGGTAATAAATATTGCTAATTTTATAGGTAATGCCTTTCTTAGAGTAGATTACAAGAGTTATCTCAAGGTGACACAATCTAAAACACAGGTTAGATCTGCACTGCATCTTTAGCTTATAACTGCTCATATAATATATAATGAGCAAATAAGAGTTGTCATTTTTTTTTTTTTAGGAAAAAAAATAGGTGAGTCAGTTGATCTCCATAAAAAGAAATACAAGCCCTGGTCATTTCAGCCACTTATTGAGTGAAAACATTATACTTTGGGATACACCTGTTGGTTCAGGCCAGCCTCAGGGAAATAAAGGGAATTTCCAGGAAACGACTCAAGTGCAGCGAAGGTGGCAGAAATCTGAAGAAGATAGACTACAAATAAACACATCCATTAGAATAAAAGTTCACAATAAGCCAATAACACTTCAGAATCAGAAAGTAACTAAGGTCAAAGTCTATAATAGATATATTAGGTTTCAAGGGCTGCCATAATAAGGTCCCGCAAACCGGGGAGCTTAAATAACAGTTTATAGTCTCACAGTTCTGGAGGCTGGAAGTTCGAGATCCAGGTGTCAGCAGGGTTGATTCCTTCTGAGGGCTGTGAGGGAGAATTCGTCCCATGACTCTCTTCTAACTTCTGGAGGTTTGCTGGCCACCGTGGTGGCTTGTGCATGCATTACCCTTCTCTCTGCCTTCATGTTCACATGGTATTCTCTCAATGTGCATGTCTATGTCTAAGATTTCCCTGTTTATATAAGGGACACAAGTCATACTGGATTAGGGCCCCACTCTACTCTAGTGTGACTTGACCTCATCTTATCCCATCTCCAAAAACCCCATTTCCAAACAAGGTTACAGTCTGAGATCCTGGGGGTTAGGACTTCAACATGTATATTTTGGAGTGACATCATCAGCCCGTAAGAATATACTTTAGAGAACACATTTAAAGTTCAGTAAATGCAGAATTTCAATGTATTTGATTTTATTCTGTGTCTCCCATGACATTGTTTTTGATTCTGCTTTTCAGAACTTAAGTGCCAAACGTAAACACATTTATTGTTTCTAAACTTGTATCTATGATACCTGATATTCCTGTGGAGTAGAGAAATTTCCTGTCCAAATAGATAGGTTTATGATTGCTTAGAGATCATGAACCTGAACTTTGCTGAGGCAGGCAGGTTTGCAAATTTTAACAGTGTTGATATTCCAAGAAAGAAGGTAATGAATTCCAACTTCCAGAAGTTCAATCTGATTATTAATGCAGAAGTGTTTTGGGTTAATATAAAATTCACAAAAGTAAAATATTTAGAGAAACTGTGGAGGTATCCTAGAATTTAGGGACTTGGGGAACATAGAATCCTTCTCTTAAGAAAAGATAATTACATCCAAAAGAAAGAACATAACATTCTTGGTCCCTAAGCACAGAGACAGGATGCTGGTTACATTAGTGTATAAGATAAATTGGAAGAAGCTTAGCTTCTTATTGTGCCCAGTGGTAAGAACTATTAAAATCTGACTATAAGCTTAAAAGTAAAAGTATGTCTATTTTTTTTTCTGGTTTCTTTTTCCTTAAAAAGAAAAAAATCTCCCTTGTCCTTTCTATTATTCTGTCCTTACTTATAATGTCTTTTTGAATGATCTCATTGTTTTATCTCCTTAAATCTTACCCTATAGAGGAAATGATGTTCTTTACCCAGTGAGGATATTTAAGAATAACATTTGTAGCTAAGAAGTATATTAAATAGTTAAAATGGAGAATAGCTTCATTTAGCAAATTGTATTTGAGTTAACCTTGAGGAACTCATAGTATCTAGCACTGTGCCTTGGGTAGAAGGAATTTATTAATATTGCCCCCCCCTTGGACTTATTAAAATTAGCCTCTATTCAATATATTTTATCTAAAAATTAATATTTTGCTTTTTTATTACTAATAAAGGAATAGGCTTACCTGGAATGTGAACACATAAAAAATGTCACAATCACGCAAGGTCTTGGTGAATTTAATTACTGTGCCTACAGTATTGTTCTTAGCATTTTCAATCATCAACTTAAAAAAATCCATTGTTTCTACAGTGTTAAGGCATTTTTACTCAACTCTGAGTTTTTGACCCAAATAAGATAACCATTTGCTTTTATCTGTCCTCTCAGGGATCTTTTGGCTTTATGTATCACTCATCATGAATAATTAAACAGTGTTGGATTGTAAATGCCATCAAAATACAGTATCTCAGAGATTAGTATTTATTTCACAAAAGACAGATATACTGAGGAAGCAAATCTACCAAATCTATATAAAGCTTATTTTTAAGGGTTTAGTATGAAGAATTTTTCATGTAATGAGAAATCAAAATCCTTGATAGCCAGAGTTAATAAGCATACAACTGAAATCTATTAAAGGTCCATTATTTTTCCTTCTGTTAAGATCTCCTATGAAAAATTTAAATGTTGTCTTAAAGTTTGAGAATTTAAGCCAGTACAAAGTAAAAGAAATATTTAAAAAGCTGTATGGACAATTACTGCAAATCGAGAGTCTGTACTGTCTCAGAGAGTACCTGACCTTCCTGAAATAATGAAGCGAAGCTTCAATGAAGGCATTGCTTTCTCTGTTCATTTTGAATGTTGGCTATTGGGTTAAAAGTAGAGATTAATTCTTCACTGTGGAAAATGAGCATTGAAATTCTATAAATGCTGGTTTGCAGAAAGGTGTTTAGACTGTACTCCACTTTTTCTACCTTGACGTTCAGATATAGACCTGAGTCCAGGAAGCAAAAATTACATACCTCAAACTTTAGTGAAATAATTTCCAAGTGGAAATTAAGTAATCCAAACCTTGAATACTACTCCTTTCAGATGGTGATACAACATGGTGTCTTCCAGAAAACTCTTGTTTACTCTTCTTTTTCAATTTTCCCACTTTCAATTGTTTGTAAGTAGTACTATTACATAATAAAATGACAGATTTCTTTTTGCATTGGGCAATAATTCCTAGTCTGTTTTAATGTGTGCATTCCTTATTCAGTCCCCAAAGACGCATTCGTAAGGCAGCTTCTCAGCATCTTTTGACTGGTCAAGAGGACAAGCCTGCTGTGGGCTCCACAGCTGCTGAGACGCCAGCGGGCTAATAACCCAGCGCTCCCTTTAACGAGGTGGCAGGTTTCCTACCTCTGAAAATTAAGAATGTTGGTCTCTGCAGTAATTTGGCACAGGGTTGCCTTTTCCTTATAAAAATTCTCCTAGTAGCAGCAAAAAGAATGCCAGTTAGACTCAAACCAAGAACAGACTGGAAGTAAAATGTGTTGTAAACCTAGACCAAGTCTCTAGTGAAGTTTAAATCTCTGTGTAATTTTTCTTCTCTTCATCACCTCTTCCTTCTCCTTGATCATCTTATTTTGAAGTTTAGTTTTCCTTCAGCTAGAATGAGGTAGGATCTTTAGTGCTTTATAAAATAATTGTCCTTCTTTTACATGAAAACAAAGAATACTGAATTAATACTTTATTCAAACTATTCTGCAATTCATTCACTGGAAAAGTGCCCATATTCTGTGGAATATTGCATCATTCTAAAAAAGGTAATTATATTTAATTTTCTTAAAAATAACCTGTATCTATGTTCATAGATATAGATATTTCCATGTAAGCAGATAGATGATACATACCTATATAAAGTATACCCACACATACAAATATACAACTTTAATAAAATGTTCAAGAGTTTTTTAATGTTTTTTATTTATTTTTGAGAGACAGAGAGAGACAGCGCGAGCAGGGGAGGGTCAGAGAGAGAGGGAGACACAGAATCTGAACCAGGTTCCAGGCTCTGAGCTGTCAGCACAGAGCTCGATGCAGGGCTCAAACCCACGAACTGTGAGAGCATGGCCTGAGCCGAAGCTGGATGCTTAACTGACTGAGCCACCCGGCACCCCTCAAGATGATTTTTAAGAATAGAACAGAAAAGCTTGAGAACCACTTGCTTAATATATTTTGGAACTTATTCTGACAGTTTGACTAATATATGCATACCGATTGTCACTGTTTTCCTTGGTTTTATTATATTTAATTTATTATGTGTCCTCATGAAATGGTGTAAGTTATGCAGAGCAAGTTAACATGGTTTCTGATACTCTGATATTCTATGTAATCTAAAAAGATAATGCTTACATTATCTTAAATGCAGAATCAAATTTACTGAAATAAAGTTACACCCTGGCTAATAAGTTTTTCAAATAAGAATAGAAAATAATGACACTTTATTTTTTACTCATTAACTTAGCTGTCAGGTGATCACCTCCATAATTATTAGAATTTGTGAAAAATAGAATATACTCATGTAATGTTATTGCAATAATTGTTAGTGTGGTCAGTGCTATTTGTATATGTAACAAGTCACATATATCTGATGCTTTACACTTTTTCTTAAATGAATTATGATGTTGTTTTCTGATTAATTAATAATATCCTTTACGTGAGATAGTTGTCCTCTCTGCATGTAAGTATGTATGTATCTACTTCTTAGCATCTGATGTCACAACTCTCTTACCTGATATTTAAGTTTGTAGAATTGTTCATTATTGTTTTTATTTCCGAATCTCCAACAAAATGTAGGAATTAGAATGAGCTGATCAAAAGCAACATATCTCCTACATTATGCTAATTTTTGCTTAAACCTGACTGCCTGTTAGAACAAAACTTTGGGGCAAGTACTATATCTTGTCCACCGCTGACTCCTCAGACCCTTATATGATGATTGGTATATGATGAGGTATTTGCAGCATACATTAATGAATGATTGATTCACTTAATGAACAACAATGATTAGTAGTCATTATTCAAGTGTATGTTTAATCTTTTTTAACTAAGCACATTTCCCTTAGTCAATTTTAAAAATTTCAAAGTGATGTAAATACTTTAATTTTTGTGTCAGAAATGGTTTCTAAAATAAACAAACTGCTAAGGGTTGTTAGAAATCAGTTAATTGGGTCGGTCTATTAACTAAACAAGCATTGTGCTTTAAAAGAATTGGCGTTCAGTCCAGCTAATGGAATGAAAGGCAGGAAGGGACTCATTTTCTTCTCTGAGAAATTAGTGAAGTCGACATAGTGTTATGATATTTTATGACCGTAGTTTTGTGCCTCCAGTGTCTCATAAATATTGATTACTTGAGAGCAGAGTGAGATAAGCTAGAGAATTACCTAAGGAGAAGGCCAAGAAGAGAACAAAACGCCCATGTGGCCGGAAGACATAATTCAGCTTGGAAGCAAGCTGATGTCTCCCCTTGACCAGTGGAGTACAGCCTGAGCAGGGACTTTGTCCCCTAGAGGTGGCAGTGATACTAAACGATGAGTATAGGTTTCCAGGGAGGTATTAGCAAAATGTCAAAATTTTATAATCTATATAAAATGATTTTTCATCTATTAATTTGTATATGGAAGAAAGGTTTGGATAAGCTTAACATTGCAGCTTTTAGAAGTTAAAATTATTAGGCAAGATAATGCATAATTATAAATCTATGTTTTTAGCTACTTGAAAAATTATTCTAAAAACTGTAGGGTTTTTGGCTGTTTGTAAACTTCCAGGAAGAACAAATAGGATGAGTAAAGGTCTAGAGGCATGCAACATTTAGGGAACTGTGTAATAAGTATATGGGGATGAGATTGAGGAAGTAAGAAGGGCCAGAAGATGGAAGGTCCTGTGTGCTAAGCAAAAAATACCTGCCTTATCCATCATTAAAATGGAGTGAAAAATTAAGGTTGTATTTTGAAGGGCCATTCTGACATCTCTATGGAGAGTGAGTGGATAGGGCTTTACCAGGGACAGGCCAGTAATAAAATATTGAATGTACTAGAAGAGGTAGAAAATGTATTTATTTGCATGTAAAAGGTAGAATGCATAGTACCTATTAAAAGTTGGAAAAAGAAGGAGGAATCTAAAGTGTTATTTGAGTCAAGGTCATTGTAGAAATGGATAGTAATAACACTAGCCAAGATAAGGAAGAGAGGAAGAACAGGTTGGGAGAGAGTTTGGCAGATTCATGTTTTTATTTTTTGAGGTTGAGATATCTGTGTAACATCTACATGAAATGGGCATTGTCAGCCAATTAGATATATTGCTCAAAATTCAGGAGAGAGGTCTGGACTGGAAACATGGGTATCATTTACATCTAGGAGAAAGCATGGAAAGTGAAATGAGGCCAAGAATTAAACACTAAATAATGATGCATTTTAAGGGATAAGCGTAGGAAGGGAGCCCCTGAAGGGACCTGCAATTGTATAGCAAAAGAGAAGAGCCAGAGAGTGGAAGCATGGAAGACCAAGGAGGAATACGTTTCAAAGAATTAATAATCAACATATTCATGTGTTAGAGATAGGCAAAGTAAAACAAAGACAGAAAAATGAAAATTGGATTTGAGAAGTAGTATGTCTATTTTGACTGTTGTATAACGTATTTCAACAGAGTATACAAGGGTAAAACCAGTTTAGAAAGTGGGGTAAACAAGTATAGGCTATTCTTTCAAGAAGCTTACTTTAAAAGAATGTAGAAAGAGAAGGAAGTAGAGCAGGATTATATCATGGAACTCTATGTGTTTGCATGCAATAGAAAAAATATATAATAGAAAAGCATCATTTGAAGACATAGAAAATGAAGGCTGTGATGGAATAATTTGTTGAAGCAAAGTTCCCCAGGAAATGCAATGAATGAAATCCAGAATATAGGTGAATATATATCTAGCCTTGAATAAGAGGGAAGATGAAACAAGTAAATAAAGAAAATAAAGGAGGGAGGAAGTGGGGGAGGGGAAGAAAAAGGAGATAGAACTGATCTATATAATAAAATCTTAACCCAAAATATCACAAGCAAAAAAGGGGAATTTATTGACTCATACTTGTGTGTTTCAGGGTTCAAACTGGCTTCCACAGAGCTAGATCCAAAGGGCTAGTCATTGCATCTGTGCCAGTCGTGGTGTCTCATGGCACATCATTAGTTTGGTGGCCCCTGAGAAGTCTAGATTCCACTTCTCATTCGAGCAACCACACGGGAAAAGACTCTTCTACTCCCTATGTTTGAATATCAAACCAGAGAAGTTCTCTGCTTGACTTTTCCTGGCCATGTGCCTGCCCCAGATCACAGACTAGGTGGAGGTGGGGAACTGTGGTTGACAACCCAGTCAAGACCACAAGGGATGGGATTGGGATGGGGAGGTACCGTCAGAACAGCCTGGGTCAGGGAAGAATCTGTCCTCAATGAAGATTTGGTATAATTTGAGATTGGGCTTAAGATCAAGGTAATGAATACAGAATCATCTTTATTTTTATTTTTTGTTATTTATACTTATTATTTGTTATTTTGTTTTTGTGAGGCTGAAAGAGAAATTATAGAAGTGAGGCAGATTAGAGTCAAGTAGGGGGCAGTGATGGAGATTTGCAACTCGATTTGCAATTGAAGAGAACTTTCTAGAAAGGAATCTGACCAGAATATATAAAGTGATGGACAAGTTGTAGGGTGTTTATTATCTAAGATAGTTGAAAAGATACTAGATTTGGCTCAGAGGGATTAGAGTATATTTTAGTGCTGCCACATATTTTTTTTTTGTATAAGTTGAGGTAACTCCTCTTCTCTGACCCCCTATTATTTTTGTTTTTCATTTATACAATTGAAATGTGCAAAGCATGTGAATCCCAAGGCTGGCCACAAACTAGGTATTACATTATGTATTTGCAGACTCAGAATCAGATGAATGACATTAAAGTGATATAGAGGACAAACACATGACTTGCTTCTTGGAATAGAAATGAAGAATAGGTTTCCATTTGAAATTAATATCTAACTTCCACTAAACAGAAAATGTAAAATAAACCGAAATTCACTTTCTCTTCTCCAGTTTTAAACTATATTAAAAATGAACCTGCTACACAAATACTCAGATTTGAATAAACTAATAGAGAACATAAGAAGAGGAGTAGGTCCAAGATGTTACTCCTGGGGTCTGGATAGATACTAAGACAGATTTATAGCAGTTACTTTACGTATCTCATTACATAATCACCCAATCAAGAACATCAACAGGATTTAGTCTGATTAAATGTGCAGTAAATGTAGTAAATTTTCTAATTTATCAATAGGAAATCTCTAGATAGTCTGACTAGGTGATAGTTCTTGCTTTTTAATTATTCCACTTAATTAGTCAATCACTTATCTAGGTCTCTAAGCTCTTTCAATAAATGTTACTTGAATTTAGTAACTATGGAGTCTTTCAAACTACCTACACTGCAGCCAAACTCCAAAGTGTTTAGTTTGTTTGTTCATAACAAGAGAAGTAAAATAAGATCAATTGGGTAATTAAATAATTAGTGTTTCAATAGTACAATGAACTCATGTACGTGTATGTATGTCTGTGTGACCCAAACCTTTATATCATATTTATTATGTGTCAGTCTTCTAAATACTTTGCATATATTAACTCATCTAAATCTTCACAAACATGCCTTAAGATAGTTAGTAGTGTTTTTATTACTGGTCTTGTGGTAATATTCTGATTTTTTAGATAAGGATATTGAGGCATGGAAAGCGGCATTTAAACCAAGACAGTCTGGTCCAAAATCCATGCTCCTGATGATGCAACAATTATGTTCTTTCTATATGCTATTTTAGAAAACTTTCATATACAGAATTTCACTTTTTCCAGAATTATTAGGATTCAGTAATGATTCATAACAACTAAATAAATATTTTCAGTGGAGTATTTCCTATTTTAAAACAACATTTATTATTTTTCTGACTGTAGGGTTATATGAATCATCATGGAAAATTAAAAAAGAAACAATGTTACACATACACTGTTGTGCAGAGCCCACAGCTGTTATCGATTGGGTCTATATTGTTCTTGCCTTCTTATTAAGGTACTAATTTTTTTATTTTACAAAATTTGGATCAAATTTTAAATTTTTAATTTTTGCTTCTTTCACTTAACATTTCATGAGAACCACATATATTTATATATCGTGACATATTCTTCAAATCAAGTATGTTTCTGTATATAACATTTTCATATGGGTGCATCATGATATGTTAAATTAGTATTCTGTTATTGGCTGTTTTATGAGTCCTATATTTTAATTTCTTAAATAACAATGTGATGATCATTGTTATGAATTTTGAAAAAATTTCAAAGATAATTATTGTTGAATTGCTCAATTAGAATGTATGCAGATTTTTAAGGGTCTTTGGAAGGCGCTCCCAAATTGGCCTACAGTAATATTATGCCAGTTTACATTCTCACCAGCAGAGGGTGAAAGTATTCATGTCGTCACACCTAATTAGCATGAAAAATTTCAATTTAGAAATCTTTGACACTTCGATAAGTGACAAAATTAAATTTCATTGGTACTTTAATTTTCATTTCTTTGATATTAATAAAATGAAACACTTTTTTAAAGCTTTTTAAACATTTGTTATTCATTTTTATTTCTTGGATGAATTATTGAGGTCTTTTAATAGTTATCCCTTTCTTGTTAATTTAAATATAATGGTTTGTTTTACAAATCCCTTTCCACTCTTTCTACATCGTCGTTGGTCTCCCAATTTTGTTTCTGGTGACATTTCACTTATGAGTACTCAAATCAAGTGGACACGTGTTATTTTAATTCTGATTGCGTATATGGAAATATCTTTCATACTATTAGAATGTATTGATCTGTGTTCATGTCTAGAGGTTTTACACTTTCATTTCTGTAATTAAACTTTAATACACCTTAAGTTTTTCTTTTATATAAGGTGTGAGGGGGTGTTCACACTTCTCAAATTCTTTTGAAATTACTAATTTATCATGCAATGCAATGTTTTAATATGCTTGATTTTTTCTTTCTCCGCATGGATGTACCTGTCTCTTCTGGTTTTGGTAATCTTTTGTATTCCTAGCCCTCATTGCCCCCATTTTTACAGCCTCAATACACTATCAATGCACTTGGATATTTGTATAGGCCTTCCTGTCCAAGCGAATTGGAGGGAGAATGTTCTGTTTCCTTAAAATATCACATAGGGATTTTAATTAAAAAATGGGTTAAATCCGTTGGTTTTTTGAATGAGCTTTATTTTTAATGTTTCTCTTGGAGGCTGTTTTCGATAGAGTGGTCAGGGAAGGTCACTCTTTTCTTCCTCCCTCTCATTTCCTCTCCCCACATCCCTTTTTCCCCTGGGAGTATGGCCTACTCAGTCTGGGATTCCTTATGGGACTCCAGTCAGCCAGGGAGGGAGGGAGGGGGTGAACCACAGGGAGCAGAGTCCAAGCACCACATGCTCATAGAAAATCCATCTTGCTCCACAGACTAAATCCTCAGGTTAAGACTACACTATTTTACCCTGAAGAGAAGCAGCATTAGGAGACACACATGAACCCATGAAATAAAATCACATTTTTTTTTACTATTATCTGACTGAAATTTAGCATTTCTTTAAATAATGAATATAGACATTATTACAGTATATGTCACAGATATTTTCCATGCCATTTATAGTTGGAGATACCTCCAATATTATTTCTGCTTATTATTTTGGAGTAAGTACTTACTACAGTAAGTACTAGCCTATAGCTATCATAGTAATGCTTTATTTTTTTTTTAAAGCACACATAGTGCTATATGAAGAGTTTGAAAACTATTTTGATGGTTGAATTTCAGTTTAATTCTTTTCCTTCATAATGCTTTCCTTCATAATGCTTTCCTTCATAATACAGTATTTTATATACTGTATTTTTTTGTTATTTTGAGAAGAAATTTATAGGCTTCACCAGAATGTCAAGGGGTTCATTGCACACGAAAGCTAAGAACTTTAGATTATAGTTATCAGTCTAGGGATTTGGAGCAAAAGTTGTGAAGAATAGACTTCGTAAAGCTCATTAGTTCCCCATCCATTTTTATCCCTCCAAAATCGAAGAGCTCTGTACTGCCCCGTGCTATTTCCTGGATGCCTGAACTAGAGCTCTGAATCACTGTGGCTCTCAGAAAGTCATGATTTAGCTCTGGTCGGCGAGAAGCGAAGGAAAAACATAATTCTAATTGTTCTTCACTATTTTGCCCTCCCACACTCGTGTCTGGCTGTTTCCTGCTGAATCTTCACGCCTGACCAAGTATGGAGTTTAGAGTTTCTCTTTTCTCAGTTTCTTTGCTAATAATCAACTTGTGTCTGATTTATTCTATTTTAACTAATTTGCGTATGTCATTAATTTATTTTCAAACGGAAATATTTTCCTTTTGAAAATTTCAATTTAATATTTCTTAAAAATATGTCTAATGCTCAAGTTAGAAATTTAGTTTATTTTGAAACTTTTTTGGATGTATGCATTCAAGCTTATGAATATGCCTCTTAGTACTGCTGTAGATGTATCCAACAAAATGTATGTAGCGTTCTCATTATCATTTCAAATCCAAATACCTTTATGATTTATTCTTTGTCACGTGAATTATTTAAAACTATATTTATGAATTCTCAAATCATGATAAGAGGATCAGGAGATTAAATTTTTGTTATTTTATTCTGTCTTGTTGCAGTGCGATTTGTATAGTATCAATCCTTTGGTGTTTGTTCTGCTTTGTGGGCAGTTTTGTAGATCTTCTACGTGGGTTTGAAATAATATTAATTCACTAATCGTTCTGGCTAGAGTTTACTACTATTCATTAGATAGAATTATTTATCTTTTCTAAACATTCCATGTTGTAGTATTATTTTTGTTTGGTTTGTCTCATAAATATTAAGATACTTATGTTAAAATTGACAAATTCAATTTTCATTTTTGTTGATTTCTCCTTGTAACTCTTTCAAGGTTTTTAATGTATTCTGTTACAACGTTTTTGGGAACAAAAAGATGAAATATTACTATATCTTTCTAGTGAATTATTCTTTCTTATCACTATGTATTATTCATTTTGCCTGTAGTATCTCTTTTTTCCATGTAATATACTTTTTTCTGAGATCAATATAACTGCACCAGTTTTCTGAGTATTTGCCTAATTTCTTCTTTATCATCCCTTTCTTTTATACTTTCTCTGTTGTATGTTTTGGTTGTTTCTTTTTTTAAGCAGCATACAGTTGTCATTTTTAATACATTCTAAGAGTTTCTATCTCTGAAATGATGAGTTTATTTAATGTATATTTATCATGGTTACTGACTCATTTGAATTTCTTCTCTAATCACAAGTCTTTTTTTTAATCACAAGTTTTGGGGGTTTTTTTGTTGTTTTCTGTGTGTATTGTTTTTTCTTCTCTTTTTGTTTCATTTTGTTTTGTTTGCTTTTATAGTTCTTCTGTCTTGTGATTGATGATATTTTCTTTATCTTATTTTGTACATTTTATATTCTATTTCTAAATTTATTATTATACTTAAATTTTTAAACAGTTTTACCTGCCAAAACAGTACCCAATATTAAATAACAACTATGCTTTTCTTTATAATGATTTAAGAATCTTAGAATAGTATTTAAATTTAATGACTACCACCTCACCATTTTATGGATTGTTTCAGCTTGTTTTAGAATTTTAACATGTTTTGGTACATGTACTTATGAGTCAATAAAGCAATATTTGAATGCAGAAAGAGATGAAAGCTATAAGTGATAGCATTTGTTGTTATAGGAGTTCCTGTAAATTTGAGTGTTTTCTAGGCAAGGTTAAAATTAGTGTGCATATATCTGGTTCATGTTTCTATTAAAATTATTAAATTATAAAGAGATTAGAATATAGTAATGAATTAGTCATAATTACATAATAAAAAATAAAATTGGCAAGGGAAGATTTTTTAAACCTATTAAGTCAGAATTCATTGCAAATATAATAGTTCACTGTATCTGAGAGCCAATAGAAAAGTAGAATAGACAGGAAGAACATCAAAGAACAAAGGAAACAGTAACTTCTGATTAAATTATTTGCACTGAATTATTAAAGAAAATGATTGCATGAATAAATTAATTCTCCAGTACTGCACAACTAGACAACAAGAATGGTAATTTTCCAAATTTGTTGTTGGTAGTAAAATGCACAGACTTTAAAATATATATATTCTTATATCTCTCAAGATAAATATACTTCATTTTTAAATTCTGGAGAGGCAAATAAATTACCTAAGAAGACCATATCAACGCCAAGTAATAAAATATTCAAAAAATATTCATATAAACTATAGTGTTCTAAGCATAATCCTTCCATTTTTCTCAGTGATTTATTTTTAATCATTCCATATTTCTCTCTGTGCATTTCTTAACAGAGCCTTTTGGTTTGTTTTATAACAGTAACAGTAAAAATGCAAATACAATTTTCTATATCTGAAAATTTAATTGTGTTAATGCAATCCTCTTTTTGAGGCTTAAAACTTGGAATATTGACATTCTAGCATAACAAATATGAGTATATTAGGAGTCTTGTTAGAAAGAACTTTCTGGATCTTTCTGCCTTATCCTCTAGCTGCAGGTCATTGTCAGTGATCCCTGAGGCATCTTAGTCTTCTACATCAATAGATATTTCTTAAGTTGTAAAAAAATAAGAATTCACTTATTGAGTTTATATTATATGTCATACTCTGTACTAAAGTTTTACATATAGCAAATTTCATTTATTCCCCAATATATGCCTGTGGGTATTATCAACCTCATTTAACAAATGAAGAAATTGAAGTTCAGCAACATTAAATATCATGCCCCAGGTTACACAGCTGTTGAGTCGCTTGTCTGAGAATTCAATCCAGGCGTGTTTATGAGGTATGAACCACAGTCTCTGCCTTCTGGATATGTGCCATATTTTGCCTAAGTAGTGAAAGGATTCATTTTTACATGCTCCCTGGTCCAAAGAATATAAAATGGGATAATTTCAGCATCTAATAACAACCTACAATTTGTGTTAATCAGTTGAACCTGCTAATAAAAATGGAGATTAGTTACTTAACAGCTTTAGTGTGTATTCTTGTCTGTTGCAGATATATATGGAGCGAATGATGTCCTTGAATTACTGTTTGTATGTAATAATATTATAATAGCTAATCTGGTGAAGTATTTACCTCGTGCCAGCCGAAGTTAGAAGTGCCTTACATGCATAAACTCTTTCAGTGCTTTACAACCACATGAAAATGGTACTCTTAATACTCATATTTTACAAATGAGGAAATTGAGGCATAATGAGGTGAGTTATCTTGTCCAGGTCCACCCAACCAGTATATGAAAAACTGGAATTAAAATTCAAGCAGTGAACCACAGGAATTTAGAAATCAAGCCACTGCTCTATAAAACAAATACACATAGAAAAACATTCAAAAGTTGCATAGTGAGGGGCGCCTGGGTGGCTGACTCTTTAGCACAAGTCATGATCTCGCAGTCATGAGATTGAGCCCTATATCAGGTTCTGCTCTGAGCGTAGAGCCTACTTGGGATTCTCTCTCAAAAATCTTAAAACATGCATAGTGAATGACTTAATTTAAATATATATAAAACCAGCATTTCCTTGGGGTTAATGTTCTGATTTATTAATTTTTTAAAAGTTCTAAATATTTATAAAAATTGAAAGGTAACTATAACAAACTTCCATATAATCACTACCTTGCTTCAACGGTTACAGTGCTCTGCTGTGCCAAAATGATTGATCTACAAACTATTCTACAAAATCCAGACTTGGTTTTTGGTGGCTTGTGTATTTTTTCAACTTGTTCATCTAGTCTCGGTTTTTCCAGTTCCTTTACATCTTTGTCAGTATATCGTATCACTAGTTGTGTATGTGTGTTTGGTATTTTGTCATTGTTTAGTTTTAGCCATTCTGGTCAATGGCTTTAATTTGGTTAATTTGTGGTTAATTTGGTTAATTTTAGTTTTCATTTTTAATTTGTCTTCTGACTGATGATGTTGAACAATTTTTTGGTGTGCTTATTCGCCACTTGTATATCTTCTTTAGTGAAGTGTTTTATTTCAGGGTTTTTGCTCATTTTTCTTATTGGTCGTTTGTCTTTTTATTATTGAGTTGTAAGTGTTCTGTAATATATCCTGGATACTAGTCCTTAATGGGATTTTTTCACAAATATTTTTTCAGTTTCTTGCTTTCCTATTTATTTTTTTAATATATATCTTCTAATGTGTAGAACTTTTTGATTTGATGAAGTCTAATGTATCTTCTGTTTTCTCTTTTGGTTTGTTTCCTGTGACATACCTAAGAAATACTGACTACCCTCAAGTTATAGACATTCTGTGTATTTCTTTACCAACTTTTAATTTTAGATTTTATGTTTAAATGTGTGATTTAAATTATTTTTATGTGGGGCGTCTGGGGGGCTCAGTCGGTTAAGCCTCCGGCTTCGGCTCAGGTCAGATCTCACATTCGTGGGTTCGAGCCCCGCATCAGGCTCTGTGCTGACAGCTAGCTCAGACCCTGGAGCCTGCTTCCTGTTCTGTGTCTCCTTCTCTCTCTGCCCCTCCCCTGCTCATGCTCTGTCTCTCTTTGTATCAAAATAAATAAAACATTAAAAAAAAGTTTTAAATTACTTTTATGTGAGATATCATATAGAGGCTGAAGTCATTTTTTTTCTTATGAATATCTAGTTATTTCAACACTTTACTGAAAAGGCTTTCCTCATTTGATTACTTTTGCATATCTGTCAAATATTAATTAGATGACTAAATAAGTGGAAATTTATTTCTGGGGTTGCTGTTCTGTTTCATTGATTTATTTGTCAATTCTTATGCCACTACCATGTAGTCTTGATTTCTGTAGCATTATTTGAGCTCTCCAAGTCAGATAGTGTAAGTCTTCTCATGTAGTTCTTTTACTCAGTTACTTTGTTATAGATACCTTGCATTTTCATATAAGTTTTATAAGCAACTTGTCAGTCATTTTGGCTGTTCAGACCTTGGTATATGCATATCAAGTTTATAAGATGCTTTCAATTTCTATAAAAATGACTGCAGGGATTTTATTAGGGTTAGTATTCCATCTATGGAATAATTTGGAAAGATAGATATCTTTTAATTCATGAACAAGTAATATTGCTCCATTTATTTAGAACTTCTTTAATTTCTGTCAGAAATGCTTTGTGGTTTTCATTGTATTTCATAGATCTTTCCATAGATAAATGGAACTATACCATTTTCACAGTTTCCCTTTGCTGGGCCACCAGTATCTTCTGGAAGGAAGCTTTTATACTTGTCTGGTGCTGTGATTTTTGTGACTACCACCCAGGGGTTATAACACCTTTTGACTGCCTGGGTCTGGAAATCAGAGGAGAGTTTGCGTTCCTGGTCCCGTGGGACTGAAATAAGTGGTGTCATTCAGAAAGGAGCACTCACTTCTGTTTGGAATTCTAATATTTATGATTGTTGCCAGAGGACACCTCTATATCATTTGGTTTTGGAGGCCAGGATGCTTATGCTTGTCTGTCCCACAAGACTGCGATCAAGGGAGAAAGAGTTCTTAAATAGCTAGTACCACCAGGGCACAACAAGAAGCGGCAGAGCAGGAACTTGTCCTGAGAAGGATACCTATTAACTTATCATCATGGCTAAAGCCTGAGGGGGCAGACTTCTATTAAATATCTAGGGACTGATCATAATCTTTACCCAGGACTTTGGAGGATAAGCACTGTCTTTGCGCTTTCCCTCTACCATGTTTCAGAGCACCAGCATCTCCCTAAGGTGACCCCTATATATAGCTGGGACCCTGGTTTTTATATCTGGTGTTCCCATGTTTGCAGCTGCTTTCTGGGGGATGCTCCTTGATCACCTGGCTCTGGTGGCCAAGGTTGGGGGGGGGTTAAATTTCTGGGTCCTACAAGACTAGGGCTATCAGAGAGACACTTCTTGGCAGGCTACCATCCCAAGGTACTGCCGAGGCAGCAGGTTGAGCCCCATTTTTGTAACTATCGCCCAGGGAATACAGCCAGATCACCTGCTAAGGGGAGCTTATGCTTATAGTCCCATAGGAGTGTATATATTTGCATTAAGAGTCACTGCCTGAAGGTCTGGCTTCCAAGCAACATGAATCTAGGTGCTGGGAATCTCTTCCCTTAGGAACACTGACAGGTCTTGGCACATCCTCAAATATTGGAAGCCATTAAAATATAATAAGCTGCTTGGATACCAACACAAAAGTTTGAGAGGCAACAAAAAGTTGGGACAGAGTTGAAAGACAAGGTTCAGTTCCTACCTAAGGCCACTACCTCAAGATTGGGGGAGATGGTTAATCTTCTATAAGAAACTAACACAGGGAATCAAGAAAAATGAAGAAATGGATGAATGTGTTTCAAATGAAAAAAAAAAAGATAAAATCTCAGAGAAAAACCTTGATGAAATTAAGATAACCAATTTATCTGATAAAGAGTTCAAAGTAATGTTTATAAAGATGCTCACTGAACTTGGGAGATGAATGGGTAAGCACAGTGAGAACTTCTACAAAGACCTGGACAGTATAACAAACTACAAAACAAGTCACAGAGCTGAAGAATACAATAACTAAACTGAAAAATATGCTAGAAGGGTTCAACAATAGACTAGATGATGCAGAAGAAAGAAGATCAATCAATTCAAAGACATGGTAGTGGACCTCACCCAGTCAGATAAACTAAAATAAAAAAAGAATGTAAACATGTGAAGATAGCTAAAGAGTTTATAGGACCACATCAAATACACTAACGTTTGGATTTGCATTACAGGGATCCTAGGAGAAGAGAGAAAAGGACAGAAATATTGTTTGAAAAAATAATGGCTGAAAATTTCCTTAACCTGGGAAAGGAAACAGATACCCAGATCTAGGAATATTATAAAGTTCCAAATAAGATGAACCCCAAAAGACCCACACCATGACACTTAATAACTAAAATGTCAAAAGTTAAAGGCACGGAGAGAATCTTAAAAGCAGCAGGAAGAAAAACCCCACACTTGTAACGTAGACTGAACAGCCCCCCACCCAACCCTGTAAGACCCTCCAGAGATTATTCAGCAGAAATTTGGCAGCCCAGAGAGAGTGGCACAATATATTCAAAGTGCTGATTTAAAAATAACAGCAGCAATGATAAACTAATACAAAACAAAGTAAAAAAACTCCAAAACTTTCAACCAGGAATACTCTACTGGATAAAGTTATTATTATTATTCAGAATTGAAAGAGACATAAATAGTGTTTCAGGAAAGCAAAAGCTACAGGAGTTCATCTTTACTAAACTGGACTTAACAAAACATGGTCAAGGGACTCTTTTTTTTTTTTTTTGCCTTCATGTTTATTTTTATTTTTATTTTTTTCCCGTAATATTTTATTGTCAAATTGTTTTCCATATAACACCCAGTGCTCTTCCCCTTAAGTGCCCTCCACCATCACCACCACCTCTTTTCCCCCCTCCCCCTTCCTGTTCAACTCTCAGTTCATTTTCAGCATTCAATAGTCTCTCAAGTTCTGCATCCCTTTCTCTCCCCAACTCTTTCTCCCTCCTCCGCTCCCCCTGGTTCTCCATTAGGTCTCTCCTGTTTTCCTGCTAGACCTCTGAGTGCAAACATATAGTTTCTGTCCTTCTCTGCCTGGCTTACTTCGCTCAGCATGACACCCTCAAGGTCCATCCACTTTCCTACAAAAGGCCATATGTCATTCCCT